>NC_041339.1:7877102-8190852 GCF_004354835.1 Perca flavescens | reverse complement strand
TTCACATTACATGTTTGTTTGCAATGGATACAAAACAGCCTATAATGCTAAATGTCTATGGCGGGACGAATGAAACATTCATTCATCCCGCCCAGGCAGTAAATCCCAAGTATTCTAAGTAATTACACACATATCTGTGTTTATACTATATTTTATGCAGGTGAGATATGGAAAAGTGGTTTTAGAAAGATGTAAATATATTTGGGGCTATCAGGCAGGGTGTCGAGTTTTGCCATGTTAACCTATGGAGACTGATGGCCTATGGGTCATGAAGGGCACTTATTTGGATGTGCGGTGGCCTTACCCACATAAGAACAGAGTGAAATAACATTTTGTACTATAGAAACATTATATAATTGGAATTTATTATTCTAGCTATATAAATGGCATAGTACATCATATTTCCATGTTGAACCGCAACCCGCTTGAGTGAGTTAACAGTTGTTAACAGACATTCACCAAGATGTATATCCCTGCAGCAATCTATCTGAAATAACACCTATCTTAAGTACCATTCATGATATTCTGCCAAATATTGAAGTTGTGGGACGAGTAAGTAGCTTAAACTGTATGTTTCTTTCATCCCCCATGCCTGTTTCATTCTTCCAGGCCAGGAGGGATGAATGAAACAAAACGCACGTCCGACTTCTGCTTATATAACTAAGGGGTTTGTTCAGAGCTGAAAATGCAACTGTATTTGAGGACAGATGTAGGTTGCTAGTGACAAAATATTAGCTTTCAGTGTTTTATGATGTCTTTGTAAATGACGTTTAATTAAAAACTGTTTCATTCGTCCCGGTTCTCCCCTACTTTCCAAAGTTCGTGAAAATCTTTATGTTAACCGCTCCTTGCAACTGCTACATCAGCTTTCATGTAGACTGAAAATGATGTTGGTGGGACAGAATGTAACTTGACTCTGCATGTTCATGTTGGTACATAAGATGCTATTTAAAGAAGCAACAAAGTAACGCAATTTATGCCGACCTTACTCCAAACAACTCCGTCATGGTAGCGAAGTTAAATCACGTGAACATTGTCAACAGCCAATGGGTGTGCTCCCTGCAGCACCAAACAGGAAGCAGCAAACGGCTAGAGCCAGTGTTGTTTATGGTTGCTAAACTAAAGGTCGCTAAGCTAAAACGCTAAATAGGGAAAGTTGCAGATTTTCAACCTATCTGAAGTGAGTCATACAGCGGAGATTTACCGGCGGATGAACGCAGACCTCTGGGAACTGTAAACATTCATCTGCATGTACTGCAGAACAGAAAATCTGCAAAATTTCCCTTGAGTCACCAGCTAATGCTAGCTGTAGCTAGCTAGCTTGGTTAAATTTTTCAAAACTAATCTAGTTGTAATGTTGCAATTTGTGACCCTGCAAGATCGCCAGCCTTACATATTATGTCTTTAACATTAGATGTGAGATGGTTGTCTTTAGATGTGAGATGGTGTCAGACTTTAGTCTTTTCATATTCTATTCAAAGTCTTCTAGTGTATAGTAGACATTAGCAGAAAGCACTTGCTGCTTTAACACCATGTACATTCCACAATTTGTCTTCATTGGAAGACTTTACAATTTCCTTCACAGTATGATTTCCCTGTGGGTGCTACCCAAAATTGGCACCTGTGAGTAAAGGATATGGTACGATGGTTAAATTGACCCAAACACATTTAATTATCTACTGTGATATGTCAATGTCAAACTGCTGCCTGTTGCTAGTCATGTCTCCTTGACGTAATCCTTTCATGGACAGAAATTGTAATTTCTCACTATTTGTGCATGAAGCACATTATTAGCATTTTTAGAAATCATGCTCTCATGTCCCAAATTTTGGAGGGATTAGACATGATAGAGAAAAATCTAAGCCTGTTAAATCTAAAGAGAAAGTGGCTTCATAATCTTGTCTTTTTTTGAGTGTTGTTGCATGGTAACCTCAGTGAAACCTTCAAGGGCCCAAGGGTCTACAGGAAATGGAAGACAGAGGTACTTGATTGTGTTCTCCAGTTAGCTGTAGAGTGCAAATAGTGGAGGAAGGGGTAATAGAAGGCGGTTCATTAGATACTGATTCAGTTCCTCCCAGAGGGCCAGGGGAAGGCTGGAGGGAATAGGCTTCATGCTGGCCAGAGAAATTAGACAGAGAATTTGCTGCAGGCTTTGGCTTCTCTGGAGGAGTCCTTCCTCATCATACACTTGAGACAGGCAGGCTCACTTGCTAACACCACTGTAATACTCTAATAGTTGAGAATATTACCAAGCAGAGGGACTTCAATTTCTACCTCGATAAGGAACAAGAAAATAATTTTGTGTCAGAAATCTATCTGTGCATATTCAAGAAAGATAAAGATAGAAGGTTTTAGGCTTCAGTGTACCCCCATTGCTGTCTTTCAAAATATATATCAATGCCACAAATTCAATTTCAATTCTATTTATAGTGTCAAATCATAACAAGAGTTATTTACAGATATAGTAGGTCTAGACCACACTCTATAATTTACAAAGACCCAACAATTCCAACAATTCCCACAAGAGCCAATAAATCAATGTATGGGAAACACTGTAATATATGAATGCCTTAGTCAGCTTCTGAAGACCAAGCCTCAAGAGTCCCCTTACTGAACCCATTTCTTTTAGCAATGGACCATTCAATGTGAATAGTATATACATTAATACAATATATATATATATATATATATATATATATATATATATATATATATATATATATATATATATATATATATATATAATGTTGGTAATGTTGGTAATGGTAATGTTTTTCCCAAAAAGTGTATAAAGAAAAATTATAAGAAAAACACATAATAAGTGCACTTATTTCAGCAGAAATAAGGCTAACAGTAAAAATAAACACCAATATATGCCATTTAAGTATAAAACAAACTGTTATATGGTCATAAAACTGACCATAATCACATGTATATTACATATAAGTTTTCCACTGGAGCACTATAAAATGTTATGCAAACCTGTGGCAACATCCAATGCACTATAAAGTACTACTATCCCATGTTATAATGTATTATTTGTTAAAAAAACACAACCTAAGTAATAATAGACTAGATTAATAGACTCACTATCACTTGCGCTAGTCTTACGTGACCAGGGTGTATGATCAAATATGGTTTCACCATTTTTAAAACCACAGGTTTAACTAATTTATAGAAATCCTACGCAAACAACACATATCTCAACATGTAACACAACTATTCAAGCAGATTATGTGTGAGTTTCATCAACTAACCATGGTTAGTTTCGAAGTTGTGAATGTAGAAGTGGGCGTAGTAGACAAGAGCGTATTTCCTTACTTTCCAAAATCATGAACGTCACTGAAATTTGAAAGGAGCGGGCAACTCCTGTACAGGTACAGGTGCACAAACAGCCAGACAAACAGTTTCTGTTTATGGTTCCATGTACAATGACAAAAAAGACTATCTATCTATAGATCAATTGATCTATCTATCTATCTATCTATCTATCTATCTATCTATCTATCTATGTTATGCCATGTGTGTGGTTGGAGTGGGCATCCCCAAGGAACACCATATGCTTGCACAGAGATGTAAATATAAGAGAAAATGAAAACTCTCGGACATCATATTGATTACACAAATGATTGAAAATACCCTGTTCTCTCTGCTTAAATGCTATGACATGAATTCCCCCTTTTACCCATCCATCCATCCATCCAACATCCATATTTTCTATTTACAATTAAGAAATGCAGTGCATTGCTTGATTGTGAATAGAAAATATGTACACATCCTGGTAAATATGCATCTTTTGTGCTGAGACAAGTACAAAGTAAATCACATCTGTGTATTTCCTTGTAATAAGGTTGGAAAACAGTCCCTGCATTTCTTGTAGATTTCACGCATGGCATTGTAATTGCCTGTTCCACTGAGGTTCTGCATCAAGAGATCTTTGAAGAATAATTCAATCATATTAAGACACACCAGAGTCTTTATAACACCCTATTGGCATTTGAAGTTACGGTAGATTATCCATGCTGTTATTTTGAGAGGCAGGCATCTTTCAGCAAATACTGCTGGCATTCATTTTTTTTGTCATTGTGGGAAGCAATGAACATTAAGCACCCACTGTTGAGATAAACCTAAAAAATCAATTAGGTTTATTAAATGTTTTCCAGCCACATGTGATTTTTATTGAATCCTGTTAGAACGCACTGGATTCATTAAAAGAAATGAAATGAAATAATAAAATACATTGTGTTAAAATGTACAGCACTTGATAGTGTAATATTATTATGAATAACAATCTTGATAATTATCTTGCCAAGACATTTGTTAATGATTCAATCCCATACATGATGTAAATTATGTTTTAAAGAATGGCAATATTAGTATAATATACATATATATATATATATAGTAACATTGGACTTTAATTCTTTATGTATTCTAATTTATCGATCTGGTGGCCAGAACCAGATCGCCCTGTCTCCCAATGTTAAAGTCCACCTGCACTCAAAAATGTGTTTTCTTATGTTTACGTCACCTAAAATGTCAGACCTTGACCATTCTCAGTTGTATCAGCACGGAGTTTGTAATAAGAGCGGTGTTTTCAAATTCTTCTGCTGAAGGGAGCGATGTCTATGCACTTCACTTAAAGCTAATCTAAGATTTAAATATATCCTAGGCAAGTTTGATTATGTATGTCACTAATCCGTAAACCAATGTCTCTTTAATATGCAAAAGCCAGCAAGGAAAGCTGAAACCACCAGCACATAGCGAACTGTCAGTCCGAGCAAAAACACACTGTCGTCGTCGCTGTCAGCCACTGCCAGTTACAAGCTAACAAAAAAATAAAAGATGCTAACTACACTTATGTGTAGTTACATCTGCTATACGCCGATTTTGGTGCACAAAAAAACTCCTCTTTTGAGCCCGGATCTGACTGACCCCTGGTTCAGACAGGAGGACACTGAAACAGTTGTTGCAGAACCCAAGCTTGCAGTGCTTTTCAAGCCAGCTGCCTGCCCATGGAGCTCCTCGAATGGGCTGGGAGGGCTCTGTGATGCTTCAGTTATGCTCGTGAGTGACACCGGCCTCCGTAGATTGCGCCCATGCTACAAGCATGCTCAACGCATTGATCATTGCTGTATTATCCGAAACACCAGCAGGCGTACAAACAAAATAAACTGTGGATAAGCAAAAAGTAGTAGAGAAGAAATAGACAGCGGAAGGAAAGGAAAGCTGGCTGCCTGGCAACAGTAGTAAACACCGACATATCAGCAAACATTGCATTTATCTACTCTAAGTATTAATGTGACTGTCGTTTATCTCCAAATGGAAATTGCTGTCTAACTCTAACACTGTTAAGAACACGCTTTCTGGCTGGCTGTTTTTTAGCTTTGACAAAGCGGTCTCACACTCTCCAGCAAATTGCTTCTTCTTTCCCCAGTGTGGTGTCTCCCTCTGACCACATATTTAATGCCATTTGACTCCCTGTAGTCTGTACATGAAGAATTATACAGATGTTTGTAGAGGTTAGCCTCGGCCAGTTTTCCCAGCCGACTGTGTTGAACTTAAAGTGCAGCGTGCGCCGAGTTACAAAAATTCACAGGTGAATGACACCCGCGACAACTTACGGAGGCTTTGCGCTGGAAATGACAGACATTTTGATGTAACTTTATGGCTTGCGCACCTCGCGCCGGGAACACCATGGCGACCAAACACCAAGTGTAGGACAGCTGTCCGCCAGCGAGGTTCCTCAAGATGGCTGCCCCGCGGCCTCCTGGCTGAACCCGACGATAGGCTCAAATATGTAGGCCTATAGCTAGTCTATATCAAAGACGGTTCACTGACGGGATAGTTCCAGTGACACCAGAAGATCTACCGGATGTCCCTTACTTTCCGCTTTCTTTGAGCAACATTAATTGGAACCTCTGAGCAACGTTACAGGCTGAAAATGGCAAGTTTTAAGGAAAATTTTCATCAACAAGTCAGGTCTGCTTGGTTCGTTCGGGTATGGTTGTAAAGATTTACAAAGAATGTGTTCAAGACATTTACAATCTAACTGGGAAGTTTTGGGAGCTGGCGGGGATTGGACGAAGTACACATGGCGATAAATTGGTAAGAGAAAATTACGTTTAACCATGTATCCAGCTAATTTAAATAGCTCACATTACTGTATTGTGTGAACAGTTAATTTAATTTAGTATGTGGCATATTCTATTGCGGGGTGCAAACTATTTTGAAGAGCAATGCTTGCTGCATCCAGAGCTTAGCACCGTTCAAGATGATTGTGATTGGTTTAAAGAAACAACCCCTGACCGTTTATTCTCCTATACAGGAATGTTGTGTGGAATAGCCAGACCTTCCTCCGCAGCGCTGTGGAGTGGCAATACAAGACTAGTTTATAGCAGATTCTCTCCGATAATTCAAGCCATCTTGATGAGCTGCTTTTTTACCAAACTAGCGCTGTGGAGATAGGTCTGGCAATGCGAGACTACTGGTCAACCTTAAGTCACGGAACAAGCCTCAACCAAGTGCAAGCAGCTGTAGTGGCCATTCTGGATCCATTTCTCAATGAGGGAGAAAGAGTAGATTCTGCTTTTAATTAATCATAACAGAGTATTTTTAACATACTTTAAAACGTGTCTGGAGGACGTTGACGAAAGTGAAAAATAATTAGTGTACCGCCCAATGATTCGAATCCGCTCCAAAATGTAATGGGTTCTTCCATGGCCCATATTACACCCTTCCACCAAGCTTCATGAAAATCGGGCCAGTAGTTTTTCATTTAATTAGTATTTTTTTAATTGGTACATTGTTAGAGAACACCCTTCTTACCGACCGTGAAACGTTTTAGTTTAGTTAAGTAGATCTAAGTGGTTACAAAGCTGCCTTTGGCTTGTTCTCAAAGATGAACACACCTGTTTGCTCACACACCAAGCAGATTCTCATTTCCTTGTGTCACTATGGCAACAGCCAGTGACAAAAAAAGGTTGGTGATTGTGAGTGTCCTTATCAACTAAGTGAGTTATAACAGCAGACGGCTCCACCATCTGCAGCAAACTCCTTTTACATAGCATTTACCACATGCACCAAACTGAGTGAAGCAGCGCTTATCCAGGTGCGTAGGTAGACCATTGAACACCACTTATCTATGATGAACGGAAACATTCATTGTACACACCACCTGTTGCTAGTTTGCCTGTCGAATGGTTTAGTGAAGTCTTCAGACCAAATGCTGAGAGAGAAAAAGCCACAATTGATTATCTTTATGAAGTAAAAGTAACAGTAACTCGTAAAATTTTGGCAGTAGAGTTTAGGTGGCACGGGCTCCTTTTTCTGTGTAGCACTTGGTTTCTGTAGGACAAAGGCATTTTGTCACATGCAATGAGTATGTGCATTCATCCCTACATAGTGGAGTGGATAAGTGCCATTTTTTAGGGAAATCGTTCACTTGTGGATACAAGCACCAAAATTGGCACAATTACTCAGTGGATGGTGCTCTTTCAAAAAAGTACGTTAGCCATCGCAAAAAAACATCATGTCAGCCGCGGTGGCCATTTTACTTTCCGCCATAGCCAAATTATGTATTTTGCATGATATCTCCTGAACAAAACATTTAACTGCGTAAAGGATGATGTCTAGCACTATTTTGATGGTCAGTGATTACAATGATACCACACACAACATAAATGAAGGCTTCTAGACAGCTGTGGCGGACATTTTGGATTCCGCCATAACCAAATTATGTATTTTCCATCATATCTCTTGAACCAAACATGATAAATCACAAGAGGTGATATTTACCCCTATGTTTTGATTGTCAAGAATTACAATGAGCCCATATTCAACATCATAAACTATTTATATAATTAGTTAACTCTAATGGTGAGATCTAATGATGTGGATGTAAATCATAAAATTATGAAATTTTAAGTGACTTTGTGGGATATTTGAAAAAAGAGTAATGTTTTCCAAGTTTTTAAAGTATGTAGCCTACCTTCTAAATGTGAAATAATGTAATTCAATTCACAAGGGTGCAGAGTGTGACCTGCTAGCTGCATGCTATCCACAACAATCCACGGTTTTGTACTTCTTTCTTGCTTGTTTTCTGCAAACATCTGCTACACCCACCAGAACCTTTTGGACATCGGTGACCAGCACCAGATATCTATTTCGAGTTTCTTTCATTATATGCACAACATCCCACACGACATAGCGAGACCACTGGTTATGCTAAGGCTAAGAAAACAACCACACAAGCCACCTCTACTGAGCCTGTATCTCTCCAATGCCAGATCCCTGGTACATACAATGGACGACTTGCAATTACAACTCGCTGGAAATTGCTATGTAATAATCGTTGTGTTTTGATTATCACTGAAACCTGGATTTACCTGGGGATACCCGATGCAAGCATGTGTTAGGTTGTAAAAAGTTAAACCATTGGTGATGTCTGATAAAAATGTACTTTTAGATGAATGAACACTGTAGCTGGAGGAAGCACTGAATCAACCGATTGCATCACACCACAATAATCAGCATTTGACTGCCTCACCCCAAACCTAGTTTCTAAAGAATTAATTAACTCATATCTGTCATTTAGCATACTGAAGAAAGCTCCTTGCCCCCACACACGGATACCTATTGTTTCTGCCTTTTGGGGAGCCACTCAGTCTTGATTAGAACAAAGAAAATGTGTATATCTGTAAACTTGATTAGAATTGGCACTACCCTGGTAAACCACCTTTGTCTGTGAACTGGAGCAAACCGGAAATCAGAGGTGTGTCCTTAATCTGAGACCCACAATTCCACAGGAATATAATTTGGAAACCGAGGTGATTTCGGGACTTCAGCTGTGACCCCGCAAGGGGAAGCTGCTGGAGTCCGCTGTTTACAGTGTATTTGGTTTGTCATGTTGCATGGCTGCTAACTGTGACCCGACAGGGGAAGCATGTTTTGCAGTCTGCTGCTGGCAGTGTTTTATGTTTTATGTTTGATGTTTGATTGTGTTTTGACTGTCTTTTTCATGTAGTTTAATTAAACCTTTTGCTTAACTTTCAATTCGACCCCAGCCTCTCCTCCTTCCTCCACAAATCAGAAAGAACACGTCTTTTAGAGATTTCTTAACACATGCAGCTAGCAGGTCGCACTCTGCTTCGCTGGGACAGGACTGAAGACTTCGGTAAGAGCAGAGGAGGGGAGCTATGTATGTACGTGCATAAGAACTGGTGTAATAATGGGACAATTATAGATAAACACATAAACACTGTTCCCCTGACCTGGAGTACATGTCTGCCTTTTTTTTTCTACCTAGAGAGCTAACAGTAGTGATCGTCACGGCTGTGTATATTCTACCCGACGCCAATGTAAACACGGCCAATGCTGTAATAAAGGGAAGTGGGGGTGCAATAGGTCTGACTGAAGATCCATTAGCCCAAGTAAGGTGGATGGTATCTGGTCCTAAAATCAGCTGCTTGGTTTTGCAGTATGATGCAGCATCTGGAGCCAAAGAAGGCACAGAACAAACCAGCCACCATGAGCAGACCAAACGAGCTCAAGTGTTGTTTCTTGATAAAATCAACAAGCAACAGTGTCATGAAAGATATGGGCAATCCTTTCAAGGAAGAGAGCCAGGATCTGTTTTCACTAGACACAAAGGATATTGCAAACCCAAGTGCAGTTGCATTGATTCATACGCACTATGAGAGATGCAAAACCCGGTTCCAACAGTTCATAAAAGGACTTGAATAAGAAGAACCCAAACTTTATGAGCCAATCAAGAATAACTGCATGAACTTCTTCCATCAGGAACGAGTCTCTGTCAGTTCTTTGTAGAAAAAGGTGTTGAAGGAGGACGTCTTTCTCAACGGTCAAGTGGGGATTGCGTTCATAATGTTGCTCCGCTGCATGCTTGAAGTGACATTTTGTCTTTAACATTCGCACGGCTAAGTAACCAAGTAATGTTAGAGCGACGGGTAACAACAGTGGCTAAATTATGTCTGATTTTTCAGAAACAAAAAACTTGGAAACAACAGACGGCTCCTCTCTTGAGCACACGTTGTTCTGGCGTATCTCCGGTCTTTCTTCATCCTCTACCTTTCTTCTCGGTTCTTGAATGTGTAGTAGCAACCGGAGCCTCTCCCAGCTTAATGGACTATTATACTACCTAGCTAGCTAGCAGCTATAATGTTACCCAGCATGCTGTTCGGTGGTGTAAATTTGTAAATGTAAAATTATTAGTGTTAGAAATAGTTTAAGTCACAAATAGTTGTGTGTTATGGTGTTTTATCCTGTTAAAGAGAGTTAGTTGTGGGTTATTAATTGTTGTGTTATAAAGTTACCACCATGAGTGGGATAACAGGGGTCCCGTTCTCAATTCACTCGCAGATTACTTTGACTGTAGCGCTCTCTGCGGCAATGCATCGGTATTACGGTATATGAAAAATTCATATCATATGGGAAATTAATACCGGTATACGGTACAAATTGGTATACCACCCAACACTAATGACAGCGACTTGAAGATTTTAGAAAAGTTTGTGGTCATGATGTATGACAGATCCAGCGAAGCAGGAGACATAGATGAAGCCAGGTTGGACTTGTTTGCCAGAAAGCAAAGGCCATATGAAGCCATTCCTCCTACTCAAGCAGCATTGCTGCAGCATGTAAAGTATTCAGCCTACCAGGCAGGCTGCATCTGGAGTGGCTGCATCTGGAGTCAAGCAACTGTATGCCAGCCAGAAATACTGAGTCCTTCTGAGTGGGGATGGACCAAGAAAGGTGATCTATGGCAGATCTTCTGGACAGAGTTATCACCAATTGTAGAGAGCTGTCAGCAACTGACCAAATATGGATGCAAAGCAGAATGCCGCAGAAGGTGTAAATGCTATCACTTTGGTCTTAAGGTGCTGACACATATGGCCGATTATCGGCCGTTGGACAGTCTGGCGAGGTCAGTGACTTGAGTCTGTTCGGTGTGTCCCGTGCCGTCGTCAGTCTGGGGCTGTCGGCGTTAATTTTGGCCGACCTGACATGTTCAGTCGGAGACAGGGCAGTCGGGACTCACCCAGAAATAGGGAGCGGGATGAGGTGACTAGAGTCTCACAAAATCTGTAGAAGACTGACCTTTGTTGATCTGAAATGAAGACAGATTCAGAAACTACACACACACACACACACACACACACACACACACACACACACACACACACACACACACACACACACAGAGCCTATTTCTCTATTCAAATGTTTTCAGAAACACGTTTCGGTGGACTATTTTAGTCCAATATGAGATCGTATTCTGAACGGCCGCCATGACAGTCTGGCTTTGAATTTCCGGAGAAAACAAACCCACGTGACGTGTTCGTCCAATCAGCTGCCGGTTTTCATTTCTTGGGCAACATTACAGATTAGCTCCGCCTGCTGTTATAGAGATGTATTAAGTCTCATCTTGTCTCGTCTCATCTTTTTGGTGTGTTCTGTGGGTGTGTTCTGTGGCACTTTTTGGACCAACACGGGGAGACTGATCATTTCGACTGGCTTTTCTGTCAATGGTCGGCCGTCGGCTATATGTGTAAGCAGCTTTACCTGCACAGCACTGTGCAGCTGTAAGTGCCAGGACTAGCAATGTTGGCTTTAATGAACATGAATATAATCACCCAGATAAATACTATGAACATAAAAAAGGAAATAACATAAAACCTCCTGTTACTTCGGCAAACTTCATAATAATTTCTTGGAATAATAATAATATAATAATTATTATTTACTATAATTATTATTTACTATAAATACCACAAAAAGATTCTAAACACAAAATAGATAGGTATGTGACATCTCTATAGTCAAGAACATAGGATTCAAAGGTAAAAACCTTGAAATATGTCCCATGAGTAAAATTATTTGGCAAGATACGTGTTTTCTAATGCTGGAAATGGCGGTCATCTTGGAAAATGGCGGCCATTTTGAAAAATCAAGTGGCTAATGTTATTTTTCAAATTATTGGCCCCAGAGGGATAACCACACCAAATTTGGTGCTTGTATCCACTTGTGAACAATTTCCCCCCTTATCTGCCCCACTAACAGTAATTGGTTGTATTTCTGTAATCTCACCTTAACTCTTGTGTTGTCTTCTCGTCGGCCATGCAACTTTTTGTTTTTCTGGGTCAACATTTAAAATGAAAACTTTTAGGTAGTCTTTTTCGACACTTTTGTTGCTTTTCCCGACTGTTTTGTCACTTTTTTTTCAACTTTTTTTCCGCGCTTTATAACGTTTTCGTAGTTTTTTCCCCCACGTTTTTTGAAACTTTTCCGACATTAAAATTTTAAGTTATAAAATGGAATTAAACACCTAAATTCAATGAAAGTAGTGAACTGATCATTTATTTTTACTTGTGAAGAGCGTTGTATGGAACCATCCACGTTATTTTTTTTTTTTATAATTTGGTTGAAAGAAACCCAAATTTCTGATAAAGAAACTTTTTGAAAATGGGTCAAGTTTGACCCGAGGATAACAGGAGGGTTAAAAGATGCAACTGCCAGAAATAGGAATTTAACCATGTCACCCTTCTCGGTGAAGGGTGACATGTGAAGGTCAGGGGCCTCGACGGACCAGACCCGGGCGGCAGACGCTGGCTCTGGGGACGTGGAACGTCACCTCTCTGTGGGGGAAGGAGCCGGAACTGGTGCGGGAGGTGGAGCGCCACGGTTAGATCTGGTGGGGCTTACCTCACGCACAGTCTCGGTTCTGGAACCATACTCCTGGATAGGGGTTGGACTCTTTTCTTCTCCGGAGTTGCCCAGGGTGTGAGGCGCCGGGCGGGTGTGGGGATACTCACAAGCCCCCGGCTGAGCGCCGCTGTGTTGGAGTTTACCCCGTGGACGAGAGGGTCGCCTCCCCACGCCTGCGGGTTGTGGGGGAAAACTCTGACTGTTGTTTGTGCATATGCACCAAACAGGAGTTCGGAGTATTCGGCCTTCTTGAGACCTTGACTGGAGTCCTGCATGGGGCTCCAGTGGGGACTCCATTGTTCTGCTGGGGACTTCAACGCACACGTGGGCAATGATGGAGACACCTGAGAGGCGTGATTGGGAGGAACGGCCTCCCTGATCTAAACCAGAGTGGTTGTTTGTTGTTGGACTTCTGTGCTAGTCATGGATTGTCTATAACGAACACCATGTTCGAACATAGGGATGCTCATAAGTGTACCTGGTACCAGAGCACCCTAGGCCGAAGGTCAATGATCGATTTCATAATCGTTTCATCTGATCTGAGGCCGTATGTTTTGGACACTCGGGTGAAGAGAGGGGCAGAGCTGTCAACCGATCACCATCTGGTGGTGAGTTGGGTCAGGGGGTGGGGAAGACTCTGGACAGACCTGGTAAGCCCAAACGTGTAGTGCGGGTAAATTGGGAACGCCTGGAGGAGGCCCCTGTCCGACAGACTTTCAACTCACACCTCCGGCGGAGCTTTTCGCGGCATCCCTGTGGAGGCTGGGGGCATTGAACCCGAGTGGACAATGTTCAAAGTTTCCATTGCTGAAGCTGCGGGAGGAGCTGTGGTCTTAGGATCTTAGGTGCCTCAAGGGGCGGTAACCCACGAACACCGTGGTGGACACCAGTGGTCAGGGAAGCCGTCCGACTGAAGAAGGAGTCCTTCCGGGATATGTTATCTCGGAGGACTCCGGAGGCAGTTGCAGGGCACCGGCGGGGCCCGAAGGGCTGCAGCCTCTGCCGTGAAAGAGGCAAAGCAGCGGGTGTGGGAGAAGTTTGGAGAAGACATGGAGAAGGACTTTCGGTCGGCACCAAAGTGTTTCTGGAAAACTGTTCGCCACCTCAGGAGGGGGGAAGGGGAACCATCCAAGCTGTGTACAGTAAGGATGGGACACTGTTGACCTCCACTGAGGAGGTAATAGGGCGGTGGAGGGAGCACTTTGAGGAACTCCTGAATCCGACTAATACCCTCTATGTTAGAGGCAGAGCTGGAGGATAACGGGGATTGTCGCCGATTTCCCAGGCGGAAGTCACTGATGTAGTCAAACAACTACACAGTGGCAAAGCCCCGGGATTGATGAGATCCGTCCAGAAATGCTCAAGGCTCTGGGTGTGGAGGGGTTGTCCTGGTTGACACGCCTCTTCAACATTGCGTGGAAGTCTGGGACGGTGCCAAAGGAGTGGCAGACTGGGGTGGTGGTTCCTCTTTTTAAAAAGGGGGACCAGAGGGTGTGTGCCAATTATAGGGGTATCACACTTCTCAGCCTCCCTGGTAAAGTCTACTCCAAGGTGCTGGAAAGGAGGGTTCGGCCGATAGTCGAACCTCGGGTTGAGGAGGAACAATGCGGATTCCGCCCTGGTCGTGGAACAACGGACCAGCTCTTCACTCGCAAGGATCCTGGAGGGAGCCTGGGAGTATGCCCAACCGGGTCTACATGTGTTTTGTGGATTTGGAGAAGGCGTATGACCGGGTCCCCGGGAGATACTGTGGGAGGTGCTGCGGGAGTATGGGGTGAGGGGTCTCTACCAGGGCCATCCAATCTCTGTATGACCAAAGTGAGAGCTGTGTCCGGGTTCTCGGTAGTAAGTCGGACTCGTTTCAGGTGAGGGTTGGCCTCCGCCAGGGCTGCGCTTTGTCACCAATCCTGTTTGTAATATTTATGGACAGGATATCGAGGCGTAGTCGGGGTGGGGAGGGGTTGCAGTTTGGTGGGCTGGGGATCTCATCGCTGCTCTTTGCAGATGATGTGGTCCTGATGGCATCATCGGCCTGCGACCTTCAGCACTCACTGGATCGGTTCGCAACCGAGTGTGAAGCGGTTGGGATGAGGATCAGCACCTCTAAATCGGAGGCCATGGTTCTCAGCAGGAAACCGATGGAATGCCTTCTCCAGGTAGGGAATGAGTCCTTACCCCAAGTGAAGGAGTTCAAGTACCTTGGGGTTTTGTTCGCGAGTGAGGGGACAATGGAGCGGGAGATTGGTCGGAGAATCGGGCGCAGCGGGTGCGGTATTGCATTCAATCTATCGCACTGTTGTGATTTAAAAGAGAGCTGAGCCAGAAGGCAAAGCTCTCGATCTACCGGTCAGTTTTCGTTCCTACCCTCACCTATGGTCATGAAGGCTGAGTCATGACCGAAAGAACGAGATCCAGGGTACAAGCGGCGAAATGGGTTTCCTCAGGAGGGTGGCTGGCGTCTCCCTTAGAGATAGGGTGAGAAGCTCAGTCATCCGTGAGGAGCTCGGAGAGAGCCGCTGCTCCTTTGCGTCGAAAGGAGCCAGTTGAGGTGGTTCGGGCATCTGGTAAGGATGCCCCTGGGCGCCTCCCTAGGGGAGGTGTTCCAGGCACGCCCAGCTGGGAGGAGGCCTCGGGAAGACCCAGGACTAGGTGGAGGGATTATATCTCCAACCTGGCCTGGGAACGCTCGGGATCCCCAGTCGGAGCTGGTTAATGTTGCTCGGGAAAGGGAAGTTTGGGGTCCCCTGCTGGAGCTGCTCCCCCCGCGACCCGACACCGGATAAGCGGACGAAGATGGATGGATGGATGGACCCTTCTCGGTTACTCTTTGAATATTATTATCAATTTGACATGTTATCTATGAATGATAAAATTGTACCTGCCATAACCATACCTGTAGTATTGCGAAAACCCCTAATATGTCCCACACTGTGAATGAGGGAGAATATGGTTTCTGTGAGGACATTGATACTTCACACAACACAGGGGAGGGACAAATATAAAAGTTTGTACTGCAGCCTTCTAAACCATTTCTCTTGGTGCTCTGTGGGCTCTCTCTTCATACTCTCTCCATTGAAAATGACCTCTAAGCAAAGTTTTTTTTGCCAATGAGGTTTTATCACAGTTCTTCAACAGGGAAAGTGACATAGAGGAGAATGTGTCTGAGAGTGAGGTATGTTGAGGAGGACCCTATTCATGAGGCATCCTCTGATGACAATGAGACCAGGGTTGGCCCTCCTGTTCTCTCTCAACTAGTCTCACATTGCCAGACCTTCCTCCACAGCGCTGCATAGGAGGGTCTGGCTAGTCCACACAGTATTCCGGGATGGGGCAAGAAACGTGCTCGCTCGCCCGTGGCTTGGTATCGTTGCATTTCCCCTGACTTATTTCCTGGTTCTTCTTCTCCATAAACAACATGAAATCAAGGAGAGGGTTAACTTTTCCTGCTACAGATTTCCCACTGTGGTCAGAAAGAACAGGGGAGACACTTTGTTTCTCTCACTATGACTCTAGAGTCGGTACTCACTCCGAAGCTAATCGCTGTCACTCTCTCACTTCTCCCTCTACCACACACTCCCCACACACACACACATGCCGGCTCGACGCACACACCAGCGCACAAGTATAAACATCAGGCCACTTACGTAGGCTATGGCGAAAGCTCTGTGTGGAGCCTCCGCAGAACTGTAAAACAAGCTTTAGCCTCCAAAGGACACAAACATAACCGAATGAAATGAATGACACAAAATAACACAGACAGGTAGCACAGACAAAGTGGCACTGATGGGTTTTATCTGGGTGTTTTGCAGGCACCAGGCTTTTGCCGTAGTGATCTCCCTTGCATCTTAGGGTCCTGTCCCTGCGTCCAGAGGACAGAATGGTAAAATGGCGGTTCATTATTGATGAAATTACCACACAAGATCCTTTTAGTATGAAAGATAAAAAAAAGGAACCAGGAAAGCGTGATGTCCTTGAGATATACAGTTACAGCAAGAGAAGAGCACGGGAAAAAAGATTGTGAAATGACAAAGGCGCCAAAATAAAAGCGTAAAGACATCACTGTCAATTTGTTGACATTAACCAGGCATTCCAGCATTGTAAGGAGAAAGCCAGGGTTCCCGGCTCCGTTTTCTGCAATAATCAATGCTGCTGTTTTGTGTGGGAGATGCGACATTGTCTGCTCGAGGCACTGAAACCCAGCCTGCGTCTCCTCTCCCGCTATGCTTCATGGTCTCATGCTGCGCTGCTTCTCAGCTGGGCTTTTCAGCATCAAAATCCCATCATTTCGACTCCTAATCCTCATTCAGTCAGCAACTGCTGCTCTTTCCATAAGGCAAATGGAATCAGCTGCAGCCATCTCTCCTAGCCTCTAACCACACCCTTTTTTTATTATGAATCCATTACAAAGGGTTATGCACAAATGGCATTTATCAAAGTACCGGATAAGATGTTCGCACACCGATGTATAAACAAAGTGGTGCAAACAGAAGCATGACAAGAATGGAGTGGAACACAGCCACAAAATATCTCAAAAAGCAAAGCAATGCCAGCATATATAACATCCAGCTTTTCATTTTTTTTATTTTTTTATTTATTTATAAAAGGGGTATTTTTCTATGCAGTTGAATAACAGCAGTTTACAGCTGCATATAGGCATGGAAACTCCACTTGCAAGCTGTTCTTATCACATTAAAGCCTTTATCCTACCCTGTCCATTACTCTGATCTTCTTTTTTCTCCTCCACTTTTGCTCTCCCCTGCTGTGCTTTCAATGTACGTGGAGAGGTATGTGCTTTCTATGACCTGGTTGGAACAAGGCAGAGTATACAGCCTAGCAGTAGCAAAGCAATTTAGTTATCTCTCTGCCTGACTTGACCCCTTTTGGTGGAAAGCAGATTGCCTCTAAAGTGCATTTTGAGGGCAAATCCAGGGTCCTGTTTCATGCACAGGTAGATATACCGTTTCCTCCCCATCAATGCCATGTCAAGGTGTTAGGTTGAGAAGCCCCGCAGGTTTTTCTTGCAAATACAGAAGGCTTTTCAGAAATATGTTTTGTCCGTGGGCTTAGTGCTAACAAGAACGGCAACCAGTGTGTGATCCATATTGAACCTGTGCAAATCCAAAATAGGTCCTTCATTTTCCTTGTGCATCCACAGGATTAGAAAATGTCAGGTGTGGGGTGTTGTGAGAGCAGATGATTCACAGCTCCATAGTCCAGGCTGCTTGTAACAGATGGAGCCATTTTGTAACTTTTTATTATATACAATATTTGTGTACTTTTACCAGTTAAATGGCATTTATGAATAGAAGGAGGAGGTCATTGATATTATGGCAGCAGTTAGAGATTTAGGTTTTCTTACAAAGGCATGTAATGGTGAGAGTGAATCGCTGCTTCCCACAAGTACAAGCCATCTTGCTTTGAATCTGCAATAAAGCCTACTTTTACTGTAGGTTAAGAGCCCAATAGAGAAATCGGTGGTGGGTTATTACAAATATTTATTTCTGTTATATATGTGCCTCATTCCTGAGTCTGTAATTATATGTTTTGAGCACAGAGAACTATATTTTGCAAGCACATTATATTGCATTTTGAACAGATATTAAAAGAATAATTTAGTTTGAGTAAATTTAAACCTATTCCATGCTCAATAAATGTATTGGCATGTTTGCTATTATCCATATTAACGTGCAATAATAACCTCTCTCATGCAGTTTACTCATGTGCTCTCTCAAAAACTCTTTCTCTGCGCTCCGGTAGACGCTGCTGCGCTCCGGTCATGTCTCCCTCGCTCTCAACCTCTTCATTCTGTATGCGCTCAACTCTTGACACACTCGCTCAAATTTTCACAGTGTTGCAGGTGTGCCACAAAACCAACCAATCGGAGAATTAAAGGTCAATTCTGATTGGCTGTCCGTCAATTAGCAGCCTTGCAAGAATCATGTGGCTTTTCACGTGTGTCTCTGTTGCCTCGAATGATGAATTGTAGAAATGGGGATCAAGGCGCACACCCCCTCTCCAATCGCAGTATAATCTCACACTACACTGGCTGCCAAATAGTGGTTATAGTCATTTGTTCCAGTAATTGAAAGGCAGACAATATATCAATCACAATAAAGAATGTATGTACTGATTACCTTAAAACACTTGAATGGAAATACAAATTACACTAAAAGAGAGTCTAACAATTAACACAATAAAAGATTAGATGGAGAGAAAATGTTGCTTATAGTTTAGCCTTCTGCAAACTGTAACCAAAGGCTAACAGCTGTGGCAAAAAAAAGTTCATGTTTATGTAGCTAACTAGAGCCACAAATCACAGTAGGTCATTTCAAAGGGCACACACGTTTGCAAAAGAAAACAGGACGGTAATTCTCATAAAAGTGCGGCTAATCAACGACATCAGGATCTAAATCACGAAATGAATGACTTTTTTTGTGTGCCTTTTTCAGAAATCTGCCTACTCCATCTTTAAGCATTCATTGTGTTTTTCCTAAGCTCTTACATTTTAAAATGCCAAAGTCCAGAACATGTTACAGACATCTCAGGGCAGTTACTTGAACCAGAGTTCAGATGGATTCATTAAACCAAAGGAAAGCAAAATTTCTAAAACCTTCCTCAAATTCGCAAAAACCTTTTTACACTCGCTTGACGTGTTTTTTTACTTTTTTGAAAAAGTGCAAAATGGGAGATGGAAACACCTTCGCTGAATAAGTTGTGACGTAGCGAACATGTAACTCACATGACTATAGTCCCGGTATCCATCGGATGGGGGAAGGATCGGGATATGGTCCCATCCAGTGGGCCTACACTTGTTGCACAAGATGCGTAGTGGAGTTGCACTATAGCCTGTGCCTCAGCCACGTTGGGTAAATTGACGAATTGGTTCAACAGCTTAAATCGTATGGCCCGGCACACTGCGTATACACAGCGGTGAACGGTTGCCTTGTTGACACCAAATGTCTCTGCCCCAACCCTGTATTCCGCACAGGTGGCCAACTTGTACAATGTTACCTCTCTCCATTTAGCCAAAGAACTTAGCTTCTGAACTCTTTAATTTAGCAAGCCGGTTTGCAATCTACAACCATGCGTAATGTCAACTTGTGACGAAACTAGGCTTTGCGTGGTCTAGTTTATTCGTTCTAAACCAGTTGATGGAAACGCTTCTAATCCACATTTTCTTTTTTTCTTTGAAGTTCGCTTGAAATTCGCTTGACAATTAGATGGAAACATGGCTAGTGTCTTTGCATGAGCATACCCATATATTCTGACTCAACATGATGCATGGTACCTCCACTGATCAGTTAAAATGTCTCAATTGTGTAATTGTTTATAACACATTGTTTCATTCATCTTGTGTGTAGGATAAACAGTTAGTTCAAATACCTTCACCATCTGACAGAGGTGAAATCTCCTCCTGTGCTTGTTGCTCAGTTTTTAGTGTGGGACACCAGATGGCAAACCTGAAGGTTGTAGCCCTTCCGTTGTACATGCATGCATTATTCAAAGCCCATTTATCACAGGAAAAGTCCCAGTGTAGCCACATTAAACATCCGCTGGCTCGTTTGTTTATGCCTTATTTATGCCTTCAAAATACAGAGCAAGGTTCGATACTTGTACAATTAGTGACCTATATTCAACCCCGTGTGAATCTCCCTGAATTATTTAACAGCCATCATTTTATTATGTCATTTTGTTATGCTACATGCTGTCTTAGAGAGAAATACATAAATATAGAATGCCTGTCATCGACCTTTGAACATAGTATACAGCATAATGTACAGTGCAACATTCTTGTTGGGCTGCTAGTAATTTATCTCAGCGTTGTAGAAAACACTGGTGGTTAAATGGGTTTCAATAAGCTGCCCGTATATTTAAAATACAGATTAATCACAACATTATTTTGCAACTTCAGAACATTTTAATTTGTTTCATGGTGACACTGACATCTATAGGGTATCTAAGGGTAAAACTAAACAATCGTTTTTGCACGAGCAGATGTAATTACGTTTGCATCACATTGACTTTTATTCTCTTTTCTCAATCTGCTCGGCATTCTGTTAAAGCAAGGGAGTGTTGAATTTATCAAGGTTGAGCAAGGTCGACATCCACTTTGATCTGCTTACACACATACACACACACGCACACACGCACACACACACACACACACACACACACACACACACACACACACACACACACACACACACACACACACACACACACACACACACAGAGCTGCTTTAAGGCCTTGGTGGTGAAGTCAGGGTCATGATCCGAGTGATCAATAGCTAAATAGCCTGCAGGATCTCAGGAGGTCCCAAATTTCACAGTGGGATAGAGAAATAATACTGTTGAACAAGATCTTAACACTGCATTGCAATGAGCTACTCCATTTCTTTCTGACACTGAGAACACTGCTTTGTCAAACTATGTATCTTGTATGACATAAAATAGGTGTAAAGGGATATAGTCTTAAAGATCTTAATTTGATTCTGTATCCAACAAACATTCAGATTGATATTTTTGTTATGTGCAAAAAATGATTGCTAGAAAATATTTTTTCAATAGCTTGAAAATAGTCTACAAAACGGGGCCCGGCAGAAAAAAAGTTTGGGAACCACTAGTCTATATCCTTAACGTTCTACTTCCGGGATTGCTCCAGTGCTGCAGGAAATTCCGCCGGATCCATGTCTTTTTCGTTTCCTTCCGCTTTCTTTGTGTCGGAATTTTAAATTCGGTGGATTTATGAGGACTATAGTTAACTGCTCCTCAGATCTCTGGGGGGTAAATTGAGACAGCTAGCTAGACTTTTGCATGGCTATTTTGCAGCAGCTCTGTGCGGAGTTTGGCACCGCCCAAGACGATTGTGATTGGTTTAAAGAAATGCCAATAAACCAGAGCACGTTTTTCTCCCATACCCAAATCCAAACCAATTGTATGAATCATATTGAATTTCTGTGGTGCTCTGGGGAGAGGAGCTTTCTGATTTGCCAACCATTGGTCCTCACTGGCATTAAACAGGGTTTGTTCCAATTAGCACCAAGATGAATTGCGATCCATCCAATCAATGGCTCTCAGAGGATTTTTGCTGCTTTAAAAAAAAAAAAAAAAGGCAAAGATTAAGGGCTAAAGGCATTTCTCCTACTCATCTGTCTTGTAGAAAACCTGAGGGATGATGGGAGATTGGCAAACAGGAAGTGATGGTGTAAGGTCACAGTGTTCTTAATTATCTCACAGACAGATGATGGAGGGCTAAACAAAGAATTAGGGATGTAAACATAAAATGAGTTGACCTTCTCAATTGATCATTTTTGCATCCTCATGTTGTTGTGGATTTTATAGATTGAATCAACAGTACATTAGCTGTGCCACTCAAATGCACAAGAGGATATGCACATTATCACCACATATACAATGGATGATGCTCATGATCAGTGTGTGCATCCATTAATCTGAGTGGCATGTTCTCTGGCCAGATTTTAAATAGCCTGTTAATTTGTAATATACAAGGATTACTGTTTATCATGTAATCATCCCATGTTGATTAGTGGAACAGCGAATTAACCAAACAGCCGTGTTGCTACTTAAAACAAAGTACCAACACTTATTACTTCCCTCGAAAATTTACTAATTTGTTCATCAATTTAAATGGATTTTCCTTGTTGCATCATATTTTGTTTCCTTGTTATCGCTTAATGGTTTATTATGGCCAGCCAATAAAGCATGGAAGGGAGGAAGTGAACTTCTCTGCACTATAATTTAATTTGCTGTATTTGGTTTTCTAACGCCAGTGATTAATCACAAGGTCCAGGCCAAATGTATCATACTCAGAGTGAGGATTGATTATTTCATCATTTCATTATCCCCCCCAAAAAGTCCCTGGTCAAATCTGCTTTTGCTGTGCTGTTTAACACCAACCCACCCCACAAACAATTCACCCCTCCCCATTCCTGTCGCCCCTCATTTCTCTCCTCCACCATCACTCTCCTTCCCCTCCTTATCTTCCTCCCCTCCAGGGATCCAGCACATATATGAATTATAGTTTTGTCACAGTTAATTAAGGCCATGGAGAATTAATGACACCAATGTGAAAAGAAAGATTGTCTTTATTATTATGATTATTCTATTCCAGGCCCTCTAGCCCAGTGGTCAGCCTTTGTATTGTTGAAAAACAGACTGTATATCCACAACGTTACACTTCCGGGATTGCTCCGGTGCTGCCGGAAATTCCGCCGGATGTCCTTCTTTTCAGCCGGACGTCCGTTATATTCCTCTTTCTTTGTGTTGGAATTTTAAACTCGGGTGGATTTATGAGGGCTATGGTTAACTGCTCCTCAGATCTCTGCAGGGTAAATCCAGACCGCTATCTAGACTATCTGTCCAAGTCCAAGACAAGTTCCTACCCAAGGCTATCTTGCAGAGGCACCGTTGCTCTGTCCAGCACTTAGCTCCACCCAAGATGATTGTGATTGGTTTAAATAAATGTCAATAAACCAGAGCCCATTTTTCTTCCATCCTGGAATGCTGGGTGGACTAGCCAGACCCTTCTCCGCAGCTTGGTGGAGGAAGGACTAGGGTCGCCCGAACTGAGACATAGAGACACACAGTGAGAGCAGCCAGTTAGAGACATGCATTGATAAATAAAAAGCCCAAAACACAGTGTTACCAGTTGCAGCTGGTGCACGTTTCTACAGAGTTGGCCACAACAAAAATCAAGCAAAATTGTATGACACCAGTTTATTTAAATAAATGAAAAGAAGGCCTTTCTTAGTATTTGCAGCTCAGCAAATACAGTCTATTATTTTAGAAAGGATGTGCCTGTTTTTGTCAACCTCCTCATCATGCTATGGATCCCCATCCTGTACCCTTCATGCGGAGCAGCTATGTTTACTTTCCCAAACATGGTTAGTCACATTGCATTTGTCATGTGGACCCTAACTTGCATTTTTTCGATATGTGCTTTAAATCATTAAATTCTGTCTGAATCTATGCTACGTCTCATCCTTGTGTCATTTGAAAAAGGAGTCAGGGAAAGCGAAATAAAAGCATTGGTGTCACTATGCAGTTTGTCAAGCCTTGAAGCCTTAAAAACAGCTATGCGTACGTCTTAAACTTAGGTTTTGGCCATGAATAGTATCTCCCATGTAGGAGATACTCTCTCGTACGTATGAGTTAAACTTTTACTTCTTAATAAGTCTGTTTTAAGGGCGAGAAAGCCGTGCTGAAGCACTTAGTGCAGTGTACAAAGAAAATTGAAATTTCAGCCAAATGCAGCATAAACAAAAGGTTTTACCTTCTTAAATAACAACAAATGTCTACTGTAAAACATAATGGAACTGTGTATAGCACAGACCTGGGTTAAACAGTGTATATAGGCTATAGAGCACGTATGTCTGAGACCTGTGAGAGGTAGCAATGTGCGGCAAATCATCTAGTCTGCCAGAAAGCCAAAAGAAGAAGAAAACAAGCCAATAGGCTACACCTGTTCAACAGGCATAAACCTGTAGCGAACCAATATTTCAATCTGCTCTCATCCGCTGCCATTACACAGCACAAATAGGGAATTGATACAAACATGCTCAAACAAAAGTTGTCTGATATGTAGTCAAACTGTTTATCTTATTAAGCAAATATGTGTAAACTCAGCAGCTTGCTAAAGCAACCAGCAATCTTTTTTTTCTCTCCTCCAGCCAACACATGGCTACTTAATATTCACATGAATGACATCATCAGACAACATGCCTGTTCTATAGCCTATATACACTGTTTAACCCAAGTCGGCGTTATACAAAATTCCATTATGTTTTACAGGAGACATTTGTTGTTAACTAAAAGGTATAACCTTTTGTTTATGCTGCATTTGGCTGAACTTTCATTTCCCTTTGTATCATGGAATAAGCACTTTAGCACGGCTTTCTTGCCCTTAAAGCTTTAGTGCGTAACTTTTTATAATAACGAACGTCCGTTACATTCAACTCATGGGGCGACAGAAACTAGGCACTATAGCTTTAAAACAGGCTAATTAAGTAAATGTTTAACTCGTACTTACAAAATAGTATCTCCTACTAGGAGATAAGATTCATGGGCAAAACCTAAGTTTGAGTAGTACGTAGGACTTAAACTTAGGTTTTGGCCGTCGATGCCCGCAAAAACCTTTTTTCCCTCTTGCCTTTTAGGGCTTCCGTAACAAATCACTCGGTCACATTGACAGATAGAAACACATAGATTCAGTCAGCCTTCCAGTCAGAGAGATCTAAAGTCAGTCAGACGGATGCACACAAAGTCAGTCATTGGGTCAAGTCAGTGAGACAGATGGAGATGAAGAGATCAAAGTGGGGGAACTAGATGGACCAGCAGTCCAGATGGCCATGGAGACAGATCCCAGCCCAAGTTAACAGTTGCTCAGCCAACACATTACCAGACAGAGCTGTCTAACCAGCAGCCAACTGCCCTAGAGCTGTGCAGGCTTGCTGTGGATGCCAGCTCTTTCAGTCTAGGAAATGGGTCAGGCCAACACAATGACGGTCAGAGTTTAATGCTGCTTGGATCCCTTACACATCATGTGTCTTTTTGTTGGACTGATAGATACTCATACTGTAGATGCACATAGTTTTCAGCAGTTTACAGCCAGTCAGATGCAGTATTGCATTAAAACAGTAATGTAACTTCAGCAGTCTGTAACTAGTACTTTGAAAGATACAAACACATAACTTTAATTGTTGAAGAAATGTTACCATTCAAGTCCATGCTACCTTTAAAAAAGCTAGCTAACCAAGATTGTCCTCCCCTGATAAAACGATTCATAATTACTTTGTACAATCAGCAATTACAACCCATATTTAAAATTATTGTTAGGTACCGTCATCCTCTAGTGGCCGTAGTGATTATGAGGGGAGTAAAGCAGGAAGTATACTGTAAGAGCGCCAAATTCTATGTGAGGCAGGTTGGGGTGTTGGATGTGTCAAACAAACAGGACTTTCACCCAGGAGACTTCGGTTTCATGTCACGTTTGAAAATAAAAGTAAATGGAGAGTTGTTTTAACTTTACAGTACAAACGGTCACATTCTTAGTCACTTGCGTAACCGGAAGTAAAGTAACGTTAATAAAAGCACTTATTTTAACCCAAACCACGAAACTTAACTAAGCACTTTTGTGGCCTGAACCTAACCAAACTGCGACACAATTTCACAACGTTAATATCCTCTGGGTCGTATCTCCTGCCACCACTAGGGCCGCTAATTTATGAAACACTTCTATGGGACTTGTTGAACTAACCTGTAGATACAAAATAAGAAATAAAATACAATAAGTACAATATGAATATTGAAAATACAAATGAACATAGGATGTTAATATCCCTTGAATTTGACAAAGAGTCAAGTCAACTTTTTATAGCTCAATATCACAAATTACATATTTATGGGCTACAATCTATATAGCATGCACTCTCTGTCCTTAGACCCTCGATTGGGATAAGGAATTAGTCATGCTCATCTATTTATTTTTTATCAGGAAGAGATTAACTGAACAGGCAAATTAGTTTTGTGTATATTTAAAATATGTAAATACAAGGTCTGAAGTAGGGCTGACTCTGAATATTCGAATATTGGTTCGATGGGTAGGTATTGGATTTTCCAGTTGGGGATTCGAATATTCTTTTTTTTCCCAAAATCATTATGCCGGCAATTGCAAACCAAGATAGGCTGTCACTCACCAGCGGAAGAGGCTGAGAGTGTATTCGTAGCTTGCCAGCCCTTGGCAAAAAGGTCTGGTTTTCTTTAGCCCCGTTCTAAGCTGAGTACTCATCATCCACCCTTCCTCTGTGATTTTACCAGGAAACATAACCCCACGCTCACCGCTAAATAGTCTCTGGAGCGTTATCAGAGTACTGGTCCGCTGGTAAACAAGATGTAACACCGCTCAAAGATTGTCTATTAAACACCAGAGGCGTCACTACGTTAGGTTTTGGTGTCTCGTGGGGAACTTGTTCTGTTTGTTTGGTGTTTGATGGGATCTCGAAGAGAACTGTTTTTAATTTTGTGAGGAAAGACTCATTTATCTGGACGCTAACAGTTTTTTTTGTGAATTGTGAATTTGTTTAGGCACGTGGTTGTATAATACACTCTATTGAACTGCAATTACTTGTTTTTGGGGTTTATTTGTGTCTGCTGAATCCTTAGGAGTTATTCCGGTTGTTAGTAGGGGCTATGTGGAAATACATGGTCCTTTATATATTTGACCTCTTCACTAAAAATATACATTTGTCAGAGTTTCCCTCTGACTGGCACCCCGGCAAGGTCAAACTGTTACAACTGTAGAAGCCTGGTATCGTTTTCAGGCCGATTTGATAAAGGTAAAGATAGTATGACCATTCATAATGCTTATGCTCTAGTGGGGCACTGGCTGGTTGAGCATTCATTCACACACACTGCGTCGGTCGTCACTCATCAGACAGTCCGGCAGTCTTTCCATTTGTTTTGAATGCCTGCAGCAGAAAGTTAAGTCTGATTCAACTTGTGGAGAAAAGCAACCTGACGTCAACCTGCGGTGAACAATCACGTAACCGGAGATCAGACTCGTCTGTCCGTATCAAGGCGTGCGAGTCCCTTTAACATTACTGTAAACAGGAAACATCACTGCCTCTATCGCTGCAACAAAGTTGTAAACACTATGAAGGTAAAAAACAAGACACAAGCACTGAACTGCTGAGGAGTTTGTGTAACAATAAGTGACCGTGTCCTGCTACAACAAGGCAAAGTCGCTTCAACTCTCGCTTTCTGAAACTTCCTTTTACAAATAAAAGGTTGAATTCATAAGTACCAAGACATCACACACAACCTTCATTTATAGTGTCAAATCATAACAGACGTTTACAGAGACCCAACAATTACCCCAAGAGCAATTGCACTTATTGCGGCGGCGGAGAGGAAAAACTTCCTTTTAACAGGTAGAAACCTCAGACAGAACCTTACTCTCGCTGACCATCTGCCTTGACCGCTTGGGGAGAGAAGGAGAGAGAGAGAGAGATACAGAGAGAGAGAAAATATATTACCTAGATATTCCTGTGCGAGCATTGGTTTTTGTAACTTTACTTGTGCTCAAGTTACATTAAATGTTAGCATGTCACAGACACATTTGAAAAATATCAGAAGTAAAACAAGTCCTGAACACACTGACTTGTGGTCACATTCCAGTCAGTCTCAGTCAGGTCACCTAAAATGATTTCTTTAAAGTAACTAGCTTTCACAAATCTTGTAGACTAAGGGCAAATTCAGTGTGCCATAATCTTGTAACTGCCACAGTGGCCACTGTTAAACAAAAGTTACAATACATAGGGATGCTTTGATACCAGTTTTTTTTAAAAGGGAGATATTATGCTTTTTCGTATTTTCTGTCATATCTATAATGTCGTATTTTCATGTTAAATGTGGCCAAAAATGTGGCGTTCAGATTTCCAACTGTTCAGAACGCTCCGGTTTCAACAGTTTTTTCTACTCTCTGCTAAGTGTGACGCAACTCTAAGCCGGCCTTCTATAATTGGTCATCTGCTCCAGATAGGCAGGACTGGAGTGGTTTTTTTTGTTACGCTACTGCGTAATGTAACATTGTTGCATGTAGCTACATGCTTACGGCAGTAAAATGTCATCTTGTGCTGTTAAATTCTACTCAATTCTGGGACACATTACACCTAAACATTCCCGGTTATGTAGTATTTGGTTAAAAAGCCTTTATCTGTGATTATTGACTGTAGAAAATGCTGCTATACTCTATTAGTGTCCACTGCTAACTATAGTAGCTACATGCTAACGTCAGTAAATGTTGTCATCTTGGCTGCCAATTTGTTAAATCCTCCCCAATTCCGGGTCGCATTAATGCAGAAACATGTCTGAATGGGTAGTGTTCGGTTCAGAAGCCTTTATCTGCGATTTTTGACGGTAGAAAGTGCTGCTTCGTTCCATTACAATCTAACGTTAGCCTAGTGCTAAATCAAGTAGCTGCATGTTGACGCGAGATAGCTGTAATTTTGGCGGCCAACACTGGTCATTTCTCCCCAATTTCCAGATTCCACTCCGCTCCTACAGAGCATCTCATACAGAGGGTGAATACAGGTACAGCAGCCATGGGAAGTAGGAGAAAAATTGTGTTTTTTTGTAGCATTAAAGCATGTAAACATCTAGTACAAACACAAAATGCAAGTATTACCCAGACAATGCTATATAATAGTTGCCCTTTAAGAGCAAGTACAAATACAAATACTTACATTTGGGTACTCGCCAATACCGAGTACCGATAAGAGTACTCAATAATCCCTCTGTGGTCCGAAGGTGTTTTTAGACACAGATGATTTTGGCCTGCTCTGATAATGTCGTAAATTACAACAAAGCAGTATTTTACCATGCATTTTTTCTATTTAAAGCTCAGTGCCCATGGGCTGGACTTTTCCCTTAACTAGTGTCAAAAAAATAAACCATATAATTCCTGATATTAAAATACTGAGTGAAGTTTAAAAAGAATAAAGAACGCAAAGGTCCGATGACGTCATTCACGTGCTTATTAAGTAGCCAAGTGGATTAACCGCTCCAGCGGAGAGGATGGTTTGTTTACCCAGCAGCTAAGTTTACAAGATTTTGTCCAAATTTAAAGACTCGTGGCTATATAACTAACAGTTAGACTACTTTCGTTTTAGCTTGTTTGTAAATCGCTATTTGCAGAGTAGCGCGGTGGTGCTGTGTAGAGGACATATTGAAAAATCACTTAATTTATGTTTTGTTACGATGATGAGAGACATTGGGCTGACACTGCTACTCCAAATATCAGTGGTGAAGCTTACGGGCAACAGGCTGTTGATGTGCTTTTTCACAAAGCAGCTTTCGAAACACGGTTTTTGTGATAAGGTGACGTCTGGGAATCTCATACCTCGGCTCCAGTACACTGAGAAGACGTCGAAACCCAGTAGCCTATTATCAACGACTTTATTTACTATTTTTACAGCCAAAAATCTCCAAATGGCTGGCATTGCTCCTCTTCCACCGCCTGCCTGCTCGACAGAGAAGTTTGAGGGCTCGCTCGAGATGAGCTGCCCTGTAAAGTGGACGAGAGCAGGCGGCGGCAGCAGTGGGCGGTGACAAATACCGTGGTCAAGTCAATTTACAGCCATTACCAGCAGCCTTCAGTTTGAACAGGAAGTCACAGAAACTCACATCCTGTTAGGTCCGATTCTGATTTAATAAAATGTTATTAGACCCATATATCAGCTTGTACACAGTCTCCTGTTGTTTTTACTATGATAGAGTAGCTTTTAAAATGCTGATGTTAATAAACAACAGACTGTAGATGATCCGTAATCTGAACGGATTTAGTCTCTCTGACTATTAAACATAACTATCAGCCACACAACATGTGTTCTGTACAGAATAAGCCTTTAAATCAGACAAATAGCAATTGAAATCCCTCCAATTGAAAAACAATAAAAAGTTGATTCTGAACCAATCAGCTGTTAGATCAGCTGAGAGCCAGATGTTTCCCGTCATGCCCTCATTCCATCCTCCAGGGTCTTGCAGTCGGTGGAAAAGAACTGCGGCACCTGCCTCTCAAAACTGCGCCCGCCTTGATCTCATGGGGTTACCGTTGCCCACCTGAGCATCAGACGTCCGAGCAAGTCGGGATTAAGTCGGTTATACTTATACTTATATATATACTTATATATGCCCCTCGTGACCAATTGTCACAACAAAGTTCACACACAGGCCGGTTATCGGGCCTGCATTAGGCTCCTCCTTTATGTTTTACTTAATTAAATTAAATAAACTAAATGGTATGTAATTTAAATAAACTATGACGTTGGTGATTTCAAAAACAACGAGGTTTTATAACTTATCACACTGACACAAAGACAGCTCACACACGTGACGTTTTACTGCTAATAAACGTTTAAAATAAGATTTTGATATGCGTAAAGTGTTTTATATTTATGGATCTTACTGTAAGCGTTGATTTAAGAGGCCAAATTGATCAAACAAACAACTCACTGTCGGCTGCTGTCGTCACTTTAAAAAACAAAAAAAACATTACTTTAACAAACAAACAAATTTTTTTTCAAACATGTTTCTAAATTAACTTAATGAAGAAAGGAAAGAAGATATAACTAATTTGCCATTATAAACAAAACTGAACTATGGCCTATAGGCTGTGTATCAGGAGGAGGAAAAAAAAACATGGGCTACAGTCGGGCTCGGGCCGAAAATTCTCATAAGCTGTAGGTTAAGGGTTGGGCTTGGGCCTGACATAGGGCCAACATTTTAAGCCCATGCAGGGCTTTACTATAAGGTGGTATCAGGTGTGGTGGTATCGGAGCAATTTTATGATTACAAGTACATGCGCATGGCATCAGACCGGTACCCGGCGCTGGCATCGGTATCGGTGCATCCCTAATACATACTCACTTTATATGAAGCAATGTCCAATTCTTGCCAATATCTAGTGCTCAATATTGTTGTCACTTTGGTATCGCTTGGAAAGCATATACAGGTTGGTTGATGAGATAACATCACATTACATCCTTTCTGTTGATTAACGTCCTTAAATTAACAGAATAATACTGTAGTTGAGAGTCCACTGCAGTGTTTTCAGCTGAACAGAAATTGAGAGCCATGCTGTCCAGGAGAACTGACATCCTGCAATAAAGAGTGTTGGTCAAAATGCTGTTTCAGAAGATTTCATTAGTATTGGTTTTAGTGGGCTGCACTAGTGCCATTCAGTTTAAATGTTGATTCATACATTTTCATTTGTACTGGTTTCAGTGGACAGTTTAGAGTTATGTGGTATAGAGGCAGTATCAGAGAATTTCATTAGTATTGGTTTCAGTGGACAGTATTGCCTGCTGCTTCAGAGGCCATTCCGCTCTGCCGGAAAACCAGCCTGGGAGAAATGCTGATCTGCAGCCTGTATTTAGAAAGGAAGTTTGTAGTAGAATTCTGGCCTTTTGGATCCTGTAATGAGTGACTGTGGAGGAATAGTCCTTGAACCTCAAAACTGGTTATGCATCCTAGCATCCCACATCTCTCTGAAACCACAGCTCAAAACCTTCCTTCTTCCCACTCATTCTCTGACTCTTTTTATTTAATCAACCACAGCCTCACAGTTTTCTCCAAAACCCTGGAGATCACACTAATGACTTGATCTTTGTGTAACTGTCTGAGGACAAAATGTACAAATCTATTTTTATATGTATGGCACTTGACTTTATCATATGAAAAAAACATTTAAAAGGATAAATGGGTGGGGACAACCCTCCAAAGTGAGGACTTGTCCGTTGTCACCTCTCTAAGAGGCTATAGTTTAGAGCTGAATGGCATTCTGCTGGGAAACAATAGGGATCTTATGTTGGAACGTGCCCCTTCAAACTGTCTACAATACAATGGTTGAAGATATGCAGATGGCTATTATAGAGCTCTCTTTAAGAAATCATGTCAAGACTTAGATAGTGACTGTTTGCTGAAAAACATGTTTGTCTTTAAAACCAAGATAAAGATAAAATCTATATATCCAAGAATGAGAGTCAAAGCCTAAAAAAGAATGAATACGTGAAGGACTATGTAAATAAATAAATGAATTGTCATACAACTAAATCTTTCTGTCTCACATAAATGGGGTAAAAACTGTTCCTCATTCTGGAGGTGCAGCATTTTGTGGCCCTGTAGCGTCTTCCAGAGGGCAGCAGTGTATACTGATGGGGAAAAGGGTGAGTACTGTCTTTAACATTTAATTACCAGTTCAGTATATCACCCATCCTAACCTTAATGAACATTGTGTGTGTGTGTGTGTGTGTGTGTGTGTGTGTGTGTGTGTGTGTGTGTGTGTGTGTGTGCACGCGTGCGTGCATGCCTGCGTGTGTGTGTGTGCTTGTGTGTGTGAGAACACTTAAGAGAACTGGTTATGGTATTTTCTTGCTGATGTCAGATGTTACCTCCTCTTGGGACACATCGCTCTCATAATGTTGAATAAATGGTCGTAAGAGATGCGTGTTTATAGATGTCACTCGCTTGATTTATATGGTAGTGTGTGTGTGTGTGTGTGTGTGTGTGTGTGTGTGTGTGCGTGTGCGTGTGCGTGTATGTGTGTGTTTGCATATGCCTGCATGAATATAAAAGGTCACATCTCCTGCTGTGAGAGAGTAAGCCTTTTGTTGTCTATCTCTTCCCTTGTCAAGCTGTGCTCATTTAAAGCTCTCCCTGGGAGTCTAAAGGAAATATAAAATATTACTGTATGTATGTGTGTTTGTTTGCACAGTTGCACACAACCAATGCATTTTAATCTGACAATTGTGTGTATGTGTGTGGCACTGAATGCACATGATTGAGAGTGAGTGAGTGTGATTTAAAATATGCAGAAATGTGACCCTTATCCTACGAGTATTTACCTTTCTCCTGCACTGACGTCTACAGTGTGAAATATGACAAGATACAGAAAGAATAACAGGCAACTCAATGATGGAACAAGAGAAGAGGCAGACTAAAATCTGATATGGGCGGCATGACGGTTAAAATACCCGTGAACAATCTTTATTGTTCCCTTCGTAACATGTAACATGTAATTCGTAACGTATCTGTTGCGAATGGCCACACGTGAGGGAGGATTTCACACATGTCGACTGCACTGGCAGCTGCCATTCATCGTAAGCTTTGGCTTTAAAAAATTTATTCAACAAGGCCCAAACAAAAGAAGAGCTGAATGCAAAATGTGTGGTATTCTGGCTCAACCACATCTCATTTTATCAGGCACTGAAAATACACACTAAAAGGTTGGCGAACATGTATAGCTCAGCACTGGCAATTGAACGTTAACTTGCTACTTGCTTTAGCTACGACCTATAGGAGGTTACGAAGAGATGAATGAGCGTTTGTTTCGATTTACGTAATCCTTTATGTCCAGTTGGCTGCCACAAATACACCCCGCCCCCAGATTCATGCATTGACATAGCAACCACTTATGCTAGTGTCTCTGCTGGCTGAACGAAATATGGCAGAATCAATGTTAGCTCACCTTAGGTTGTGGATTAGCAAACTGTCGCTACTGCTGTAAAGCCAGCCAGTTAGGAGCACTAACATCACAAACAATAGCAAATGGACGTGGTTTAACTGACCTATTGAAAACAGCAAACGGTGAAACTAGTGAAAAGCTAACATTCCTCAATTGTCCATCAGGACGAGAGCCCTCATCAGTTTTCATTCCTTTGAAATCACGGATGTTTCTTAAGCGCTGAAGAGCCTCAATGATGTTAACAAGGCTCTTCCTCCTTTCCCTGTCATACAACTTTTTTTCTAATTTGTATTATTCAGTCCTTTTCCACTTTTGCTGTTTCTCTGCCAACACTTGTTGTTGATAACTGCTGCCTTACTCTGATTCTCCACTGGGCGCGTCTGTGCTGCGTCTGTGCTGCGTTCCGGCTGCGATCCAGTTTTGTTCCGTCCTCCACCACGCGCCATACCACACCGGGAGCGTCTTTTAAGCGGAGCGTCTTGCTACCAGACTCAATAACCCAAATTAAATAATGTGTAGGGAGGGGTATGACTGAAGGAATAGATATGAAGTAGGATAATGTGCAGTAGTTTTTTTTTTTTTTTTTTTTTTTTATTTATTTTATTTATGACATTGTGCAATATACTCTTTTGAACTTTTACTGTATTCTATTTATTGATGTGTTGGATAGGTAGCGCTGTGGATGTCTGGTTCAATGTTTGTGTTGTGGATTATGTGTCAATATGCCTGTACTGTACAACAAATTGCCTCTCGGGGACATTAAAGTTTAAAAGTCTAAGACTCGCAGATTTTATTGTCTCTACAAGTACTTTACAGAACAATCACGTGTATCTACCTTCCACTCTAAGCACTCCTGTAATTAAACTCCATGCCTTCTCTTTTCTGGTGTTGTCCCAATAAAAAGGATCTGTGATGTCATCTTATGTTTTTCCACCTCCAAGATGAATCTCTCGTCATCCGTGGTGTTGTAGAGGAGACAAACAATATTGGGGGGGGGTGTTTAGGTACATTGAATGGATAGTCTTGCTGTTTCACTGCCTGCCCGGCTGTCCGAATGGCCCGTGGCTCGCGTGAAAATAGACCTGCCGCTTATCTTTAGCGGAGCAAAGAGCCGCTTCACACATGGGATGTGCCGTGGTGCAGCTGGTGGAATATCAAGCATTGACTTGAATGGCTGCTATTGCTTGTGGGGCCCACTGCGCCTCCGGAACGCAGCACAGACGCTCCCGGTGGAAAATAGGGGAGACAGTAGTTTATAAGCTGTCATTAGTTGTGCTCTCTAAGTAGTAAAAAAGTTGGTCAGTTGGTTCACATTTAGTTTAGAATTTATAGAAAGCTACCAGACACTTAGTATATAACAAAAAAATTCTGATTCTCTATCATAAGGAAGTGAACTGTAGTGTGTTAACATGTTTATGGACTTAGTACATTTCACATTATTTGGCAGCAATAGTGTTTTGTATTTAGTTACAACGTTAGTGTTCTAAGCAGCCTGGATGAAATGCAGTAGGTGATACAACACTGATTATAACTGAGAGATTTGAGACTTGATTTGGACTCAAGCTCAGAGACTTGAGACTTGACCTATACTCTAGCTCAGAGACTTGCGAGTATCTCTGTCCCAGCGTAGAAGTTATTAAGAAGGGACTCTGAGCCAGGAAAAAGAAGTGAGGAGATGTGGTTGAGCATGTTAGCAGGTGTTATCCACAGTGCTGTTATTGGTCGATCATGGGTATTTGATTCTAATTTTGGATCTGACTATGCCTTCACTGTTTAGACTGCTGACGATGCAGATGAGCCCCATGTAACCCAAACAACCCTGCGGACTGCAACAAAAGCCCATTAGCGACTTAGCAGGACGTCCATTATATCCACTATTGCTGTTAGCTTATGGTACATGCTTCTAGTAAGAATGAAATTGTTCAAAAGGCTGTGAAATAGTGTTAGTGCTGTAAGCAGTTTACTTTATTGAAAGAGAGTTGTAAAGTAATCTATAATGAGATTAAGATCATTCACAACATCATCCCTGTACAGTCTGATCTACTGGTACTTTATCAACTACCTGATTGTAGATAACATGGCTACCTTGTGGACTTGTTTACAATCAGTCTGCATGACCACTCATGTCCCTAACCCTGGTAGACTCCATTATAGTAATATCGCTATGTCCTCAAATGTCCTCAATAAAGTAGGTGACTAAAATGTTATTATAATCACAATGGTGGTAAAAACTACAACAAGAGTCTATAGCCACATTAGCAACTCTGTAAGCCCCGTTCATTCCTATGAGAGATACTCTGGTGCATGAAGCTTTCATGGACCCAAAAATGATGATGATCGGCACTGCTCCCGCACTTTGTGGCCCATAGAGCAGGCGCTCTAGAGATCCCACTGGTCAAGCGCACTGCTTACTTTAATGGGGATTAAATGATGAAATTGTGCAGCTCTTGTAGACTTTTCAAATGTTATCGGAGCAAATAAATTTAATTCTGATAGTGAAACGAGTCATTTAGCGGGGGTTATGATGCTCAAAAAATTTATTCACTGATTTACAGACATATCTTTCGCCATGCAAGTCTATGGGGGCATCACAGGAAGGTCTGGGAGATGCAATTCCACCGTTTGGCCACTATGTTCAATTTGCTTTAAAGTCTGGAGCCCTTTCTCAGGACCTGGGCTAACATCAGCATGCTAACACGCTCACAATGAAAATGCTAACATGCTGATGCTTAGCAGGTATGTTATAACCATTGTTACCATCTTAGTGTGCTCACATTTACTATTAAGCAATACGTACTAAACATAAATCCTGCAATTTCTTTTCCACTTGGGGACAGCTGAAACAAGTTATGATATATAAGTTAGTAAGGCAAAGTTGTTAGCATCCATTGCATATTTAGACATCCAGCAGATATACGGAGCAACATTATCATTCATTTGGAGTGGGCTTTGTGTCTGCCTGATGAATGTAAGTCAAATATTCACTCTCTTTTAGCTGTGATTTTGATATCTACCAACTGCCGAGGGAAATACATCTGTCACTTTAGCTGCTAAATGCTTCACCTGCTAGTCTCTAGCTGTGTCTGTGCTGAGCGCGTAGTAAGCAGTGGGTTTTAAGAGCTTTTTCACTGAAAACAGCTTCCTACTGCTGCCGAAAATAACGCTTTGAGAGCAAAAGTGTGCAATCATTTAGAGGTAATTGTACCCTGTGGTACAAAAACCTCACCACCGCCAAGGGTTACTTACTTTTTTTGAGTGTATTAAAGCTAATGCATTCATTAGATGATTACAGAAACACTTTTAAGCACATTGACAGCGAAAAATCGCAGTCTGAACTGCAGACCCTTTGCGACGATCCATGTTGATCTTTAAAAGTCTCTTTTTAAGGGTAACAATTATATAGCATTTTCAGGTTCATACTTGTATTTTGTGTTTGTACTAGGACATGTTTACATGCTTTAATGTTAAAAAAAACACTATCTTTTTCATACTATCTGTAGTGAGGTACTTGAATGTAACACTCTCACGGAGGTGAGACAGAAGAACGAATGTATAACGCTATGTGGAGATATGTGCTCAGGTACGGCTGTTAAGCTAAGGGAAGCTAATTAAATAGACTACGTTAATACCAAGTAAGACTGGCTGGTGATTAACATGATGCTATCCATGGCTGCTGCACCTGTTTACTCTCTGTATGAGACGCCTGTCTGTCTTTAAGCCCCCCTCCCGAAAAAGCCCAGCCTGCTCTGATTGGCCGGCGTGATCCTGAAATCTCTGCTGCTCTCCAGTTTTGTTTCAGTAGTAGCAGCTGGAGCTAATGCAAAGGAGTATATAGCAGGACTTTGTACCGTTTAAATTCACAGATAAAAGGCTTCTAAACCAAATAATTCACAACCGGACATGTCCCAGCAGTAATGCGACCCGGAATTGGGGAGAATTTAACAACATTGGCAGCCAAGATGACATCTTTTACTGCTGTTAGCATGTAGCTACTATTGTTAGCAGTGGACACTAATAGAGTATAGTAACACTTTCTACAGTCAAAAAGATTACATCTTTTACTGCTGTTGTATGTATGTATGTAGCTACATGCGACAATGTTAACACCACAAGTAGCTTAAAAAATCCACTCCAGTCCTGCCTGGCTGGAGCAGATGACCAATCATAGAAGGCAGGAGAAGGCTGACTTGGAGTTGCGTAACATTTAGCCGAGAGTAGAAAAACTCTTGAAACCAGAGCGTTCAGAACAGTTGGAAATCTGTTTTAGCTCACAGGGATTTCTCTAAAATATGTTTTCCTCATTATTTGAAAATCCAACATTATAACATTGTACATATGACATAAAATACGGAAAAGCATAATATGGACACTTTAGACTTTCACCTCCTTCATTTGAAACATTACTGCAGTGGATTTTAGAGTTCCGTTTTTGATTTTGTACATGGCAGCACAAATAGCATTAATACTGGCCATACATTTGCATATATGATCACTTTTTAAGTCCATGTTTGGCAAAAAAAGGGTATTATCTTCACCTCTTTACATTTAGTGCTCATTTATAAAGTTCTCTCTTTGTCAGTTTGCGTCAACCAAACATCTTTATTGAGCCATTTTCCATGATATGACCACTCAGCCCAGGCACTGCAGACACTGCCAATAGCAACTAATAGGCCCTGCAGTAAGGGCATTCTGCCGGCTGTGTGTGCGCCTCATTTTGCTCCAAATACTTGAGGGAAAGTGTTCATATCTAAATTACCCATTGGCCTCAGGGTTGACTGAGATTTTGACGTTCAGCCATCTCTCTCGTTCTCTCGCTGTGTCCATCAGCCTTGCTTTTACTTCATTTTGCTGCTCTCTCAAAAAAAGTTTTTCATCGACTGTTAAGCAAAATTTGCAGAAATGTTGGAAATTTTACAAAAAACATTCCTGTTTCCACATACTGGTACGAAGCAAATAAATCAGCTGTCATGACATTTACGTAACCTCCAAATGAAGTAGTTTAGATGATTTTTGCCTTGACTGCTGGAAGCAAGTGGGTTATGACAGTGTAAACAAAACGCTACATATGAATAAACACAGACATCAACAATATTAAATAATAGCAGAAGGCAAGGAAGTTGCACTTTGGCGCATAGCTGTTTAGGAAATTACAAAAATAAAATTAGACGAAGAGGAGCAGAAGGGGAAACAGTTGCTCCTACGCTGAGGAAATTACAGACAAACTGGAAAATAAATAAGAGTTTGAAACAAAAGCAAGCTTTCTCTGATATGAGTCAGGATGCGAAATAACTTACACAAGAGTTGAATGATACACAATGAGAACATAACAAGACAATGCTCCCTGAGATAATAGGTATATGGTAATGAATCAGACAGCTATAAGGTGGTGTCAATCATCTGGACAAACTGTTGGCCTGCTTACACCCTTGTCTGATCGTCAGGGCTGCCAACATTTCAATTTAGTTTGGAGTGAGATATGTTTTTGGTGAAGTTGTTGCATGACGAGTAGGCCTTCTGTGACAGTACCCACCACAGGGGTCAGGGTCATCACTCCTGTTTTTGCTAAACAAATTTTTTTTTTTAAAGCCTTTATAGATGAAAAGCCAAGACAAAAATCATGGTCAATGATGAATAAGTATGGTTGATCAGCATACTTACCAACCTCCAGACATCATAGCCTAAATAATGCTATTCGATTAAAAAGTTATGGGAAGAGGCAGAGCAAGGAAGCCATCACTCACACACAGACCCAAGCCCCATTCCTCCTTTAGCCTGCTAAATGGGCATCTAGAGAATAATGTGTCAATCAGCAATGTCAAATGTGTCTGTATGCCAACTCGCTAGGGAGTTTGGAGGTTTATGATGCTTTTTCGTAATTTCAATTTCACAAGTTCTATGTGATGAAATGGGGTCTGAGATGACACATGCTGTTATAGCTGCATGAACAGTAACGTGCATTTGCAAACATGAATTTGTTTGGTAATAAGTGTTATTTAGTGAATTGTAGTGACAGGAACAATAACGTTATTTAGGCACAATAATGCTCTGTCTGTCCTGAAGGCTTTTTCTCTGCCACCTGTAGGCAGCAGGTATCTCTTCCATTTGCAGTCTTTAACTGAAGTGATGATCCGCTGGTTACATTTTGTCCAACGAGCATCAGACTGTTGTAAAATAACCACAGAACACCCCCGTGCTTATGTGCACTTCAACTGTGTCGTTTTGATTAATTATTCAACACAGTTTCTTCTTGTGAGCGGCTTACATTTTGAAAACAGTTTATTCAGTTCCACAATAGTTTCATGTATAACTCCCACAGGAGTATTCTTTCTGATTCCACGGCGTGCCCAAGAGCTCCACAGGTGCGCCAAGCAGTGCACCTGACTGCTGTCTGGCCGTGCTAGTGTGCTCTGCTGTGCACAGAGCATCAACTAACCATTAACTTGTGGAGGTAAAGAGATAAAAAAAAATGCTCTGTGCAAAGAAAGTACTGACAGCCACTGATTCAGACAAACAGGATGGGTTACATTTTGGGAAAATGGATGTGTGAAATGAGAGAGTGTGAAAAGTGTCAATTGTGTAGGTCGAAATCATCTAACTGCTTGTGTTTCTTGCTCCATCAGACATCTCAGTGACATTAGTCTTCCCAGATATTATTACTGTAGTCGGTGCAATCTCACTGTAATAGAAATGATAGCGACAAACTATGACGATAAGAACCACATTGAAGTAAGCCATAATTATCTTTTAATATTAGTTCTTGATTGTTGTATTTCACAAGGAGATGTAACCAAAGAAATCACCTTGATAATGACATTAAACCAGTCAACAAATCTTTCTTTAGTAGGGATGGGTATAGTTAGGATTTTATCAATACCAATATCGATAATGCTTATCAATACCAACGCTTATCGATACTATCTATTGTCTGCTGCAAAAAATAAATGTGAAAAGATTCAAGATTTTTTTTTTTTTTTTGCAGGAATAAGTTAAATTGTTTCCTGGGTTTTCTTTATATATAATGAGGGTGGAGTAATTGCTGGTATAAACAATACAATATTAGCTTCATCTGGTTGTCAGAACAGCTCAACACTAAACACTCAACACTAAATTCAGCTGAGCAGCTTCTCACTTAAATCAGCCCACCTTAAGTTAGCCAAAAGGTGGACTAAGATTGTACTCCGCAAAACTGGAAGGAGCAATATAAAAATAGCTGGTCCACCTGAAAGGTCAGCCCACATTACATTAGTGAGCCTGGACCACTTTAGCTTGTCGCTAACGTCGGGGCTAATAACCTTCACTTAACGCAGCAGAGATGGAACTTGAACAATTACGGGGCCGTTTTTTTGGCAGTTTGCAGATTATCTGCATTGGCTTTTTATTTGCCTGATAACCGATAAAGTTAATTATTAAAAAGGGCGCTACTTTGGCTGCGCTACAGCTCTGTGTCTGTCCCTCTGCTTTGGTTTCACTCACCACTGATTCTGACTTAAAGGAACACGGCGACTTATTGGGAATTTAGCTTATTCACCGTAACCCTCAGAGTTAGACAAGTCGATACATACCCTTCTCATCTCCGTGCGTGCTGTAATGCTGCCTGATGGCTCCAGCGGCATCAGGCCAGCACAGAACATACAGGTGAATGGTTCCAGCAATCCTACTGTTCCGAATAAGTGACAAAATAATGCCAACATGTTCCTATTTACATGTTGTGATCTATAGAGTCACAGCGTGTACAAAAAACAACGTAACATGAGAAACAGCCGTCTTCTAACTGTAAACAAACCGGGAACTACTGTACAGGCCAAAAGTTTGGACACCCCTTCTCATTCAATGCGTTTCCTTTTTATTTTCATGACTATTTACATTGTAGATTCTCACTGAAGGCATCAAAACTATGAATGAACACATGGAATTATGTACTTAACAAAAAAGTGTGAAATAACTGAAAACATGTCTTATATTTTAGATTCTTCAAAGTAGCCACCCTTTGCTTTTTTATTAATAAGGGAAAAAATTCCACTAATTAACCCTGACAAAGCACACCTGTGAAGTGAAAACCATTTCAGGTGACTACCTCATGAAGCTCATTGAGAGAACACCAAGGGTTTGCAGAGACAATGGGGGCTTAAAACACCATCAAGCCTCTCTCTCTCACATACACACACACACACACACACACACACACACACACACACACACACACACACACACACACACACACACACACTACACTGCTAACTTTACATTTACAGCTAACTGCTTACTTCATACTCACCATCATACACACTCTCTCTTTCTCTCTCTCTCTACTGCTCACTGGCTTACAATATACAGTACATACATATGCGCTAGTTATTCTCAAAGGATTTAGCTACTTGTAGCCTAACACATTTTAGTTTAAAAATCATTCCCAGATGAGTAGACCCGGCAGGCGCCTGGCGGTGTTACATAAAAACGATGTAACATAATCTGTCTAGGAACTTATCATTACAATGGTGCTGACCATTCCGGACCTGGTACCAGTTTTTCGATACCCTATCCCCATTCTTTAGTGAGCTCAACAATGTTGCAATCTTGAGGGAACTTTTTGTCTTGAGGAGAGGATGTTTACTATTTTCCTTATGATTTTCTTGAATTCCCAACTTCACGTACTTCTGTTCTACTACTGTTTTTCTCTGTCTGTCTGTCTCACTCTCTCTCTCGGTGGCAGTGATACTTTGTATCCCTGCCCTCACAAAGGCATAATCAATTCAAGAGTTTGTCTTGGGTCGTTATTACCTGCTGGAGGACCATCTGTTCACGGAAGCTGGCGGAGGACTCTGCCAGGTACACACACTGAAACATACTCTGGCACACACACACATACTGTAGCCTGAAGGGTTGCCAGGTAGATTTGGACTGCAGTAAGAAGTGAGATGTCGAATAATTGTGCCTCAGGAAGGGCTGAAGACAAAAACCTTGGCAAAATAAGTGTGTGTACATTGGTTTTCGTTGTGTTTCTGCATAAATATATGGTTGCATAGTACAGTGTGTATGTGCATGTCCATGTGTATGACCTCTACTAATGTGACACATGTGTGCAACAATGTGCTGAGGTGGCCAGTGGGCGTGCAACGTGTGCATGTGTGTGTCAGGTACAGATGGTGAAGGCCATCAGGCATCTCATCCAGCCAAAGGTGTTCAGCTAATTTTAAGTTTAAGAGCAGCACGGTTACATATAATTACACCCACTACCTTAACAACAGCTTGACTGTCTAGCTGCTAGTGCTACTGTGAAGGAAATACCTATAATAACTAGAGTTGGTACAGGCACCGGCAGGAAAGAGTAAAAAAGGAGACAGAAAGAAGGATAAACGTTCATTATGTTTTTGCCTTTCTAGGTTAACATGTTCCTTTGTGTCACAGTGTTCATAGCCTGGTTCTAGGCCTCGAAATTATTTTAGTTTTTTAGTAAAACCCTGCATATTATACCTTTTTTAAATGATTCTCATTCCCTAGAGAAGAGATCTTTAACAGGGGGTCTGCGACCCTTAGGGGGTCCTCAGTGTTACTCCGTGGGGGCCGCCAAATTATAGTTTTTTTTACTTTTTTATTAAAATGTCTGAAAACATACATTAATATTAAATCCTGTGCCTTCCACGTGTATGTTTTAACATTCAAACATGATGTATAAATATTAGGGCTGTCAAACGATTAATGTTTTTTAATCATGATTAATCGCTGAATTTCTATAGTTAATCGCAATTAATCGCATGTTTTATCACATGATTAAAATTCTATTATTTTGCATTTTTAGAACTGTTTTCAAGTACATATTAACAATGGAAAGCAATTATTACCTGTGTATATTGACTGGGAATCAAATGAATGCAAAGAAAGTGACTTCATGAACTTGTTTTTAAGATTTGTATTTGTTTATTATTTATTTATTTACTGTAAACAAAAGAAAAATGTGTGAATCTAGTAACACATTTGAATCTAGAGTCAATATTAGGGTTGGGTATTGTTTGGTTTGTATACCGGTGCTAAAGCGGTACTTTTCAAACTGTACCGGTGCCTTAACAGTGCCTGAACCGATACTTTTTTAGAAAGTTAAAAAAAAGAAAGGTACTAAACAACAGTTGGCAACATTAAAGAACGGCTTGTTTATTGCTAAGGCCATATGGTCAAAATTAAATGATTTAATAATAAGTGTTAGGAGAAAGTATGGCAAAGTGCGACAAAGGGTCAAAATAGAAGCCGGTTAGGCACGACGCAAAGCCAAGTGAAGTGAAAATAAATGAATAAATGGCGGCATGCGATTAATGCAATTTAAAAAAATTAACGTGTTATGCTCGGCCCTTAAACGCATCGTGATTAACGCATTAATGCCGACAGCCCTAATAAATATCCATCCATCCGCCCAGTTTAATATGCAGCTCAGTTTCATAAAATATATGTAGTAGGTCTGTCTCTTGTTCAGCTAAGGGGTCCTTGGCCTAAAAAAACTTAAAGACCCCTGCCCTAGTGTTTAAAACAGCTATTATTGATATTCTTATACTGTAACTGTATACTGTATCAAATGACCATGTGAAAACAATGTGCCCATGCAAAAGGGGTTGCTCAAAGTTTCATTTAAATCTCTAGCTCTCCTCTGCTTTATGGAGCTGTCAGCATTGCAAGTTCATAACAAGTTTTAGCTCATTGTTTATATATATATATATATATGTGTGTGTATATATATATATATATATATATATATATATATATATATATATACAGTATATACATACATACCACTGTCAACACCTACTCAGACACTTTTAAGGGAGAGGGAAGGTGACACTGTGTGGGTGTGTGTGTGTGCGTGCGTGCGTGACAGTGGAAAGCGATAATGAGTGATGTGCATTAGCTGTTCAACAGCATGATTCAGGCTATATTTAGAGGTAATTGTTTTTGTGTACATAGGGCTTGAGAGAAGGTGTGACTTTCAACAAAGTAGAAGTTCATCATATGTGAGTCACGGGGTGGGTGAGCAAAACAACCCCATTTGTCTCTCTGATTTCCTCATGACACCTTTTTGCGAAAATATGGGTGTTACTCACAGGATATCTTAGCACATTATAGAATACATTGCAGTGGTAATATAAAACACAAAAATGAAAAATAACTCAAGGGGATGGAATGTGTTCTCAGGTGTATGTCTAGGTAATTCACTGTCAGGCATTATGTCAAAGTATCTTTTCATATAACGACAGGAAAGGTTTACAATCCTCAAGATGCTATGATAGCATTTTTTCGGAACTTCACCTGTCTGACATGGCGAGTTTGCTATTTTTTTCTCACTCAAGGACAGCCACTTCTGTCACATTAACTGCCACAGAATTTTTAAGCAAGAGTCTATAATAGTGGCTAAAGAAAGACATTTCACACATGTCACTTTACCTGACATCCATGGCCTTTTAAAATGGTGCTTAAAATTTAGTTGTCAAGAAATAGTGACAAAATGTACTAATGGAAACAGCAACCTTATTCAGGAAATAGGGTTTTCCCTAGATGCCCATGGACTTCCATAGACAGATGTGTTGACTACACTGTTTGAGCACAGGACATCATTTGATTACAGTTTCTACATACACATTATTTGAATGCCATTAGCCATTATGTTTCTGTCTTAGATTTCAGTTTTGGCTCCGACAGCTAGATGTCCTTCCAGCCAACAAGCCAATATGCTGCCAGCAAGTCAATATGTCCGCCTGTGAGACCAGCAATGGGGCTTTTTGCCCTAAGGAGGCCTTTCAAGTATTACTTCTTGTCAGGCTGCGTAAAAAAGCTGTGTCCTTTGCAAAACATACCCTGACTTAAATCCCCCCAACTGATCATCTACAGACACCAATGAATTAGTGGGGCAGTATACGGACTGGAACCACAAATGCCTTGCAGAGACTGACCATAAGTTTTCCCATTTGTTCCCATTGTACAGTTCAATGTGTCAGGATTACACAGACATGCAAAAGACTGAGTTCTTGGAGAGGGGTTAGAGGAAGCTTTGAAGACCAGCTTTTCCTGCTGTCCAAACTGCAAGTGTGTCAGATGCATTTTTTACTTGCACGTCTCACGCAACAGATACACTCTCATTTTAATCTACGCAGCTGTCTGCACTGGCTCTCTGCAGGCTTGTGTCTCAGCTGCTTTCGTCCTCTCTCAAACTCTGTCAGAGCCTATAGGATTATAATGGGGAAACATTGTTTTTGTGTAAGATCCTTATCTAGCTTAACGGCAAACTGCACAGAAAGTTTGGTTGCTTCTTTGCTGCTCGACGCTTTGAAATGCTCGGACCAGACAGAACCAGTATAGACAGTAGCTTCAATGTCGCATGAACACTGCTGTTACGCGAGAATGACACTGACATAATGTTTGTGGTCTAGACGTGGGATCTAGAGTGTGGCCTTTTGGAACAGGTATAAACACTTAGCGTAAAGGAAACACACTTAAGGCTGTTTGCAGTCCATGGATGTATTAAGAAGATCTGGATACAATGTTCCAAAAAAAGTGTTTTTGGCTCCTTGTTTATTAAGACAGTGAGTCAAAGATCTCTGCCAAAAAAACACAGGGTAGTCAAACAAAAAAGCTAATCCTTGCTCAACTTTTGCCACTGTGCAACGCATCATTATGCACAAATCAATTATGTGTAAGTAGTTTGTAGCTTGCATTGTACAGATTTTGCTGTTTACCTTACAAACATCAAGACAGATTTATTACTGCTCCATGCTTTCCAGAGTTGTTCAATCCTGACACAAATGAGTATCAACCCTTAAGTGATGCATATGTGATAAGCCTTTGAACGGGCTGTACTGGAAATACTGAAAAAGTGGTCTGGGATTGCCTTTACGCGGCTCTCACACACCTTTCCCCCACGCGACAAATACTGTGTCATGGCCCACGGCGTCTGATACCTAACATGCTCTCACATGCACGCATGGCTGAACCGGCTATCAAAACAAAGCAGGCTGTTCTCTCATAAAGTACATCGTCATTTGTATGTATTCCACGTATTTATTACTGTATGCACCACAGTGACTGCCGCTTTATAAGAGCACAAACATGGATGGTTGGGTCCTAAAACACAAGGCTTTCAAGCGGGCAAGCAGAGTTTGTGTGTCGGAAGATGTTAAGGGGAAAACACAAGACTTTCACCTTTAATGGGGCTTTGTGTCCTCGGAGTACTACTTAAGGGGTTTTGGTGACTAAACATTTCTGTCATCGCCAAAGTACGGTCACCTTTTCTCTGCAAAACTTAACGACAAAGGCCTCACGGTGCTCTGTACTCAGCTCACAGTCACCGTTTCTCAGCTAAAGGTAACTGTAAAGACGGCTAAACTTAACTGTCAAGTGACTGGTCGTCATGTGACTAGTTGTCACGTGACTGGCCGGCGGTCGCCATAATTTTGTAGGATATCATACAAATTGTTGAGCATAAGTCTTTTGTCCTTCATATGAACCCGTTCATGTGAATGCGTTGAAACAAAGAACAGAGAAGCTCCAATTACAACACAGAGGGAGTGTGTCTTCATTCTCTGCTCAGGACGCCATTACGCCACTGTATCTTTACATTTAACTTCTACATTAATGATATAATAATATCATTACATCATCATCAATAATAATAAAATCACAATATTGAGTACAGACACTTTAAATTGGGCTTCCTGGTTCATGTGTGGATGACACATGAATCTGGAACCCTGTAGAACATGCCCACACTGATGCAGACCCTTTACTTGTGTTGTTTTGCCAGAGGGCTGTCAGTCTGAAAGCGCCCTAAGTGCTGTCGGAAAGGCTCAGGGCAAAGAACTTCAGTATCATACAAAGCCAAGCAGTCACTCCGTGAGCTTCTAGTTCTGTGTCCATCTGTAGACTACAATACCAGCCATCCATTCAGAAAATCAGGCTGCAAAAATGTGACGCTACATAACCAGCCAATTGGCCCTTTTCACAGCAGAAACAGCACAGGTGTTACTAATAACATAAATGATAGCTCTGTCTATTCAAGTGCCCCAGTAGTGTGACAGTGAGCCAGCATGAACAATATCAGGACCCTGAAACTGAAGCGGCTAAATGGAATCCAGCCATTATTAATGTTATTATTTACACCTGTGCTTTTTCCACTGAGACAAATGTCTTCCATGAAAAGGGCCTGTCTGCCATCCAGTTCCTGCTCCTAACGATCAGTTGGTGAGTCAGAAGATTTTGATAGAAAAAAACTTATTTTAAAAATGAGAAAGTTTAGACTGTTTACATTTACATATATATGGTACCGCTGCTATTTGTGAGTTTTACCTGAATACTTGTACCTACCTTTACAAAATAAGTACAAGTGATCGACCATGGACAGGATTTCTTGGCTCTTGCACTCTCAGAGTTTAACAACAACGGGGAAAACGAAACGCCACAACAGCGGGACGGTTGTGGTTAGGAAGAGAATAATGAGGAAAGGAAGTGCAACACGCGGGACACGATCCTCCGGTCTCCGGGGTGAAAGTCCTGTGTTGTTTGACCCATCCACCAACCTCCCTGCGCGGACTTTTGCCTTATCAATACTACTCGCTACCGTCATCGTTCTGTGATCACGAAATATGCTTCCCACTGAAATACACTGCTTTAAAAGTCATAATCACCACATGAAAAAAACAACATTATCGTGTCCTGTCCACGACTCAATAGATTCAATAACGTGACCATATCACGAACTGCCATGAGACTGAGCTGGGTATTCCACGCAAGTTGGAAGTGCGCCCTCGTTTAGAAGAAGTCTCCCGGCTAATCTTGCCTTGTACTGTTCGAAGTGGGAGAAACAACTAGCTGATGTGTTATTAGCAGACACCAAATGTTTCGGCTGATGACATAGACGGCCCTGCCGATTTTAACCAGCTCACCCGGACACTGAAGGCAGGATACATTCAGAAACCCGTATCTCCCTCAAAACGGCATGGATGTTTTTTTTTCCAAGTTTGTATGCGTGTGGAAGCACCAGAGACACGAAATAACACCCCAAATCCCAGAAATATGGGCACTTTAAGAAATGGTAGTTTGGCTTATTGGATGTACAGTGTGGGTACAAAACTTGCCATCTGATGCGTCTCTAATGCAGGCATTCTCCTCCCCTTCTGCTATATATTTTACAAGGGTACCATTACTGCATCTGGGGCTTAGAGCTGCCTAAGATGATTGTGATTGTTTAAAGAAATATAAAGATAGCTAGATCATACTCCAGAGATAGGTCTGGCAATGTGAGAATAATTTAATAGTGATTATAATGATTTGTAGTGTTGCATGTTTGGGTGCTTGACTTGACAATATTTTAGACCACATTTCAAAGATGACTTCTCCTTTTCAATTTATTCCCACGTAACAAAAGATACTATGAGACAGTATTTTTTCCAGCACGCAGTGATAAAGGCTAGTCTTTCTTTCTTCCCTGCCCACTGAAGTCCAGAGTGGATGAGAACCCCAAGCCCCAGCTAACTGATAGGCTTGATGTGTAATTAATGGTCTGACATGGGCTAATGAAGCTAATGACGCTAACTGTGCTAGCATATGGGTGCCCCATGGGGATCCACACTCGGCGCTCTAATTTAGATAAATGACGCCCCAGGTTATGCCGAGCTATTTGCATTTCATTTGGTGGCGGCCAAGGGAGAAACAGGGATTAAACAGGGCGATGGATGGGAGAGATCAAACAGCAGAGGTGTTTGGGGTTGGAGTGATGGGGAGATGGAGGTGTTTACACTGGTGAATGTGTATGTGTATGTGAATGTGGGTGTAGATCTCCCTTTGGCCATGCATGATGCTGTTGTCAGATAAAAGGATTGGTAGCAGAGGGGGCTGATGGCAGCTGTCAGTGTGTGTGTGTGTGTGTGTGTGTGTGTTGGGGGGGGGGGGGCACACACAGGTTTGTAATTACTGTATAGTGGCCCTTGGGAGACATGTCATTGTCAGCTAGAAAGTCTCATGAGGAAAGAGAATGTGCTGTATTTGGATCATATCATTGTAAAACATGAGAGGCTCCGACTGTCTGACTGTCGAAACAATCATACATGTACGTATATGTTGTAAATGAATACAAAAAGTAACCTTGCATGCGTGTGATGGAGCAGTTTTTATAGAATATAGTGCAAATATTTAAGTTTTAATACCTTATTGATCAACTTTTTTCCACTCTTCAAGTTTGATTCAAATTTACATAATTTTCAATCACACATCCACCAGTCCCCTGAGGGTTTTGTTCAGGATGTGGCATTAGCAAAAATGCCATCTTCTCAAAATTACAAATTCTCAGTGAGTGGCATGTTAAAAACTGGTAATTCACAAAGACACTTGCAGTATATATTGCAGTACATTTCTATCTTCTTTAGCCGAATGAAGGGGTAACTCTTAAACTGACGTTGAACATGTTCAAGTTAAGTTTCTGAAATACATTGTCAATGCATCCAGGTGTGAGGATCTTATTTTAGGTGATATAGTTTGTAGAGTGAGGTGCCCACTGAATGACTGATCCAACTTCACAGAAAACATCAGCGGATGGACAATATGGACTTGGAGGGATGACTTGGGATGCACCAGTCCAAAATGGATCCTTTCTCCGCTCTGAAGCAGCAACGCAGTGGTGCTCGTGCACGTCTGTGGCTCAGCTTTTGCCATGCCTGCAACACTAGTCATCCAGCAAAATTCTGGCCAGTCAAATACATGCAAGAGCAAATGAATTTGTAAGGCCAATAGCGTATTTCTACCTCACTTTTGTTGTGAAGTCAGATTGCCCCTGTAATAACTTACCAGAGTTGTAAAATCCTGTCTCTTAGTTTTACCAACAGCTGTGCAGTGTTTTGTAGCCTGATGAGCCTTCACATTACTCAAACTGGACCTCCTGGATTGTATTTTATGTCTCACCAGTACCTGAAGCAAACACACCCTCACCAACAAAGTATCTTGCATTGTGTTGTCTTTGGGGTATACCTGCTGAGATTGTAAGGTGTTAAATGGTTTTCTGTAAGTGCTGACTTCTTGTGACTTAAAGACTTAAAACTTTGGCTAGATGTTCAGCTATGTAATGCGAGCTTTGGACTGCTTTTGGTCCGTCTGACGCCTGGACACTGGTTAGCATGATGCCCAGCAGAGTTGCAGTCAGTGTTCCGTTCCTCCACGCTTGCATCGGTGCCCCCTCTGATGTAGAGATCGCCATGCCTAGCTACTATAAGTTACAGTTCCACTCATGAAAACAATGAATGCAGTAGAAAGATTTGGAAAAAGCCAGTAAGTGTATCTGGAGTTAAGATTACTTTCTCAAACTATTTCCAAGGGTAATAAAGACCTGTCAAACTCCAATTTACAGAAAATGTTTTGAATTAATAGTTGTAGAATTTCACTAGCTAGATGTTAGTTGTCATTGTTAGACTGATATTAGCCTAGATCACACTGCAGTGACCAAAAGAGAGCATCAGACTGTTTGTTAACCTGCTGCCTTCTGTCAGTACAATACAAATTACAGCCATCAAACGGAATCCAAGCATGATTGAAAAGAGGTAATTAGCTGGAACAAAGTTACTCAGTGGGAGGTCCTCAAGACAGAAGTAAATAGGACCTGTTTCTGCATAGTTGTGTGTATGCATATGTGGGTTTTAACATCCAGTAAATGAAGTAAGAGTTATCATATTACGTGTTCTGGGTGATTAGCCAGAAGGATGGGTAGATTCCAATGCTTTAAAGGTACACTTGGAAGATTATTTCCGAGTATAAACACCCCAAATAGAAAATTGATTACTTCACATTTGGTCAAATTTGGTATTTATGGTTTATTACATTGGTGAATTTGTCAAGTATCTACACAATTTACTTTTTTTAAGTTTAAAAAATAATTGGATTTCTTTAAACAACATGTTTTCATCTGCGGCCATGCAGCAAAACCTTACTATAGAGCATAATCAGACTCAAAGCACCATAAAAGTGCTTTTAGATGGTGAGCTGCTACTGCTGCAAGGTGCAACTCTGCCACCACAGCTACTGTCCAACCCTATCCACAACCTGTACCTACAACCAGGCTACAGGTTGTACTTTAAACTCTTATCAAAGAGCTTTATAGGAGTGGACTGCAGCTTACAGTATAGGTAATTGTAAGCTTAAGATACTTACAACATAACAACTTTAGCTAACACCATGCATGTTGTTTATTGGCCCAGACTGGATTTTTTCCATTTATAGGTTGTTGAGCATGGAAGTTCATTTTATACTGTGGAAACAATATTTTGACCCAAAATCCTAACTCAAGGTCCACTTACTAGCTTTTACTAATCTTTCAACCACATCTCATGGTCTTCATCAGTAGTGATGTTGTAGATTCAACAACAATTCAAGGATTAGTTCAGTCATGTGATAACAGGTGGCGGTACATGTAGAGGACATCATACCCCCTTTCTCTGTTCAAGGAGGCCTCTGTTGATTGATCTCTTCCCAGTCATCCATTGAATCCTGGTCGATGACCTTTGACCCCGTCCCAGTTCATCTTCCGTTTTATGTCTCAGAAAGCTGATGTGTGTTTACCCTGCTTAGTTAGTGTCTTGTTCAGATGCCTTGCCATTTGACCAATGTCATCAACTTATCGTCACCTTTTTTCATATTTCAGTAGTCTAGCATTCTAGAGCAATGTGTAAAGACATAATTTGGCGCTAAAGCGGAAACATTGATGTTCGCTTTGTGAAAGTCCTCAAATCTCTTTTGAAAACCAACCTTAATTTACGATGTCTTGTACGAACTGTTTCGGTGCTTGAAATGAGTTAATGATTAAAATAGTAAATAAATGTTTGGACGCGCTGGTGCGTCTTACGTCCTCAGGGGTTTAAACCAATCACAATCGCCGTGGGCGGTGGATGCAATAACGGTGCCACTGCAAAATAGCCTCGGGAAGAAACTTGTTTTTGGAGGAACTTGTGTACGTGGATGTGAGGAGCAGTTAACCATAGTCATAAATTGACCAGAGTTTAGAATGTCAACACAAAGAAAGACGAAGGTTAGGGACATCCAGCCAAAAATGAAGGACATCCGGCGGATCTTCCGGCGGCACCGGAGCAATCTCCTAAATGAATCGTCATCGATATAGATTCATATTTTACCAATAAACAAGGCTTAATCTTTTCTGATACCTGTCTCATATGAAAACAGAAACCAACATTAGCCAAAATCTAGTCTTCGTTAATTTAAAACTATGTATAATTTGGTTGATTTTTAATGGTTAAAGATGCCCTGCCACACGTATTTCTTTACTTTGTGGTAATGTCTGAAGTTCTACTATGGACTCTGTAACATTTCTTGTGGAAAAAATGCCTTGGTTACCTTGTTTCAAGTCATTCTAACGTGGTATAGAAAGCCTGCAGGAAGACTCAGCTTGATTTGGGCTAGTTCTCATTAATATTCAACGAGCTAAGCTGCTTGACTCTGATTGGCTAACAGCTAGCCAAAGAGAGCCTGGCTATCAGCATCCTTTACCCAGTGCAACTGGGCAAGCTGTAATTGGCCTAATTTCTCCGCTTATTTCTTTTCAGTACCTAGAGCTGACATAGGAGGTAGCAGTTAATTTTCACATTCACGACATAACGTTGTTGATATTGTAAATTCTGATTGTTTTGATGCTTCCTGAAGCAGATCTTGTCCATCTGCCTGTTTCCATAGTCCACCCACTTCAGAACAAGAAAACCTGACCTTCAGCCATAATGGACTATATAACCTGTTGACTTGTGGGTAATGCAGTTTTTAATGGACTGACTTGAAATTTCAGTGCCTGGAATGGGGAGAGAATGAGAGTGAGGGAAGAAACAAGGGAGAAAACGGGCATTGCGAGGAAGAAATACAAACAAACAGCTAGATAAGAATGTTTGGCTGTTATTGTTTTCCGTGTCTAACATCATGAGACATGGCCTGTGGTATTCAGGAGATTTAATGCAGAGGAGAGAGAGAGATCCATAAAGCCTCTACACTCCCTCAACAACCCAGGGGAAGCAATCTTTAATTCATGAATACTATAAAAATAAAGGTTTTTCTCTGAAGGCCCTGCAGCCTGTAACAAACTCTCACAGGAACATGATACCGGGCAGATGTTGATGCTGTGGTTGTGGATGGATTTTGGCTTGAGAGACCCATGTTATAGTTTTTGAGGAAATGAACAAAGTCTAACTTTGGCTATGCCAAGTGGATTCCAATAAGCTGCGTGTGGATTCTGTCTCTCTGCAGACACCACACAGACACATGACAGCTAGATAATAAATTAACAGACTGACAGTTAGGTACCAACGTTGACTGGACTACAAGGAGGGCATTAATGCATTCTATTTTGAAGTCAGACAGTAAGCAACACTTCGCCTGTGTGATCGTTTGGATCCGCGGAGTCTCACTGCGCTCCTAATGTGAATAGACAGGCAGACAATGCTCTGCGAGTAAACGCCAGGTGCTCAATGCGTAATAACCATGGAGCTTCTGTGCACTACTGGATCCATGCCGGTACAACTGAATGACATTAGTTGCCTGTGGTATCATTTATCCCTAATCACAGGTCGATTTATAACAAATAGTGGCAATCCCAGTCTTTGCTAGTCCATATTGACGTTATATATTTCCGGGATTGTTCTTTTTCGTCCAGATGTCCGTTACCTTCTGCTTTCTTTGTGTTGGCATTCTAAACTGCGGTTGATTTATGAGGACTATGGTTAACTGCTCCTCAGATCTCTGCAGGGTAAATCCAGACAGTTAGCTAGACTATATGTCCAATCTGAGTTTTCTGTTGCACGACTAAAACAACCTTTGAACGTACACATGTTCCACCAAAACAAGTTCCTTCCCGAGGCTATTTTGCAGAGGCAACATTAATCTGTCTGGTGCTTGGCGCCACCCAAGAAGTATGTAATTGCTTTAAAGAAATGCCAATAAACCAGAGCACGTTTTTCTCCCATCCCCGGAATGCTGTGCGGACTAGCCAGACGCTCCTCCGCAGCGCTCTTAAGTCTTTGCTAACCACAGACTGTTATTGTTGATAGCTAAAGTTAGCTAAATTAGTATAGTCGTAATTCTATTGCCTAATTTAAGTTCAAACTATACGTAATGTTACCTGATTAATCCAGTTTTGTGCCAATGTTCTTCCATGCTAAATTCCTACTGATAAGTCCTGATAACTGTTAAGAAAAGTTATTTATTTTAGGAAAATCACAAACTGCAAGAATCAGTCTCTCAATCAAGAATCAGTCCATTGATTTGCACTGCATGTCGCTTGTGCAGGAAAAACTTCAAGGCAATTAAATTTTTTCAGCGGCGGGGCGTGTTCTTTTGACGAGCACTGCTGCAGCTTCACAGGATTGCGCCCGCTTGTCGCTCCGCCTGACAAACTGCCCATGCAATATATTATGTAAATAATTGCTATAGACATGCATCAAATGTGGAGAGGTATCAGATGCTTCAAGCAGTTAAGAGGTTGTTGCCTTGCTCAAGGGCAGCTACCAGTCCACAATCTGTACCTGGTCCGTCCGTTGAACCAGCTACCCTCCAGTTCCTTAACCAAGTCCTTACAGATTGAGCTACTCCCGCCAATATTTAGTATTAGTTCAGATTCTGGATCAATTCTGAGGATGATGTGGATGATTTTCAAAAGAATTGCGTCCATTCCGAATATTTACATTTTCTTTACTAAAATATGTTGTTAGGTATTTATGGCCGCATGATTAAGGTACACAACTAAATGTGCTTGGGAAAGGTTAGAAATACAAACATTTGCAGTCTAGTATTCAACCAGAATACTATGTACTCCTACAGTCTTGAAATCTCAGATGTCAAAGTAATTCGCACATCTACCGTGACCACTTCTCGACAACTTTGGTACAAGAATGTAGCATCTTATGGACTGGAAAAAACAATGTCAGTGAACATAATTCAGCCAGCAATTACATTTTCTCATTAGTGAAATTTTTTTGTATATTAATATAATTTTAAGGTGACAGGGTTATGGTAGGAGATAGGCAGGAAGTGAAATGCAGTTTACGTATTTGAGCGACCACCACACCCTTTCTTTAAACACAGTACATAGTACTTCAATATTGTAAAAGAAAACGCCTTTTCCAAATTAGTTGCAAATCAACGTTATTCGTAGAATTCATGCTTAGGTTACATAATATTAACACTTGATGAAAAAATGCTTATATTAAATTAAATATTGCAGTCTTTGAATTGCATCACAATGCACAATTATGTTGATATTATATTGTCTGTGGTTTGAGGGCATATATTTTGATTTGTTGCCTTAAAGTACACTTTTCAACTCTATAAACTACATGTGGGAACACATACCAAGTCAAAAACTACAATGATACACAGAATATTTAGGTGAGAATATATTATTAAAATGGGACATCCGGTCGAAATGAGGGACTTCCGGCCATACCTGAACAATCCCAGAAATGAACAGTCGTAGATATAGACTAGTGAACTACTGTAGCTGGCAAAGTAACTGCTAACTCAATAGCGAGCCAGGAACATGCTAATGCTGGTCAGTCACAATAGCTCTCCTAGTGATCTAGCTCAGTTGCTAACAGGACAATAGTTCACACAGTTTATTCAAGAGATGTATTTGATGTATTTGAACAATGCCCTTCTCTCCTTTAACTGCCTGTAAACCATGTCTCTATTGTGAATGTTGACTCACTTCCTTCAAAGAACATTTGCTATTTGTCAATGACACACATTTGCATGTCAAAGTTCACCAATAATGGAACTTGTTTCAAAAAAGATTTACATATTTACTTCCCCTTGTGAGCTAATCCTCTGCAGTTTCATTGTAATTAGTCTGGATCAACGGAAGTACATTTCTAGGATAAGTGCATGCCATGATCATTCTGTGTGTTGCCGTTCCCAAAATCCCTTCTAATTTAAGCTAGCAAGCTACAAGCTAAAAGTGGCACGTTTTGAAGGACATTTGGATTACCAATAAGGCAGGCCTGCGTGGTTCTGTATTCTGTATTCTCTATATTCTTTGTAAGTCTTTACAATCAGGTTGTAGGTGAGAATATGTAATTCAAATGGGATTTAAACTTAAATATGGAGTATATTTGCATGTAGTAATTTTAGTTGATTCACATAAAACATTAGCAGTCCAAAATTCAAATGTAGGAATCTTAAAAACAAGAAGGATGTACTGTACATACGTCATTAAAAAAGAAGTTCCCATGCCTACCTTTATAAGACTTAAAATGATTGACAGGTACATCTTTTCACTTTTGCAAAGTGTGCACTTTCCCATTTGAAATATGAACCGAGTCTTCATGGACAATGCATAGTAGTCGCACACATCCAAATGCAGTTGAAGGCAGGTGCTGGAACGAAGCAAATAAAACATAAAAAAAGGTCCACACACTGTAACTCCCCTAAGTGCAAAGTATTGGCACATCCACAAGTGACGTTTCAAGATGCTCTTCTTCAGACTTGGAAACACTCAATCATTTCATTATACTGCCGTTTTTCTTTCTTATTTGTCCCCAGTGGTTCTTACAGTTTCTTACAATATCTTAGAATACCACAAGGAGACCCATCAGGGTGTGGGGATTATTGTATAATCGGAAAGTGTTTTATTCATGGATGTGAAAATATACAATGGATGGTAACTTTGAGGTTGTTTTAATGTATAATTTATGTAGGATTATTAATAATTTGTGGTCCTTGCCTTTCCCTCTGCCCTCCCCGCACTTCTCTGTGGCAGGGAGGGAAGAAAAGCCACGATTGACAGCTTGTTTCATGCTCTGTAACTACGGCAGCTGACAAGGTTTTGTCAAATGAAATGATTGGTGAGGAGAAGTGTTTGGGGCAATATTCTCCCTCTTGCGCTCTTAGTTGTTCTGCTCCGATCACATGTACGACAGCCTCGCCAGCAGGCCTACGTGTGCAGAAATGTATGAATGAGGGGTGAATCTAATGGAGAGTAAGGTGGAAGATAGCAGAGACAGCAATGACCTGTCAATCCTTTTGGAGCTAAAAGAGAAAAGATGAAAGATAACTTTGTTCCTTAATCCTGCATTTGTCTTCCAAAGTGGTAGGCTTATGTGTGTGTGTGTGTGTGTGTGTGTGTGTGTGTGTGTGTGTGTGTGTGTGTATTTCATATCAGAGAAATTATTTGAAGGGCGACTTTGTTGCAGCATACCAATGCTGTTGTTCCTCACCTCTGCAAAGCCACCGAGCTGTTTATGATTATGGAGAGCTGTGAAGGTCAAACAGAGCTGCTGTTGCACCAGCCTTTTTATTTGTTATGCAGAGTTTGTTCTTAGGTCTGGCTCTGTAAATGACTGCTTAAAAAAAAGCCTACTTTGATCTGCAATGGCATATAACAGAGGCAGGTATGGCTTATTAAATGATACATAATTTATTAAGGTATTTGTTTCTCACCGTGGCAGCTCAATGTTTTCTTTATTATTGGCATGTTTGCCCAAAACATATTGATTGAGTATTCATGCATGATGCAAGACTAAGATCTACCATGTCTACTACACCACTGTAAATTATAAAATAAAATCTATGTCCAGTACAACGGCAGCTGCAAAGTTTTTAATAAAGCAGCAATGGGGAAACTAAATTTAACTTGAGTATACAATATGAAAGACAAATGATTTAAACTGTGGCTAGGTGCATATTTGACAGTGTGTATTATAGAGCTTGACAAGATCATACATATATCAAATTTACATATTTCTGTGGGCTGCTTTCAAGTTTTTCTGCATGTATTATCTTCAAAAGTCTTGTCTCACACCCTTAAGCTCCAGTCAAACCAAAATGTGGCACAGAGAAGTTCATCCGCATGTCACATACTGACTTCTTACAGGGCGAGTCAGTGAATTACTATTCTTGCTTTGCCAGACCTTCCTCCACGTTCCGGCTAGTCCACACAGCATTCCGGGATGGGATAAAAACGTGCTCTGGTTTATTGGCATTTATTGGAGTTCCAATTACAGTCTTCTTGGGTGGCGCCAAACACCAAACGGATTAATGTTGCCTCTGCAAAATAGCCTTGGGAAGGAACTTGTGGAACATGTGTATGTTCAAAAGATGTTTTAGTCATGCAACAGAAAACTCAGATTGGACAGATAGTCTAGCTAGCTGTCTGGATTTATCCTGCAGAGATCTGAGGAGCAGTTAACCATAGTCCTCATGAATCAACCGGAGTTTAGAACGGCAACACGAAGAAAGCTGAAGGTGACGGACATCTGGCCAAAATGAGGGACATCCGGCGGAATTTCCGGCAGCAGAGCAACAGAGCAATCCCAGAAATGAACGGTCGTAGACATAGACTAGTGGCTATAGACTAGTGAACTACTGTAGCTGGCAAAGTAACCACTAACTCAATAGCGAGCCAGGACCATGCTAGTGCTGGTCAGTCACAATAGCTCTCCGAGTTAGCTAGCTCAGTTGCTAACAGTACAATATTTCACAGTTTATTAAAGAGATGTATTTGATGTATCTGAACCATCCACTTCTCTCTTTTAAAATCCATTCTCTACTTTGAACTAGCAAGCTACACACTAAAAATGGCATTGAAGGACATTTGGATCGGCATTAAGGCAGGCCTGCTTCATTCTTTCAGGGAATGTTTGTAAAGATTTACAAAGGATATGTTTACGGCATTTACTCTACTGGGACGTTTTGGGATCAATTGTAAAGGATTGCTGTAGAGAAAGTACATATAGTGATACACTGGTAAGCGCAAATTACGTTTAACCATGTATTGAGCTAATTTAAATAGCTCACGTTACTACATTGTGTGAACCGTTAACTTCATTTATTATTGTATGTGGCGTTTTGCGGGGTGCAAATGTTCCACCAAAACAAGTTACTTCACAAACCACTATCGCTGCGCTTAGAGCTTAGCTCAGCCAAGACAATTGAGATTGGTTTGAAGAAATGCAAACAACCAAGAGCGTTTTTTTTTTCTCTTTCTCCAGAATGTATGTCTTTTGTTGTCAGACCTTACTGCACAGGGCTGTGGAGATTGGTCTGGCAGTGCAAGACTACATTGTAATTAATTCATTTTGCAAAGTTTGGCCATTTAAATGACCATTTAAGTGACCAGGCTTGACACCAGCCAATGTACTATGTGTGTGTGTGTGTGTGTGTATATTATATTACAACATACATTATTTAACACTTATTGTGTGTTAAAGTTCAATTCATTATGCATTTTGTTCTAATCTTATGTAACCTCTCTAAAATGACATTACACTTAGCAAACTTTTCTCAACTTTTTTTCCTCCACTTAATGGAACTCAAGGCCTGTAATTCACTGTATGTAGCCAATGTGCATGGCAGAGAGGGGGAGATGGATTTGTTTAAAGCTACAACTGGAGAACTGACTTTGTCCTGACAGAAGGGGTTTGATATGGATCAACTTTGATATAATTGTCAGATATTAAAGATATGGGTTTTGTTAGATATTGACAGCATACTGTACTTTTATTCTGTAACAGCAAATGGCATAATTGGGATTTTCACAGCAACATTTCTAGGGATTACTAGTCAAAAACTCCAGTCTTCCACCAACACTAAATCGCAATGATAGAAATGAGTTCAAAAGATGGGGATTTAATGTCTTCAGTACAACACGTCATCATTTTAAAATGATTCATTAGGTCGTAACTGCCTTCCAAAGGACCCTTGTGATTGTTACAAAATGATTTATATGTAATTTGCCACCTCTATGGGTAACATATGGTTAATTAGGCACCCAAAACTCTTGTTAGATAAAGATAATGATCCTTGACTTGGATATGAAGCAATAAAACAGCTGTACCTGCATTTCTTGTATTTAAAATTAACTTTTTAAGTCAGATGCTTTTGAGTTGTAGCAGAAGTGCAGCTGCTCTACCCCAGTCCCCTGAGATGACGGGACTGTCACCTTACTTAAAACCAGGTCAGAAAAGGTGTACAACGGCAGTACCAAATGTTGTTACACTTTGAAATGGAGCTGTGAACTCAAAGAGCAACATTTAGTTTTTATCCCAAAACCACGGTGAGGGATGCAATCTTAAAAATTCAGTGACCCATCCAGCCGAGACGACAGGCACAAGTCGCCCCCTCACCACATGATTTATTGAAAAACAGCTTTAAAGTATGGTGATGTTTCGGTCACAGACATCACCCATCAACAACACCTAACTAGAAATGACAAGGAGGCAGTGGTGCAGCAGTCAGAGGACTAACAAATACCTTAGTTCAGATCTAGCCCAGGGGACTTAATGTGAGAAAATAGTGTTGAATTTCTGCTTTGGTGTCAGGTCACGGTGAGAGAAACTACTTTCAAATGTAATCCTCTACTGCTGATTGCACCACGATGCTTCAAATAAGTATTATATGTTAATCCTGTTTCTTTCAATAACTTCTGGATGACTTTGACACTTAGATAAAGTTAAATAACGTCATTTTCATTAGGTTACATCTCCCCTAAATTGTATAAGCATCCGTCTAATCATCATACTGATTAATAGGTTTCAGTTGGAGTTTTTCATTTTGTTTGAAGTTCCTGTGACATGACGTTTACGCGCTTTTGCTCTTGCCGTGGTTTCGGTTTTCCACCTCCGATGTAGAGCAGTGTACAGCCGGCACTTCCCTAAACTTTGTCTCATTCAGCGACCAGTGTCTCAAACGGGGCTCTTTGTCTGTTAGACAATCTGTATGAGATCTACCATAACAGCAAAGCAATAACGTAATGCACAGCAGACTGCAGGTGGAATATTTCCTGAAATATTTTGACTTCATTCTTGCAATTTTAAAACATTACGACTCCCCTGACTCTCAGAGAACACAAATGGGATGAGTTGTATTTTGAATGTGCAGAATGTTTCGAACATGAGCAGATATCTTGCTGAAACACATCTGGGCTATTAAAGTCCAGGGTTTTAATGCATCATTGAGGTGAGTAAGTGCCACATGCATTTAAAGAGGTTACTTCAACAATGCAAGAGGATTGAGAAGTAAATTATGTCTACATGTGTGCTGACTCAATCAGCACAGATAACATCAAATGAGAAAAGTGGATCCACAGTAGTGTTCATTTTGTCACCTATTTTTTATTTAGTCTTAGTCTTGTGCCAAATGTCCTTGTTAGTTTTAGTCATATTTAGTCATTCACATATCTTTTTTTGTTAGTCAAGTTTTCGTCGACTAAAGATCTCGTCCTTTTAGTCTAGTTTTAGTCAAAAGAGAACTCAAGATATCTTAGTCAAGTTTTAGACAAAATATTTTAGTCTTTTTTTAAATAAATTATTTCTGAGATTAATTCTGATAACCACTTCAGTCAAATAGTTACAGTATATAAAAATAAATTATATAAAGTTATATAAATATCAAGCCTCTTCCATATTTCACCAGTAAATTCCTGTTAAATGACAAAAAATGATGGGAAAATGGTATTTTACAATAACACTGAACGCAGCATGAGCCTGGCGAAGCAAGTTTGAAGTAAACGAAACATACTGTTGTATGTATTGTTTTTCAGACAACAGCAGCTACAGACTGTCGGAATCATCTACAGTGAAATACAGACAAACTTTACACCGTTTAGCTGTCAGCATTTTAACCGTGTTTAATCCAGCTGCTAGCTAACGGTAGGCTAACGTTACCTGCTGTCAGGCGTAGTGTTAACTAGCTAACGGTAGGCTAATGTTACCTGCTGCCAAGTATAGTGTTAACTAGCGTCCCGTGCAGCGATGTTTTGGTTGCCTCTAACGTCCGTTTAGGAGCATCAGAGAGAACCACAGGCATTTAAGTGGCACCGAAATCCGCGTTGCTATTCGGTCTGACAGATAACGGCCGTTAAGGCACCGGTCGGTGCGGTATTAGCACTGGGTCTCGGTACCCAACCCTAGTAACAGCTGAATATTCTATCTCATGATGGAAAAGTAGAGACGATTGTAGACGAAAATGAAGAGAGATTTTATCTTAGTTTTTATTTTATGCAAAACATTTTAGTCTTGTCTTTTTTCGTCAACAATAATGCATGTTAATTTAGTCTTAGCGTTTTTGGACATTGGCGCAGACTCGTTATCGTCTCATCTTAGTCATTGAAAAAAAGGTCGTTGACAAACATATTTAGTCTCATCTGACAAAATTAACACTAATCCACAGGAGAATCAATAGTTGAACGCAATAAAGAATGCTTGAGAGTCCATTATATTCAATTATAGTTTTGGACTATATATATTTGGAATTGTCATCTATGTTTCCCTTTACATAAATACAGATATATACATCATACATTGATGCAGGAAAAGCTAGAAATAGGTGCATAAAATTCACCAGAATGCAGGATAATTAATTATTGCTCAGAATTTCCAATATCGGACTGAAATCATGAGATTCTTGCTAGACTAGCAAGAATCTCATGATTCAATAAAAATGGCCAAAAACATATATAATACACTGTTAACATTGTTTTAATGGTGAGCTACTGAGTTGACCAAAATCTTTTTATTTAACTCCTGAAACAACCTCCTAGAGCACTTGATAGTGTACAACTTGGGAGCACTATTGACAAAAGTCTAGAGTGATTATCTTTGGATGTGCCATGAGGGAAAAAGTGAATAAGACACTTAGCTATGGCCTTAGGATCTTATTCTGCAAGTTTTGCAAGGCAATTGTGTCATCTTTAATGAAATGCTTCTCTGAAGTCTAAATAACAAATTACATTTACATACAACAACAAAAAAGAAAACAGAGACAATCTAGTTACAAGGTTTTCACTCCCCATCAGTGATAGCTATCAGGCGGTGTGTGTGTGTGTGTGTGTGTGTGGGGGGCTCTAACAGGAGGTCAGTACTTAAATGAACTTTTGTTCCATTTTACTGAGAGGATCCTTCATCTGCATTGAGCTAGAAGTAATGAAAGTGTGGTGGAGCATTGAAGATTGATGCCAGGGAACTCCCAGACCTCTTCCCTCTGCTTTTTACCCTCTCTCCTTCATCTATAAACACTCTTTCTGGCCGTCGTGTTTTCAACAGTTTGGCTTTGTGTCTCTGCCACTGCCTCTGTGTCTTTTTTTTCTCCTCACTGTGTCTACCGTCCCCACTCTCCAGGACTCTTCTTCTAATTGTCTCTGTCTGTGTATTCCTCTCTCCACTTTCTCCTTTCTATCTGAAAATCTTCTTGAATCTATTTTCTAAAACAAGGGTGGCTACTCAACCGTCTAAACAAGGACAATGCAGCAATCGCTCAGACATCTTTGACCTATTCAGAGCTGAACTGATCTGGAATTGTAAAACGTCTGAATAACAATCATCAGTATTAGCGTAGTTATATGGGTGTGGGTAGGAGACTGGAAATATCTTAAACACAATGGTGTAACAATTGACATACAATTGTGCAAGATACATTGATGAAATATGCTTTATATGTGTCTGAAACATAAACTGTATATAAAGAATGGACGTAGCATCAGTGACTATGTTTACATGCACATAATATTCCGGTTTTTGCCCTTGTTCCAAAAAAGACGATATTCTGACAAAGCTGTTTATATGGCTAATGAAAGTGAATATTCCACAAATATTCCCGTTTACATGTAGCCGTGCAAAATAAGATTTTTTCAAAGTTTACCAGCGATGGCGGACTTGTTGGACCGTAATGTTTAAAAGTAGCTGTTTCTCCTTTTTATCGGTTCTGCAGCCCTACAAACTGTTGGCTGGCAAGAGGCGGTAAACTGTGGTAAAAACCCTGATTGAAACACATATTCCAAATGCACTGTATACATGTCCAAAGAATGCATCTAAAAACTGAATAATACCGAATATTAATCGAAAAATGCTATATTCGGAAAAAGGCCTTTTTTGGAATATCCAACCGGAATATGCTGTTTACCTGACCTGTATCAAATTTGGAATATTGCGCTGCTCATCTCAGCTTATGTTAACAGAGAGAGTGGACACAAAGTGACGGGTCTGCTTCAGAGCTCTGTGTGTTTGACCTTGAACTTATGGCCTCACACTAAAAGAAAGAAGGGGTGGGCAGTGGGCGACTTTGGGGGTGGGGTTTAAGTTGCTCACCCAATGAGAAGTTAGATACGGTACTGGTATTTTCTTTTCTATATTTTCCATTGGCTGAACACATTTTCTTAACTTTTGATTGGGTTGACAATAAGCCAATAAATTAACTACCTTTGTTCCAATTAACTTTGATAGAGTGAAAAACACAGTAAGAGGGTCAAAAGTTTAGGACAAAAACATTGACAACACCCAAAAACAAGTTCACGGCTATTTTAATGTACACATGGTTAGCATTGCTAAGCCTCTATCGTGATTGACAGGTTGGCGTATAACCTTTATCGTAAATTTGAACATAAATTGGACCATGATTTACAAAATGAACATCATGCTGTATTGAAGAAGACTTGAACAAAGGGAAAATGTTTATTGAGGTAATAAATCAAGTAGGGTAATTTTCCCATAGATTTCTATATAAACTGATATATTTTGGAGCTAATGGAGTCGCCCGCTGCTGGATGTTATTTTTCTAGTTGTTGCTATATTATTATAATCTAATTAAGGCTGTAATGATTGTAAACAGCCAAATCTATATAATGTGACACATATTAAACAATGACAGTAGTACAGTCATGCCATATCAATACAGGTGTCCCGGCATACTTACTATTGAATTACTATTACCAATTACAAATACAGTTTAAAAGAAACTAATGCAGCCTCAAATATGTTTGCTGACAACATAGTAAGGACACTTAAAAAAAAATGTATCTGCAAAATGTCAATACTGAATGTTGCAAAAATATTTACCAACAACGCATTTTATTTGTTGTTCCTACGATATCCACTACTGGCAACTATACATTAATAACGGCTTTATGGTTCATCATTGTCTTGGTTAAAAAAACAGCCTAAACCATGCTGAAGCTGCTTTTAGTGTGCCGCTCAAACAACACATTGCCAGGAGAGTTAAGACTTGAAACAATGCTGACTACTTTGAAATCCAAGCTAAATACCTACCTGTTTGCCATGCTTTTGATAAATTTTCTTTCAAATACAATTTGGAGTTTGCTTTAATGTTTTTATTCTGAGTGGTTTTGATTGTTTGTTCTATTCGCATTATTGTTCTACTACGTGTGCTTTTGCCTGTTTTCTTACTCTGTGTTTGCTTCTATTGACTATTAATTGCTTTTTATCATTAGTTTCTTGTGCTTTCACCTGTGTAATCTCTAAAGCACTTGGGTTGCCTATGGGTATAAAGTGCTATATAAATAAATGTAACAGAGCCCCATGTGAGTTCATTTCGGTGTAGTGGCCACAACCAGAATTGCAGGTCATGTGCCACCCACTCGCCTGAAAAGACATTCTGACAGAGATTTTTGGGAGAGACCCAAATCTTCTGTCATGACTCCTTTAATCTTCCAAATCTAAGTCATGGATTCAGTAAAATCAGCCAGAGAAGGATGCTGATATGCTGTTTGGGCCCAAAAACCTATAAAAAACTGAGCCACTTTCATTGGAATAAATGGGGGACCATCTTGGAACTAGCTCTCCTAATAACTCATAATGCATTCATGACTCATTCATTCTGACTTGAAATTTTGAAAGTCATACTTGAATAATATCTATTTGTTAGACTGGTGAAACCTTATACAGATGTAAAAACAAAGTAGCATTTTCTGTTTTTGCAAAGCTTTAACTTCATTGTAAAGACTTGGAGAAGGGACAATGTATTTTGAGACCCATGTTAATTCTAAACTTTAAATGATAAAAAGTTACATCCCTTAATTTGTAATTATGTTACTGTAATGTGGTTAAAGTTATAATGTGCAGAATTTGACTAAAAAACAATATTAGTCAATCAACAAAATACAATTTTTATTTGTTGCATGAGATCTTACAGTACGAGATACAATTCCAGTGAAATGTAATCCAATCGGCTCCTTCAACCTGTGCATGATTCATCACGAAGCAGAATGTGGCCGTCAAATCGGCACACAGAAAAAGAGTCACCTGGTTGAATGGCAGCGGCGCTCCATGTCTCGGCGAAAGGACAGCGACATCTCCATACATCCTGCTGGCCACCCAGCTCACCTCCGACGCCTGCACACTGGCTAGCAGGATCCCCAGCAGAGAAGTCGCAGGTTTTCAATGTCTCCACGCTTGCATCGGTGCACACTCTGATTAAGAGATGGACGCAGAGATGGTCTTGCTTGTCCACTTAGTCAGGATCATAGCCGTAGGTGGTAGCTGATCTTCACCTTTTTCTCTGTGTTTACTCTGTTTACACTTAAGGCTAGGAGAGTTGACAGGAGGTTAGTAAAAATAGTGGACATAGCAGCAGTGACATCACCCATTGGTTTGTGGACTGCTGTTTTTCAAGCCTTGAGTTTGGCGATACGCGCCATCTTGTCTTTTTTGCAACCAGATGTGGTGATTTTTGAAGAGAGGGTGGAGCTGGGAAGGATGACGTGGCCAAGCCAGTGTTGTTCATGGTTGCAATGGCGCTGTGCTAAACTTCACGCTAAAGAGGGAAAGTTGCAGATTTTCAACCCTTGTGAAGCGAGTCATCCAGCGGATGACGGGTAAACACGCACCTCCGCACCCCGGCTTGCCCTCCTCCGCCACAGTTGGGTTTTTTCGTCATCTTTGCCTGCAGGTGGTTTATACAATGTTTTGAATAAACCATCTTGTACAGTGGTTTTCACCGAATAATGGCCTATAAATTTGACTGCACTTTTGAGGCATTTGATTGTGTTTTTTGGGGGCAAACAGTTATGGATTGGGCAGTTAATTTGTCATATTCATGGTAGACTTTGATGATGGAGTGTGTGAAAGGGACTGTTAAACTTGATGACATACCAAGACACAGCTGAGGTTTTATATAGCTGATGTCCAATCAGACACACACATACACACAAAATCTCCATGCATGTGATTCCAGCCGTGGTGAGGGTTAATGATGCTATTTAGGAGCTGTATTGAACCCAGAGCTGGTTTTACACGCACACACACACACACACACACACACAGTCATACATTCACCATCTCCAAGTTCAGACATACTCACCACACCCCTAAGGCTATGAATTACTGTTGCGCACATACACACACAGGTCCAGTACTTAACTCTATAACTAGCCCTAACTTGCTTTCTCGCAGTCATATTAAAGTGTGTAAATGCATCTTAGTACACCCTGCAGTGCTTTTAGTCTTCATAATTGTGTGCTGAGAGGCTCTGGTCAGTTACTTAGCCCAAGTAGCTATTAACCACACTTATCACATTTTCTTCTATATTCAGTGCTAATGTAACATCCATTACCTTGAGTCAAATGAGCAGTTTCAATCTGAAGTGGCTGATACAGGCTTTCTACACACACTGCCTGGGTTATATGCCCATGTATTTAGGCTAGCTCCTTATTCATTTTAATTAGGCTCTGGCAAAGAAAACAAGAGTTGTCCGACAAAAATGTTGGCTTGCTAAATATTTGCCCCAATGCAATGGATGTCAACTTGCAATGCACTGCACTTTGAATGGAGGGGTGGGTTCTACTGTTAATGGCGATTGTCAATTGATTCTGATTACCGTGATAACATTGCAGTTTTGCATTATATCCTAAACCGCTGTGCAGAGTTTTAGCGTCTGACATACCTTCAAACCATAAACTGTACAAATAATGGACGTAGCATCAGTGAAATCACTCATTAGTTTGTAGACTGCCGTTTTAAAGCCAGCAGTTTGCATTTTGGCCATAGCCATCTAGGAAATTTGGTGCCAGTAGTGACCATATTTGGACTGGAGGGAAGAGCTGGGGGATGATGCTAAGCCACTTTCTCTGTGAAACTTGAAATGAATGAAAATTTGATGCATTTGAAATCCAGGTGACAACATGGCATACAGGAAGGTGTGTGACGCCCAGGGTGGCCCAATGGTCAGTGAGGTTCTGCACTGCTCTGGAGGTATGGATCTCGATTGGGACCTGGAAAAGGAGGAGCTACAGGAACCAGGACCAAGCATGGACCGCATGCAGACGCAACACATGGATTGCCAGAGATCAGGTAGGGTTTGCTTTAAGATAAGATGGATTAAGATATTTGTTTATTTGGTCAAATATATATTTTCTGACTAATTTTGTAAAAAATAAATAAATAATGAAATAACAGTGCTGCAGTGACCAGCAGATCCCAAATTTGACTTCATCTGACTATGCAGCTTGTCAAAATATATTTGTGGAATTAACGTTAACTTGTTCATTATCCCGTTGACAGCCCTACTTACTATTAGCTATATTGAAAGGACAATTACAGCTCATATTAATGCAAGGCAAGGCAGCTTTATTTGTATAGCATATTTCAGCAACAGGGCAATTCAAAGTGCTTTACATAAAACATTAAAGAGCAGTTAAAAACAATAAAAAAATTAAAAACATAAAATACGAGAATAAAAGTTACAGTGCACTATAAGAAATAAACAATTATTTAATGAAAGGCAGCATCAAAAAGACCTGCAGTTTTGTGGGAGTTTGTTCCAGATATGTGGAGCATATAAACTGAACACTGCTTCCCCCTTTTTAGTTTAGACTCTGGGGACTCTGGTCCCAGATAACCTGAGAGGTCTGGGTGGTTTATGATGTAGCAGCAGATCAGAAATGTATTTTGGCCCTAAACAGTTTAGTGATTTATATACCAGCAAAAGTACAGTATTTTGATTTCAGATTTCTAATACATGTATGACTTAAACATGCTTATAATAAACATATGATTCAGTGTATGGCTGCCACCTCTTAGTCGATTAGTCGACTAATCGGTCGTTTTGGTCTTAGTCGACTAAGATTTCTTTAGTCGAATAGTCATTTTTCATGCTTATTCATGCTTAATAACTTATTTCCAAGAAACTTCTGAGCACATTTATGGTAAACACAAGATTTAAAGTGGTGCTTTTGCAGGATTAATTGTGGAGAAACTCAGTTTTACAGATGGTTAATTAACTACATTTATATTGTGCTTTATATAAGCGCACAGCTCTGTCAGTTAAATCAACTAATCGATTAGTCGACAAAATCCTATAAGTGTTAGTCGACTAAGAATTTCTTTAGTCAAGGACAGCCCTAATTCAGTGTTCTTTGTGTAATTTATCTTGAAGTTGGCAGATATTTTCCAACATGCCAAAACAAGTTTATGTCTCGTGCTTTCAATGATGAATAAAATGTGTTTTGCACAGAACTCTTACACATAATTTGAAACAACCCATCACTGTGAAAAAATACTGCTTTTAATGTGATAAGTTTACCACTGCCAGCAGCTGCCAAGAAGAGACACTTCATAAATACCCTAAAGCTAGACTTGAGTTCTTCAGCTTTGAAGGACTGTGTTTTAAATTGTGCCTGGAGTTCTGTATCAGTAGTGGTTTTCTATACTCACAAATTCCTTCTCAAGCAAGTGGGCTGATCGTTTCAAAACTCAAAACTGAGCATTACATTTTTATTTCATATCCCATTTACAGTTTTCAGCATTATAGTTGGAGTTTGTTGTCAGTAAGCCAGTAACCAACTCAAACTGTCAAAGAGTGTATTTAGTCAATGTGACCTATAACATACTTGATGTTATTCTTTTTTTAACATAGGTGGGTTAGCAAAATATTTCTTATTTGTCAGTGATATCACTTTCAGACCCTGTCCCTGACCCTGACCCTGAGCTGATGGAACCCATCCAGCCAACTGTCTCAGTTTCACCACATGGACGATTTGAACGTCTCCAAGAAGATCCCAACTACATCTCCCACTTCACCAGGGCTCCGGGCCATAAAGGCCAACGACGGCTCCACTGCTTCCTGCTCAGGTAATTCAAGGAATGCCCAGGTAACCTTTGTATAGCTCAAGTCAGAAATGTCCTGCTGCAGGTATGTCATACATACAACTTGTATGTGTTTCAGTGATCTGCTACAGCAGAATAAGTAATATCTGGTGTTACCAAATTCATCATCATGGATTAATCTCTAGACCAGAGGTCAACTAGCCTGACAAGCCAGACCCACATCAAGTTGTTGGGTCTGGGAACTCACCATTGACAGGGCTCAATCCGAGGGGCAGGATAAACTGTTGTCTTTCAAATTCCCTCTGCACGCAATAGGATAGGCTACAACCAGGCAGAGCAACGAAGAAGGTAGCGAAGCTAGTTGATAGATTAAACTTTTGCCGTATCCCGTCGGCAAAACTCCGAACACATCTTCCTTTTTTAAGAATGATTTCAGTGCCGTTCTTTGTTCTTTTCTCAAAGAAAAGCTTAACGCCAAGTCTTCCAGAAGACCGCTATTCCCAGCAGCAGCAGCAGCCATAAGCCCGCCCACCGACTCTATACACGATGTGATTGGCCTGACCAGAGTTTGGTTTTTCCAGCTTGCAAGCCAACAGAGAGTGCTTAGACCCCCCTGGCTGCAAATTAAATTTGCTGCCGCAAGGGTGCGTCTAGATTTCTAGGCTAGAGGTCAACAGGAAACACTATTGAAAACAGTAGTGTAATAAAATATATTAAAGGGTAACTTAGGTTTTCTTTTTCAACCTGGACCTTATTTCCTCAAGTTTTGGGCTCTAAGTGACTGATGGGAAAAACAATCTTTGAAATTGGTCAAGTATTACGCAAGACTGCTGTGGCAGAACTGAGCGAAACAAGCTACAATGTAAGGATTTTATGCAGACTTACAGTGAAAACACACCGGGCGCATAATCGTCGCGTGTAGCCGCGTCACGTAGATATGTGCCTTATCACGTGCTTGGCCATTCATACCGGACACATATTTCTCCGTGCCGTTCACAAAGCGATCCTTCTCCTCTCTGCGCTCTCTCTCTCTCTCTCTCGTTTTATTTTGAAATGTTTTATTTTTGTAAAGTATCCGGCTGCACTGTGGTCTTCCTGTATGTGATTACCTGCCTGACTTGACAGATACGCTTGAAACTATTGCTGTAGCACGCGGTCCGATGTGTATTTACACGATCTGTGTGTTTTCACTGTTAGGGTGTTTGGTGTGAATCAGAAAGTAATGTTTTTACTTTATTAGGCTGTGTTGGAGAGCATTCTCAGATACGGCATATCAGCCTGGTTTGGTAATCTCTCTGTAATCTAAACTCCCTTGTCTGGTACAGTCTGCTGTGAAGGTGAGGACTGAAAACCTCTCCCTTCAGCCAATCAATGCGCAGTCTGTACTCAGGCACAAGAGAGTTTTATCTGATCCGTCGCACATCCTCCAACCTGAGTATGAGCTCTTACCATCCAAAATACGATACAGAGTCCCCAAATGCAGAATGACCCATTTTAAACACTCATTTGTGCCTGTCAGAATGTTAAACAATAATACTTCTTGAGGCTGTATGGGTTGTGCAATAATATTATGGTGTTCTGTTAATGTGGCCTGTGGCTCACTGTTGTTTTAATTTTTGTTTTATTTTTCTGTATTTATTGACTCTGTTTTTATCATGTCAGTCTTATTGTTTCCATTTATTGATCTTAATTGTAAGTGCAGTTAAAATTGTCAGCGCCGGAGTCCATTAAAAGTTTTTCCAAAGGGACAATAAAGTATATTGAATTTGATTAAAGTTACTGGGCAATTATTAATTAGTCAATTATGAAAATGTAAGATCCGTTTTGTTGAACATGAAACTGAAAAATCGCTTTTGCCAAACCCACCAGACTCCATTTAAATGGTAATTTTTTGATCATAAAATACACATTCAAATTCAACAGAAATTAAATCAAAATTCGTTTTGGTTCATCTTTCCACTGTTTCAACAATCAACACTCTGGTTTGGTTGAAATAAATCCTTAATTTACCCATTTACATGTGGAAATATGCTGGCTCTATACATGCTAAAAGTATTGTTTATTTAAATCTCTGGTGGGTTTGGTGATTCTGAGCTGTTTCTAGTTAAACAAAAAGAATTATACCTTTAACAAAAAAGGTCTATCTATGTAGGGATCCTTTCCATAATATTGTCTGACACTTAAAATAATAATCTGAACCTGCACTCACACAGCACTTTTAATGGACAAAATTAACAACGCACATTTACCCAATATGATTACGTTGCAGCCTGGTTCGTGGCTGCCGATAACAGCATTCTCACTCAATACTGGACCAGTTTGAAAATAGGGTCCAGGTTGAAAAACCCCCCAGACATTACCCTTTAGCTTTTTTTCAAAGCATCTTATTCGCTTTACCCAGAGCTAATCTCTTGATTGATTTCTGACCTCTCCCTCATTCTTTATAGGTACTTCCTGGCAGGGGTGGGGCTTTTTGTCCTGGGTCTCCTGATTGGCAGGTTCACTCACACACCTGTTGTGAAATCACCTGTTCCTCCATCTGATAGCTCAGACCTGCTGGAGGAGCTCCTGAGAAGAATCACAGCCGACAAGATAAACGCTCTTCATAGGTAAGCTCCCAAGTTGCTAGCCTCGTGAGACCATCCTGATCTCGCGAGCTCCAGTTTTCCACTCGCAGATTAGTCTGGCATCTTGAGATAGAGAAAATTTGGAGCCGTTCGCCAAACAACCGGGCCAATCAGCGCTTGGTTTTGAGGTGGGTTAGGTGGTGATAGACAGATGGTTTATCCAATCAGCTAACCAGTATTTTCAGACAGCGGTAGCCCTAATTCTGTTAGCCACTCGCTAATGCTTTTTTTCTCTTGGATCCTTCTTTTGGAATATGGTCCAGGAACCTGAAATGGTGCCTTTTATTCCTAAATTCTCGTTACACAAACGGCAAATCTCCTTTACCGACATGTTGCTTGCTTGCAGGAGCTAACGAGCTATGCTTTGCCTGCAGCAGCAGGGGCGGGCTTGTGGTTGTATTATCATACGCTTCGTGGATCTGATTGGTTGATTTGGTCCGTCTATCACCAACATAGGTGATAGACAGATGGTTCATCCAATCAGCTAACCAGTATTTTCGCCCCTTCCCAAAAGTTCTCCAACGGAAAGTTCCCAGATGGATATGCCGAGCAAATGCGAAGCAATCAATCTGGCGGAGTCAGGTTACCAAGTTGCAGTAATAAAAAAAACTAAAAACATTTTACTGAAAGAATTACACTTTTGTTGTGGACACAACGTGGAAACAAAGGCAGTCAAGGCCGGTGACATTGGTCAGATCCAGTGTTGTAATGTAACAAAGGACAAATATTTGTTACTGTACTTAAGTAAAATTTTCACGTATCTGTACTGTACTTTATTTTTTTATATATATATATATATATATATATATATATATATATATATATATATATATATATATATATAATATATATATATATATACAGTACAGGCCAAAGGTTTGGACACACGTTCTCATTCAATGAGTTTCCTTTATTTTCATGACTATTTACATTGTAGATTCTCACTGAAGGCATCACAACTATGAATGAACACATATGGAATTATGTACTTAACAAAAAAGTGTGAAATAACTGAAAACATGTCTTATATTTTAGATTCTTCAAAGTAGCCACCCTTTGCTTTTTTTGATAACTCTGCAAACCCTTGGTGTTCTCTCAATGAGCTTCATGAGGTAGTCACCTGAAATGTTTTTCACTTCACAGGTGTGCTTTGTCAGGGTTAATTAGTGGATTTTTTTTCCCTTATTAATAAAAAAGCAAAGGGTGGCTACTTTGAAGAATCTAAAATATAAGACATGTTTACAGTTATTTCACACTTTTTTGTTAAGTACATAATCACATATGTATTCATTCATAGTTTTGATGACTTCAGTGAGAATCTACGATGTAAATAGTCATGAAAATAAAAAGGAAACGCATTGAATGAGAAGGTGTGTCCAAACTTTTGGCCTATACTGTATATATATTTCTGGAAGTTTTTACTTTTACTCCACTACATATCCTAAATACCATGTCTACTTTTACTCGGATACATTTCCCCTAAGCATCTTCGTCACTGGTTACTTGCAAGAAATGTTTTACGTACGTTGGAGTGAAAGATTCTGTCTCTGAATTTTTTTTTCATTCTGTTTTTCTTTTTGTTGATGTCAGACTTGGGGCCCTATCTTGCACCCAGCTCAATTGACTTTGTACACCGACGCATGTATCGTTCCTATTTTGCACCCGACGCATAGCGGACTTTTCCCTCCACAGACGCACGTTGGTAAATTAGGGAATGTATTAGCGCTACAGGGGGCGGTTCAGAGAAAAGAGGAGGTGTGTTCAGGCGCAAACGTTCCCTGGTGCTATTTTGTAGTTTCAGAAAACAATTCCGCCACAGACCACGAAAAACCTGGTCTAAAGTCAGTGGCGCTAGTCTAAAGTCAGTGGCGTGTTATTGAGATGCTATTTTAGGGGCGCATGCATGGCCATAATGTAGCGTGGGCACAATACGCATATACTTTGCCACTCTCATCTACACGGACACAGCAGTTCCCATTTTTGCAAACCATACATAATTACAAGGAAAAATATTACTGAAAAAGCGCTTCAGGTGTTTGGATAGGTCAGGAGGCACTTTACAAACAGTCCTCAAAATGTTGTTTGCTGTACGTGACAAAAAATGTCAAATCACTTAGAGCACCTTTAAGAAGGTGCAGAAACCCTGAATATTATGTCACTATAAGGAAGCCACAATAAAGTTCATTATCAATATCAGAAAATTACTTTTGATACTTAAGTACAGTAAATATATACTTTTAGTATTCTAAAAGGAGACTTTAACTTCTACCAAAGTCATTTTCTGGTAAGATATTTGTACTTTTACTCAAGTATTGCTTTCAAGTACTTTGCACAAGACTGGTCAGAGCCACTCACTCAAAAAACATTTTCAACTCACGCTGGCTTCTCAGTAAGAGAGAGTTGCAAGTGGTTGCAGAGACTTGTTGAATAGAAAACAGGCACAAGACAAGTTTCAAAATGTAGAATGTAATAACTCCTCTTTTAGTTATGACCATGATCTTTTCTGTTTCACACCTATAGTTCGGTGGACTCGGTGCGATTCGCGGGTTCATTTGGTTCAGTTTGCTTTCACACTGCACTTTGTCAAACAAACCAAACACTGTAAACACACGTCATGCGATCGACAGAATATCCGAAACTTGCCGACATTTCTGGTCTCAGAAATAATGGAGCAACACCACAATCATAACGTCTCAGGTTTTCTGGTTCTGCTTTAGAGTTTCTAATAATTTAGAAGAAGGCGAACAATGAGCAGCTGACAGACAGCGAGTGAAGGAGAGAGAGATGATGATCACACAGACAACCAGCGATGTGTGCTCAGTCAGAACAGCTTATGGATTATCATCCCTTAAATCATATATAAGTCCGTAAACTCTGTGCAAGGAGTTTGGATAAGCTTTCATACCAGCCCAAACAAGGTAGGTGTGAAAGCAACCTAAGTTGCCAAACCTAACCAAACATAAACCATTGAGGTGTCAGACCAGAGAGTAATAATATTGAATTGTCTTACAGTGATCTGTATTTTTGAAGTCACATACTTTTATATCGTTCTTCTGATATCGGGGGTGCCAGATCAGAAAATGGTGGACTTGAACTTGTTTATACAGTAATGAGTAATAAGTTAATACTAGTGATGAAAGCACTAAAAGAAGGATAGAGAAAAACAAAATGTGAGAAGAAAAGAGGATTGTACAAAGGAGTTGGAAAGCAAAGCAATGGTGTTATGAGTTGAGTTGAATGGATGTTCAAAAAAGGTGACAGAAAGGTAGGAAAACAGAGAAAGAGGATCATAGTTTGATGCTCCCCAAGTCTATGATCATCTTTATCAAAACTCTGACTTGTTGCCTTTGGCCAGGCAGTGATATATCCCTAGAGGAAGGGAAAAGACTTAGTATAAGAGATAGTATAGAGACAGAGCTGAAGCCAGCGATAACGTGCTCTCCACCAGGTAGCAAATCTTTTTTTTTTAACACGGATACAAACCTCTGTCAACCCGAACACTGCCTTCTCCAAGCCAAAGGATCACAGGACGACTGGGTGTATGAGATAACTGGCTTTACCACTGAACTGAGACAATCATTTCACCATGTTTTCCCTCTGAGTTTTACTTGCTTTTAATTATTTATTTTCTCACATTCATAGTTCAATAATAAACATGCCAGAAACATCCCCACCATCAGTGAGGAGTACGTGTGTTTTTTGTTTACATACTACTAGTCCTCATCTTTTTCTCTTGAACTAATGCGGCCTGTAGTTGACCTTCCCTGTACAATAAGCCACATTTTCACAAACTAGATGATTAAATTAGCTTATTAGAGATGAGATTCAACTGAAACATCCAGTCAAGCGTTTCAAGTCAAGTGTTCATGTTATGGCTTTGATCATTGGACCTTATGAACTCTGACAGACATTATTGTGGTGAAGCAGTAGAAATTAAATAATCCAGTCTGCATGGATCAAAATCAATTTCAACTAATTTGCAATTCAATCAGGAGAGACTTGTTTGCAGATATGCAAAAGGTTTAATGTACAACAGCATGTAGTGTACAATGTTTTGGAGATTGAACTCCATCGTTATTAATACATTTAATATATTAATACATTTAATGTAGGGGTAGGGAACCAAGATGTAACCCCCGATGGAATCCAGACACCGGTGGTGGCGGAGAAAGCCGGAAACTAGACAGAGAAGGCATCGGAGCGACAGCCGGAGAAACCACTAGGATGGGAGGCGGAAGGGGAGGAGGAGGGACGACGTCTTCCTGAAATGACAGCTGATAGCACAGGGAGAGAAGCAGCTTTTAAAACAGTAATGTACGCTGTGATTGGCCTATGGGATCCTTGGCCGATCTTGATTGGATTATCAGAAGGTGAACGCCTCCAGCCCTGATTCGCTTAAGAGGGACTGATTACTTGTTAGGTCTTCCTGAAAGAATTTGTGCTGAGCTACATTTCAATCAGGAGAGACTTGTTTGCAGATATGCAAAAGGTTTAATGTACAACAGCATGTAGTGTACAATGTTTTGGAGATTGAATAAATTTAATGTAGGGGTAGGGAACCAAGATGTAACCCCCAAAACATGACTGAAATTGGAACATGAAGGAAATGAAACACGAAAATTAAAAAGATTCTTTAATTTATAAATGATGTTGCTTACCTCCGGGTGACACGGATCTGAAACAGAAAGCAAATGCAGTGATCCGTACCCGAAACAGCATGCAAAATACTGCCCGTATTTCGTCATCGGCGACTCAGCCAGCATAGCTCTACTCGGCATTCCTGCCGGTGCAGCGACTCGGGCCGGCAAACATGGCATCTCCGCCAGTACGGCAACTTGCTGGAATGAAACATAGCTTCGGAATTGGTTTTACTTGAATCCATTTATGAACAGAATGTTTTCATCAAAGTGACGGCTAAACTAAAGAATTACACCACCACCACCGGTTATATGCTGTTATGGCAACTCGGCCGGTAAACATGAAGAAACGAGGCATTTCCGCCGTTTGTGGCAATGTAGCCATGAACATTACCCATCTTCTTGTATTACATATAGTTCTATATGAACGGGATTGCCCCGTGAATGCGAGACATGCCACCCGTGGCCCAAATGAAAACACCGCCACAGGTTACACATTTTACCGGATTATGGCTTTAGGGATTGTTGATTGGTGAGGTCCGAGACATCCTTTGATTGGCCACTATGGTAGCGCCCCTTTCGTGAATGAATGCCCCTAATAATGCTGCGGTGAAGTGCCAAATTGAGGAGACTCGCTCCAGATGTTGCCTAAACCTTTAGACAAGGGACAATCCCCCGGAATAATGAACAGAGGCGCGAGGGAGTTAGGAGGCCTTACTGTAGATAGTTCAACCTGAAATAAAAGTGTACGTAGCCTACTAAAATGTCTTTGGAGCTTAGACTCCATTATTATAAAATAAGTTTTAAAGGGTGAGGAAGCCAAGAAAATACCCCAAAAACGTACACTAATGAGTGACAGAAGAAAGAAAATATATATACTTACCTAGCTGCAATAATGATCTGTAATTAGAAAAGCAAAATGAAATCAGCCAACAACATACTACCCGTATTTTGGTTATCGGCAACTCAGGCCAGCATCGGCAACTCGAGCCGGCATCGGCAACTCGAGCCGGCATCGGCAACTCGAGCCGGGATACACGGCAACTAAGGCCCGGATAACACGGCATCTCCGCCGGTACGGCAACTCCGGCCGGGATAACACGGCATCTCCGCCGGTACGGTAACTCAGGCCGGGATAACACGGCATCTCCGCCGGTACGGCAACTCAGGCCGGGATAACACGGCATCTCCGCCGGTATGGCAACTCAGGCCGGGATAACACAGGATCTCCATCTGGAAATAGAAAACAAATGCAGTAATCTGTCCCCAAACAGCATGGGAAATACTTCCAGCAACTAAATCTCGGCCTCACCGCCATACGCTGCTCGGGCCAGCAAACGCAACCAAAATAAAATCCCACCCATTGATCAGCCTCTGCACGTCGCACTGCATCCTGCCCAGTATAATGAACATAGAAAATGCCATAAGAACGAAATACTCCATAGTGTAGTGATAAACCCCCAAAAACGAGAGCTAACCATTCCCAGCGAACGCAAGCCAAAGAAAATCCCAGCCATTTTAACATCCTCCGCACGCAGGCGATCTGTCCAGCATAATCTTCAAATGAATGGAGAACATAAAATAGAAAATGCCATATGAACGAAATGCTCCGTAATCAGTGTTGGGGAGTTAGATACATGTAACGGCGTTACGTATTCAGAATACAAATTATGAGTAACTGTATTCCGTTACAGTTACAATTTAAATAGTTGGTATTTAGAATACAGTTACATTGTTAAAATCAATGGATTACATGACAATTCTTCTCCGTTTCACAAGTTTATTCACTCTGAATAAATTAAGGCAACTTAATGCATTTTCCAGAAGCCCCGATATAAATAGAAAAAAATAGCTATTTGCGTGATCAGTCACAATGGAGTCGGAACCGGCACGACAGAGCCAGGGCAGCAATACGTTTCTATCTTGGAAATTCAAACAGCATTTCACATTAAAGAACGAACAGGGAGAATGAAATACAGCTAACTGTGCCGTAGAGCCTCTGCTTGCCAGCAACCAACCTCCTTTCAGCGTCCAAATTACTCCACCTCCAACCTGAAGAAGCATCTTAAAGTTTTACAGGTCACCTTGCTATTTTAACATTGACGTGCGACTTTATATTCTCCTAGGTGCTGATTTACTAGCTCCAGAGCCGTTTAAAGACTATAGCCCCGTTTGACATGCTAACTAACGTTAGCTAAAATTAGCTTGTGGGAGCTTAGACCGCGGTTAGATTTTTGTAGTAGGCTATGCAGTTCGGGACTACCAATACAATAATCTATCTGCTTGTTCAGGTACACATTCAGCTAGTTGGAATAAAAAGAACACACCATTATAGGCCTGTTTAGTAAGCTGGATGTGATAGCCGCATTCCTACACCTATAAAAACGCAATTCAATGTGGAAGTAATCTTGAAGTAATCCAAGTATTCAGAATACGTTACTCAGATTGAGTAACGTAACAGAATACGTTACAAATTACATTTGTGGGCATGTATTCTGTATTCTGTAACGAAATACGTTTTGAACGTATCCTTCCCAACACTGTCCGTAATGTAGGGATGAAACCCCCGGAAAACAAGAGTGAACTAAGTCCCGTAGGTAGACCAGTGTGCACGGCCGGCAAACAAAGGCAAATAAAACACGGCAACTCAGGCCGGAAGCAGGTAAAGCCAAATAGAGACAAGTCAAACCTCGGCCTCTCAGGCAACATCGTCAGAATTGTCAGGACGGACCTGAGACACCCAGATAAGCTGCAGAGAGCAGCCTCCATCTGAACATTAGACCCGATAGCTAGAGGAACGCGAACTTTGAAACTACTTAAATGAATGCTACCCAATTTAGACCGGGAACCCTCGGGAGTATAAGGTGAGAGGAAGCTAGCATGCCTGAGCGATCAGTAGTTCTCGAAGATAACATAGTGCGTCTGCGGGCACCCAACATAGGCCTGAGGAGTCATCTGCATTCAATGCCAGAGAGACCTCACCCAACGCTTCGTGGTGTGATGACAACATGGAAAATGCGTTCTAGAGGACGTCAATATGACAAGGTCCGGAAGCGCAGCAATTACCAGAATCCCCATACCGGGCCTCGGCAAACCATGCGTGCCAATGAGTGAGCCAACGCACGTGATAGCTGCATGACCAACCACCAAGGTCAGCCATGACTGAAACAAAATACCAGACATAGTGCAGAGAACGCTGCATTAATAACCCTCCATAAATTGCAATGAATAGGTGCACTCGCCACATGCCAGCTGCAGACGACAGCAAATCCCTCCAGGCAAAACATGTCACCACCTCATCACTGGGTGCCAGATAGACAGGTAGCATCACAACTGCACTAAGTGCAACCACGCCAAAGGTGAATCCACACAGTCGACATTACTTTTTAAGCAGTTGGACGTACGAAAACCCAACTTGTATATGTGAGAATGACCGTTCTTGCATGCTATCCGATTATTATGGCAAGCATTCATGCATGAAAATTGCATCCCAAAATTCATTTGACACATACCTACATCCCAAAAATGTAACATACTTCATAAAGATAATACCATGACGGTTCAATAGAACGCAAGGCGATTTACACCCATTAGCTATATCCATCATGACGGTTAGCTACATGAGCTCGGAAGAGCAGTCATGAGAGCGGCGTGCACAGTCCCGTGGGTCTGCGCACGTCCATTATGCATGTTCATCATGCCAAATGAATTAATTCTGGATGGGATTCTTGAGAATGTTAAAAATGTCGTAGACAAGGGCCGTTTCAGTGGTCGGGCTGGTAAGTTAATACACCCGAAACAAATTATCCGCTCGAAATAGAGACATTACTGTCCCCATGCAATGTCTATGTGAAAAGTCTGTCTGGGCCATGTGGTGCAGTACCACCATTAGCCGCCACGCCCATGGCTGATAGACATGCCGCTCTGCCTGGGGTCTTGCCTCAGCAATGGGAACAGCAGCGCCGCATACCACCGTAAAATGCGCACGTGATTTAAAACGACGCTGAATGCATGAGCACACAATAGCAAACGTAGAAAAGATAGAAGCAGCTACCCTACTAAGCACTTGAAGAGAATACCGAGCTGCCCTATGTGCACGCCTAGACCTGCTGCAGGTATTAAAAGGAAAACAAAACCCCCGGCTGACTCATTACAGCATGTATGGTAGGTAACCCCCAGACACAGCGCAAACCGCGGCTGGATCTAGTGATTAGACTCACCCGGAACTCTAGCCGCAACGAACCAGACCGCGTGCCCGGTGGCGGCACCATGAATGAACATTACTCAGCCCGAAGAGACAACTTAGCTTTGAAGGGTTGACTGTTCCAACTGATGCGAACCCGCCGGTCCCCCTGCTGCGATGGAACCGACTGAAGGCGCGTTCAACGCTGATAGCTGAGCGTCGGGCGGCAGGAGGCCAGCTGCGCGGACCGAGCAGTGCCGGGCGCCGAGTCATTCGCTTGGGAGAAGGTATGCTGCCAGGTTGCTCCCTGTTGATCCCGCATGAAGTCCCTAGTGCAGCGGAAAAGCCGCTAGACAGGAACAAGATGAGAGAGAGATGGCCTCCAGGATAGACATCAGCAGCTACCAACCGAGACGCGCCGTGAAAGGTGAAGCAAACGACGTCTTCCTGAAATGACAGCTGATAGCACAGAGAGAGAGAAGAGAGAAGCAGCTTTTAAAAACAGTGATGTACGCTGTGATTGGCCTATGGGATCCTTGGCCGATCCTGATTGGATTATCAGAAGGTGAACGCCTCCAGCCCTGATTCGCTTAAGAGGGACTGATTACTTGTTAGGTCTTCCTGAAAGAATTTGCGCTGAGCTACATTAGTGAGTTGCCTTCAGTAGCATCATTTACTGCCAGTCTGAAGTAAGTGTGTGGAGATCAGGGTAGAGTGCTTCACAAGGTGCTAGACCATGTGGCTTTCACAAGGGCGTAACTTTGGGTTCAACATTGGGGGGGTTAAGATTTATACTTTTGAGCAAAATAAAAATGTTGTACGTCAAACACTTCATTTTCTGCATTCTGGTGATTTTTTTCTGCAACAATTTGTGTCTTTTCTGCATAAATTTATGGTGCAAATGTTTTTGTTTTTTTATGTAAAGGAAATTACAATAGCTTTTTAGGGAAGGTTTCACTGGCCAGTTTTGATTATTGGAGGGGACCAAATAAAAAATAGTAAATTGTTTTGTTTTAATCTATATCACGACGTTCCACTTCCGGGATTGCTCCATTGCCGGCAGAAATTCCAACAGATTTTACTCATTTAGGCCGGATATCCGTTGCCTTGGGCTTCCTTTGTGTTGGTATTTTAAACTCTGGTCAATTTATGAGGATAACTGCTCCTCAGATCTCTGCAGGGTAAATCCAGACAGCTAGACTATCTGTCCAATCTGGGTTTTCTGTTGCATGACTAAAACAACTTTTGAACGTTTCGAATGTTCCACCAAAACAAGTTCCTTCCCGAGACTATATGTAGAGGTGCCATTGCTTCGTAAGGTGCTTATCGAGGCCCAAGACGATTGTGATTGGTTTAAAGAAACGCCAATAAACCAGAGCACGTTTTTTTCCCATACCTGAATGCTGTGTGGACTAGCCAGACCATCCTTTGCAGCGCTGTGGAGGAAGGTCTGGCAATGCGAGTGTTATAACACGATTTTATAACAAACCAAGAGGTATAAACTTGCCTTGACACATGCCTTGAATTCTCATATAAAAGCCATTATTCTAACAATGGCCAGGAGCACAACACAAACAAATAATAAAGGCTGAGTAAAACAAAATGTGGGGTGGAATATTTTTCGAGAATAAAGTCATAATAAAATAGGTTGCTTCTTCTCATATTCAATTCAATTCAATTTTATTTATAGTATCAAATCATAACAAGAGTTATCTCGAGACACTTTACAGATAGAGTAGGTCTAGACCACACTCTATAATTTACAAATCCCCAACAATTACAACAATTACAGTAATTCCCTCAAGAGCAAGCAGTGCGACAGTGGTGAGGAAAAACTCCCTCTTGGGAAGAAACCTCGGACAGACCCAGGCTCTTGGTAGGCGGTGTCTGACGGGCCGGTTGGGGATATGAAACAGTGGCGATAATAGTCAAATTAATAATGGAACAGTGACTTCAAATGGTAGTTGTAGCAGTTCATGTCATATCAGGGCACTGCAGGGCGTTACAGGATGTAGCGTGGCCCAGCAGAGCATGGGATGGACGTAGCAGGAAGCAGCAGGGTTCAGCAGGACGCAGCATGACATTGCAGGGCACCGCAGAGCTTAGCAGGGAGTGCAGCAGGACCACGGCGACAGCTGCAACCAGGATCTTGGTGCGAACGTTCTCCAAGGAAATACGCTGGGGGAAAAAACATAAGGACTCCGGGGAGTAAACTCCCCAGAAGCTAGGATTAGTAACAAGCATTTCTGGGACGGGATGCACACAAATGGTAATAGAAAGGGAGAGGAGAGAGCAGCTCAGTGTGTCAAAGGAAGGAAGGAAGTCCCCCAGCAGTCTAGAACTATAACAGCGTAACTATAACAGCGTAACTAAGAGAGACAGGACGTAAGGAGAGCCTGTTCAAGCTTTGAACTCTCCCCTGCCGGATCGGGCTTTGCTGGCCTGCCTCCCTCTACTTTTGTTATATGTTATTAATCTAACAATTATGAAGAGAAGTAGGTGGGCCAGATAGGTGGACACTGCAACTCCTCACTCCCTAACTATAAGCTAATAGGAGAGTTTTAAGTTCATTCTTGAATGAGGTGACAGTTTCTGCCCCCCAAAACCAGATTGGGAGCTGGTTCCATAGGAGAGGAGCCTGATAACTGAAGGCTCTGGCTCCCATTCTACTTTTAGAGACTCTAGGTACCACAAGTAACTCTGCATTCTGGGAGCGCAGTGCTCTAGTGGGACAATAAGGTATTAGGAGCCCTTCTAGATATGATGGTGCTTGACCATTTAGAGCTTTGTAGGTCAGGAGAAGGATTTTAAAATCAATCCTGTATTTTACAGAAAGCCAATGCAGGGAAGCTAATACAGGAGAAATATGATCTCTTTTCTTAGTTCTTTTGAGAACACACGCTGCAGCATTCTGGATCAGCTGGACTTATTTGAGCAACCTGACAGTAGGGAATTACAATTGTCCAGCCTGGAAGTAACAAATGCATGGAGTAGTTTTTCAGCATTGTTTTGAGACAGGATATTCCTAATTTTGGCAATATTACGAAGATGAAAAAAGGCTGTTCTTGAGGTTTGTTTTAGATGGGCGTTAAAGGATATATCCTGATCAAAAATAACCCCTAGATTTCTGACTGTAGTGCTGGAGGCCAGGGCAATACCATCCAGAGTAGCTATGTCTTTAGATAATGAGGTTTGGAGGTTCAGTTTTGTTAGAGTTTAACATCAGAAAATTATAGGTCATCCAGGATGTTATATCTTTAATGCACGCTTGAAGTTTAGCTAGCTGACTAGTTTCGTCTGGTTTGATTGACAAGTATAATTGGGTGTCATCCGCATAACAGTGAAAGTTAATTGAGTGTTTCCTAATAATATTACCAAGAGGAAGCATATATAAGGAGAATAGAATTGGTCCAAGCACTGAGCCTTGTGGAACGCCATGGCTAACTTTAGCGTACTTGGAGGATTTATCATTAACATTAACAAATTGAGATCGATCAGAGAAATAGGACTTAAACCAGCTTAGAGTAATTCCTTTAATGCCAACTAAGTGTTCCAATCTCTGCAACAGGATTGTATGGTCAATAGTGTCAAATGCAGCACTAAGATCTAGTAAAACAAGTATGGAGATAAGTCCTTTGTCTGCAGCAGTTAGAAGGTCGTTAGTAATTTTCACCAGTGCCGTCTCTGTGCTATGATTCTTTCTAAATCCTGATTGAAAGTCATCAAATAAACTATTGCTATGTAAAAAATCACATAACTGATTAGCAACCACCTTCTCAAGGATCTTGGATAGAAAGGGAAGGTTAGATATAGGTCTATAGTTTGCTAAGACCTCCGGATGGAGGGTGGTTTTTTTCAGAAGAGGTTTTATCACAGCTATTTTAAATGCCTGAGGTACATAACCTGTTAATAAGGACATATTGATCATATCTAGTAATGAAGTGTTTACCACAGGTAACGCTTCTTTGAGTTGTCTCGTTGGGATGGGGTCTAAGATACAGGTAGATGGCTTAGCTGAGGATATCTTTAACATTAATTGTTGGAGGTCTATAGGATAAAAGCAGTCTAAGTATATGTCAGGACTAGTCGTTCTTTCTAGCGGTCCTGCATTTAAAGGTGAACCGTTAGAAGTTGAGGGCAAAAGGTGATCTCTAATTGTTATAATTTTATCATTAAAGAAGCTCATGAAGTCATCACTACTTAGAGCTAGAGGAATAGATGGCTCAGTAGAGCTGTGGCTATCTGTCAGCCTGGCTACAGTGCTGAAAAGAAACCTTGGGTTGTTCTTATTTTCTTCTATTAGTGAAGAGTAATAGTCTGATCTGGCCTTTCTTAGGGCCTTCCTATAGGTTTTGAGACTTTCTTGCCATTCCAAACAGGATTTTTCCACTTTGGTGGAACGCCACTTACTTTCGAGGTTTCGCAAGATTTGTTTTAATTTGCGAGTTTGGGAGCACAGCCACTTCCCTAAACTTTGTTTCATCCAGAGAGTCCCAAATGGGGTTCTCAGACAGTCAGATGGGGATACTATAGTCCCTCTTCTCAGAGTTTGTTCTTAAAAGCTTGTGTGACTTGTTTTAAGCCTGAAACCAAGCCAACAAGCTTCGAAGTGAATCATGACCATAAACATTTGATTTGGCGCATACGTTGTTGAAAATGGCAACAGAGGCAAAGGTACGAGATTGTGTACAGAAACGATTATAGACTTAAATAGTAGTACCTCGCTATAGCTATTCGCAGGCAAACATTTCCAGGTTAACAGCAAGCTCCACCACTCAGAGACATTGCTATTATGCTTAGGATTGTGGTGTTGTGTATTCGTAGGTGTACAGATTCAATCATTGGCAAATTATAAAAGATGTTTAATCAATATTAATAAAGTTATGAATATGGTTATTAATAACTTTATCAAATCGACAAACAATCAAAACGGGGCATCACCCTGGAATCAGGGATCAGCACTACCTGTGTTCAACCAGCAATTATTACGACAAAATATACAAAACAATCACAGGCAACTGCTATTTAAAATATTGTGGAATTTATTAACTTCAAAATTATCAACGGCCACTCAATAATCCTTCAAGCTAGGTCGACTTGATGAGAGGAAAAGAAAAGCGGTGTCCACTGTTATCCGATTTTCTGGTAGAGAAACGTTCTCTCTTCTGCAGTTTTTGAAACACGAGGTGCGTGTTTTACAGGATCCAGTAGTGTTCTTCAGAACACCGAGAAATAAATCCACTTTGTCCAGAAGTGGAAGTATTTTGCACAAGCGCTTGCATGCCTCCTTTCACAGCATCAGCTGCGGGGAAGTGGCAGAGGGTTTTATAGTTTAAGGCCACATGCTGTGTTTGAGGAACCTCTGAACCAATGGGAGAATCAAAGTTACAGGAAGGTGCAAACCTTATCTGCAGTCCCCTCCCTGGAGACATTTTGTGAAAATCATCGCAAATAAAATGTGTTTTTCTTAAAACAAGGTTGATATTATACGGACCTCTGACTTTTAGAGGAGCATAAACCTTAGTTTTACCACTTGTAGCATATGGAAAGTCTACTTAGGATGGTTTAGACATTAAGACTAATAATCAAAATCCTTATAGAGAAAATGAATGGGATTTTTACTTCCAGAACCACACTGTTGAGCTCTATTTGATTTCAGGATGACATCACTAAAACTGTCCAATCAGTAATTGACCTGTCACTCTGTATAACTTCATGTTTACTTCTCTTGCTGTATTTGTAAACGGTCAGCGTTAACACGAACTGTTCCAGAACTAAAATGCAACAATAACAAAACTGTGGTGGCAGGAGCTCAGTCCGTAGGGAGTTAGGGAACCAAAGGGTCACAGGTTCAAGTCCCCGTACGGACCAAAGTACGGAGTGTGGACTGGTAGTTGGAGAGATGCCAGTTCAGCTCGTGTTCTGTCTTGATGTGATTCCTACCAGTTTTCACATTTTATTTAAAATTCCAACCATACTCTCTGACAGTATTCATTCATTCACTGTAAACCATGACAGCAGAGTATAAGCCCCATACCATAACTTCTGTTTTTAACAAAGAACTTTATATAAACATGTCATCTCTATAGTAACCGTATTAGTTCAGTGATGGTTGAAACATTTATGTACCAGTATATCTTTATGTGTAAATAAAATAAAAGTAGGGAATGGTGTGTGCTTCTTTGCATTGATTTTCATTACTTTTTTTGACGTAAAACTGATGCTAATAATTGATTTTCCAGCTTGGCAAGTCTCCAATAATGATATATTGTCAGTCATGGCTCCACTTTGTCCCCAGAAATGTAGTCTGAGGGGGAGAAGACAAATAATGTTATGCAAGAACTTTTGCCATAGCTGAGGGTGTAGTGAACGAATGATCCTGGAGTAATTTTAAGAGTAAAGAAACTCTTAAAATGGGTTGGCTCAAACCTATACATTTTCCATTGACCTGATCATTATATTATTTACTTTATCAGGCACAAAAAAAAAAAAAAAAAACTGCCTGAGTTACTTTGTGTGGGAAAATAGAAAAATAGAAGCAGGAGCGAGACAGTGGTAGAGAAAGTGAAATCGACACATTAAATGAGCTATAAAGACAAAGAAAGACATAAGAGAAATAGAGACTAATGAGACAGTGGGGGAGCATATTTAAACAGCTTTGACACTAGACAGGGGAAATATATCAGTGTGAATGAATTGCTGTTTGGTTTGTGGGATTCCCAATACGTGATTGATTAAGTAATTGTTATATCTGCAAAAATGTGTTGTGAGAGACTGTCTTTAGCGCAGATGGATGACTTCTGCTTGTTTGAATTATTTTGTTTCCCACTTTTCATTGTTTCTCAGCCAAAGGGCCTCCAATGTTTTTTCCCTCAATAGGGGTGTAAGGCAAACACAGCAGACTTTTTCCAGCTAGAAACTTCCAATCCAATTTTTTTTAAATTTAAACTTCAAAGAGCTGTGTAAAGCATACAGAGCTACTTTCAGAGAAACTGGATTAAGTTCAAATCCCTAGAAGATGGTTTCCCACTGCTAGTATCTTAGCCCGTCTATTATCTCTCCTGCTAATTACACTGCTGCAATAAATTCCGTCTTACAGCTATAGGGAGGTGCATTGTATGGCTTTTGTTTCTCTGCATATAGTCCCACACATATCTCAAATTTGAACATTTAGTTTGAGAGCTTTTAGAGTGTTTTTAAGGGGTATTCATTGAGCTGCTGCTTTGAAGCCATGGGCTGTCGTTGCTACTGATTCTGGCTGGATGATGTCTTGGGGTGACAACAAATCTTTATCTAACTCCACGTGCTGGGTTTATTCCTTATAACATTGTTTATTGTTGACTGTTGTCAGCCACAGCCAAGCTGTACTTCTTCCTTCCTGCTCCAACTGAATCCAAATTTGAGGTAACTCGGGTAATATCTTCTTACTGTTTTGCATCATTTCCTGCTAGTGATCTAGCTCTGGGATCTACAATAGGGGGTCCGGGACCCTTAGGGGGTCCTCGGAGTCAATGCAGGGGCGCCTCCAAATTATTGTTAATTATTTTAAGTTTTTTTCAAAAATCGAAAAGTCTTGAATCCAACATATTATCAGCAAATATAAATCCCCACTGCTTACCGGCCTATAGGTAAGGTAGTCACTAAGGTAGCCATCCACAGATAGAGTTCATCCTAAGGATTCACTGTGCCACATGTACGCTTAACAATATTAGTAGTAGGATTTCCCTGCTCAGTCTCTCTTTCAGTTAAGGGGTCCTTGGTTAAAAAAATTTTGAAGACCCCTTATCTAGCTGATATCTTGCTGTGCTGGCACCAGAACAGGACAACTAGGGCTATGGATCACTATCTTATTATGGTTGCAATGCTGCTGCTGTGCATTCTTTGTTTGTTCCTTGAGTTTTCTGTTCATATTGCTCTTGGCTACAACTGCAGAACAACATGGACCTCATTTTTTTTATGATAAAATGTATTATGGAGCTAAATGTTTGCCATAGATATTGCTTAGTTTTTTTGTGTATTGAGAGTCGCATTGTTTCCCTCAATAATGTTCAGTGGGGCAGATGACTGTACTTCTTCCATGGGTTTCATAATTTTTTACATAAAGATTGCCTCACTAAAAAGCTACCACCTTCACGTTGTTGCATCAAATCAAATCAACATTTAGCTTAAACATGGCAACTTCAACTTTGTGGGAAATCTACTGCTACTTCCAGGAAATCCGGCAATTCAGACTTTCTGGCCTTCGTACCTCATTAAAATATATATTGACCAGAACATAAGACAACCTGAACCACAAGAAGCATTTCATAAATTAGTACCCCTAGCGGTAGAAGCAAATACGTCCTCATATTTAATAGGGGTGGGAATCACCCAGAGGCCTCACGCTTATATTATCACGATACTTATGTCACAATACGATCTTATTGCGATTTCAAACATGTCTTACCTTTTTTCCAACTTAAAATTTTTCCCAATTACAAATGATATACCCGAAATTAAACTTTGTCAACATCTGTTTTATCTAAAAAGATACATTTCTCTGTTTGTTCATCTGGCTTCAGTTGTATTGCTGCAAAATGGGATTGTCAAGCAGACAAACTGACCAACACATATATAATAATAGATCAATACTTGGCGTCTAAGTATTGATACATTATTGCCACGGAAAATCGCGATACTATGCTGTATCGATTTTTTCCATCACCCATAATATTTAAAACAGAGAATGCTACGGTCATCGTTTTTAAAACTTTGTTATCATTGTGAAATGGTCAGTTTGGTTAGGTTTGCTTTGCTCCCATCAATAACGACTAATATAACTACATATAAGTCGTATTTGCTGGTTAAAAAATGACTTATGTGGGTGTTTTTCAGGGGAAGAGTGTCTCCTTTTTGAAAAGCAGACCTTTTATTTGAAAATAATAACAATAACACATTGAATAAAACAAGGTAGGCTGTTGTTTTTAACACATTTTTAATAAAATAATGTTTTCAATAGTTGTAGATAAAATTGTCACAAGTCAATGAAATGTAATCCTATTTTTAAATGAATGACTTTAAGTATTTAAATACCATAAAAATAAAAGTAAACTGTAGTCTTTGTATTTCTAATACCAATTAAGCTATCCATCCAATTGAAAAAATAACCATTGTAGCTTATCAAAATGTCAATAACTGCATTTACCATCGATCACCATGATCTTAAAATTGGCATCAATAAAGCGCAACCGTGACCGCCCACTTTTTTAATGGCATTGTGTGTTTTTTTCATTGACGTTTCGAAAATTGCTTACATAAAGAGTTTTAAGTCTGGAACCAAGCCAACCAGCTACAAGATGAATAGTGAGCACAAAACATTTGATTTGGCGCAAAAAAACATTTTGAAAATGATGAAAAGGAAAAGTTACAAGAACGTGAAGAGAAACTATCATTGACTTCAATGGCAGAAGCTTGCTATAGCCATTTGTGGTTTCCCATGTACATTACATTAAACGTTTCTATGGTAACAGCAAGTTGGACCAATCAGAGATGTTGCTGTTACGCTTAGGATTGTGGGTACTTTGGTTTTTCTCCATAAGATCGCGGATAAAATTGCGTTTGATTTCATACAGACTTCTAGCTTCTACAGGAGCAGAAACCTAGCCTCGTGAGACCGTCCTGATCTTGCGAGCTCTAGTTTTCTACTTGCAGATCAGTCTGGCATCTTGAGAGAGAGAAAATTTGGAGACGTTCACCAAACGACCGACCAATCAGCTTTGGTTTTGAGGCGGGTTCAGGTGTGACACAACGAGAAGCGACTGTTCAGTCTAAACAACATGTCAGCTTCCACGGATGAGATGAGCGTAGCTATCGGGCAAGTTTTATCCGAATTAGAAAGTATTCCTTCATTGAAAGAAGAGCAAAAAACGGCACTGGAGGCTTTTCTCGGAGGAAAAGATGTTTTTGGTCTCTTCTCCCGACTGGTTGATTTGGCCCATCGATCACCAACACAGGTGGTGATAGACAGATGTTTATCCAATCAGCTAACGAGTATTTTCCCTTCCCAAAAGTTCTCCAACGGAAAGTTCCCAGATGGATATGCCGAGCAAATGCAAAGCAATCCATCTGGCGGAGTCAGCTTAGCAGAAACCTCCATTTCACAACAATGTAGCTCGTGGTTAGTCTAAATTGGATGGTTTAGACATTATAGCTGATAATCTAAATCCTTATGTAGAAAATCAATGGGATTTTTACTTCTGGAACCACACTGTTGAGCTTTATGGGTGTGACGTATGGATTTTTTTAGTGGTGAAAAGCGACGTATCTCTGAGGTTTGGTGGTTTACCCACACATATTGAAGGAAAGAAAAAATAGAAGGTTTAGCTGCTCCTTTGCTGCTTGACCATGGAACTGGTATAGACAGTTGCTTCAGTGTCGACAGCGTTCACGAGAGCGTGACATTGACGTGACATTTGCGGTGTAGACACGAGCAACTCTCCAGAAGCTCTTCAACACAGGATGGAAGACAGACAATGATGATAACTAAACAAATATTGTGTTTATTATATTTTATACAACACAACATAGCAAAACCAGCTAAATTTGTGTTTTTGGGGGATTTTGTAAAATGTATTTGCATGTGTAGAGGTGATGAGCAGCACAAAAAATGCAAACGCAACGGAAATACAGTCTGTAAGCAACAGCCATAGAGCCAGCAGAAAAACCCCAAGTGTCACGTTTTGTGTCATTTTTCTGTGAGTAGAGAGATTTAGGCATTGGTTATATGGAGGGAAGTTTAACATAGTTCATTTAACATACTACCAACATTATGATACAAAGTTGGTTGAACATCGGCAATGTATCCCCTTATGAGTCATTATCTAGCAGAAAATGAACAGTCTTTAACAGTTGTTTTATCACTATACTAACAAAAAATATTGTTTTGAGGATCTTTTAGAACAGCACACTAGTGCGTAGAAAAGCTCAGAAAGGTCAGTTACAGTTAAATGCAAATGCAGTATTGGAAGATGAAAGTAATTATAAAGGAACCAGCTGTGCATAAAGTACCCACCATTTTAAAAAAAAAACCTGATTGTGTGCCTCTATCAAATTGGTCTGTGCAGGCGGAAAAATAAAGGTTTACAAAACCGAACACAAAGTGTTTATTACTTCAACAGATTTCATGAGCAACTATTTGGTAACATCAACCAGTGGTAGAGAGTAACACTCATGTATCTGAAAACAGAATAAATAATTGAACATTTATTCATTTTTGAACAGTTTATTTCACATCAGCTTATGCTCTCCAGCTGATTACACCACTAAATGACTGCGTCCAGTTTAAATAAAAAAAATTGTCATTTATTCTGGCATTTCAAAGCCTTGTAGATGAGTGGAACTTTTTGTGAAACTAAATGAAAGAGAAAGATTTCAGGAGGTTTTGTTACCTTGTATGACAGCTGGATGCTTGAGATATCACAAGATCCAACCAAAATCTTGTCAGGCTTCAAGTAATGGATTTTTGTCCAAACCACCCTGGTTCAGACCAATCTGTGTCCTGTGCGGAACTACTGGCAACTGCCGGCGTGTTTTTAGGTGTCTGTGACGACACAGAGAAGTGATGAAATAACAATGGAGGCTCCTAAAGAGGTTAGCATAGATGCTGCAATAGCATCAGTTACGTATATCTGAACTGGAGAGTATGAGCTCTTGCACCCGGCTCAGCGCGCTCAAATCCCAACGCAAGTGTCTTTGCTATTTTAAGACCGTCCAGCGCCCACATCGTTTAAATAGCAAATGCACTTTGCTGTGCTGGTCTTACAGGGAGGTGTGTTCAGGTGAATTCTTGGCATATTGCTATCTTGATGCAGCGGGAAGTGATCGCACCATTGACCAACGCTTAAACGCAAAGTTGCATATTTTGTACAAAATGCTTTAGCTGGATTTCCAGATATATAGTTAGCCTAAAACTGGCATTTGACTTGTAAACAAAATGCTTGCGGAAAACGTTAGCTTAGCGTCTTCCCATTCTTTCTGCTGATTTCTTATGTCTATCCACTTTTGTCTTCATAAAAGCTTACAAAAACTTAGTTATGGGTTCTTTGCCATGTTGTTAGTGCATCCCACCTCACAGCAGCTTTTAGGCAATTTTAAATGTGTTCTATCTCTATTGGACTTCATCAGGTAGCCAGAAACATGACTCCAATGGTAATGTTGCTTTGTGTCTGCTGGATGTGTAACCAGGCAAGTGTTTGCTAAGACAATGGCCATATAAATACTATGAGGTGAAAATATATCAATGTTGTGTTTCAAACAGGGGGGGGGGGAGGCATCAAACAGCAACTTAGTCTTGCATTGCAACCACGCTGTGGAATGGCATGGTTTCCAACAGTTGACTTGGGGAACACAAACCTCCGGATGCAGCGACAGTGGCTCTGCAAAATGGTCTCAGGGAGGGATGTTGTATCGACGTGTGTACTTTGTCCGTAGCAATCCTGCCAATCGATCCCAAAACAATGTCAGTTAGATAGTAAATGCCATAGACATTTTCTTTGTAAATCTTTACAATCATTCCCTGAAAGAATCAAGCAGGCCAACCTAGCAGTTTCCTCAAAACTTGCCATTTTCAGCGTGGAGGTTGCTAGATCAAAGTTTGTTTTTGTTCCCGTATTGAACTGAGTTTGAGAACGGCAACACGCAGAGCGCAGAAGGTGAGGGACATCCGGGCGTGATGTCAGGCAATTATCTGGGAAATGCACTTCCATTGATCCAAACTGACAGCCACTTGACCCTACAAAGCCCCCCAGTAAAACTCAGTTGGTCTTGAAGAAGTGGACTGAAGACAACTTAACATAAAAATAAAAAAAAAACAGTAAATTTCGATGAGGTGGTTTGTGAGCAGCACCTCCTGTAAACATACAGTGCGTCTCCTCCAGCTCTGATTCCAAACTGTGGCCCATTATCCTTCTGTTTACAGGTTCTCATCTACCTTCACTTCACTGCAGCTCATTTCACTGATTACTTCCCATCCTTCTTAAAGTAGCATTAATCAGTGAAATCAGCTGCTTTAGTGACAGTGACAGTGAGTCTCTGGCCACGATAGCATGGTATTTTTACATCAGCCATTTGTGGATGAATTAACATGAACACCTTGCATTCAAGGCCTTCATCGTATTTTCTTACCCTTTCTGTGCTGTAACATGTCAATTGTAGCACACAAACTGCATAAACATAGTAATAGAACTTATGCTTCATAATACACTTACATGGAGTTGAATAAAAAAACTCCCAACACATTCTCAAAAATATGTTAAACATAATAAGCCTCACATATGTAGTATTTATTGCAGGGCAGTTTACATTAAATTGCATTGTTTAGGTGTTCATATTCAATTCTGTCCACTCCCCAAACTCAAACTCAAACTCAAACTGCTGTATGCTATTTGAGTAAATTAAACGGTGAATTCCATCAATTTTAAACATAAAAGTGTATTTACTGTACATATCTTGGCGAGGACTACTTCATATTAGGGGTGTGAATCTCACTGGTCTCATGATTCAATTACGATTATCCTGTCAGCGATTTGATATTGCGATGCATCACGATGCGTCACCTCCTCAATACTATTACATATTGCTACACATGGTTTTCATCAACAAATTCAAGCAGTCAGATATAACTCCCCTTTTTATTGTATCTGCTCTTAAAAAAAGACCTCCTGAATGTAGCAGAGTCTGAACACAGACAACAGGCAAAAAGCGAAATCCAAAAAAAGCAGCAACAATTAACATCTGTAGAATATAACCGATTATGTCACTGCATCAATGCAGAATCGTCCACATCGATTAGTGATTAATTTCAACAAATGGAGCGGCACAAAACCTGATAAATTTCCTCAAGTGATGTCACTTGTCAACATTAGTTGGGACTGGAGACAATCTGGATTTAGAGATGTAAGGTTACCAGACCTCCATAGCTCACTCCTCATCTCTGATTGAACTGCAACTCAATTTAGGGACAGACCTACAATTATTACCAGATCAAAAAAAAAGTATTACTCCCTTTTCTGTCACTGTTTTGTTTGACTTAAAACTAGTTGAGTTTAATAAATATAACTTTAAGTTGCTATTTAGTTTATATTCACAGCGCACAGGAATGCGGATCTGTAGATAGCGCTGTGGCAGTTTTTGTATCTTTAAACAAAATGTTTAAGTATATGTCACAGAAACCACTGTGAGTGAATGCTATGGATGTTATTACCATTATGTTGGTAATGTGTCAGTATTTTTGTTCAGGTGCTGTGCCCTCTGATCCCCGGCTCGCTCACTGCGTGGCAGTGGCGGTAGCACAGAGGTAGACTATAACCTTATTTTAGGCTCATAACGCCACATACAATATTAAATGAAGTTAACTGTTGGCACAAGTAAGTCTCACAGTAACGTGAGCTATTTATTAAATAGCTTTAAATAATATTAAACATAGTCTTTATTAATCTTTACATTCATCCCCCGAAAGAACCAAGCAGGCCTGCCTTGTTGCACGATCGTCATTTTTCTTCAAAACTTTGCTATTTACAGCATGTAGCTCAGACCCGTCGCCAGACCTCAGTCTTAAGGGGGGCATATGAAATACATGGGAGGGCACAATTATTATTAGCGTACAGTACGTATATTTATAATAATCATATACTCTTGTTATACTATTCGTACGTAATCATCACGTTAAACATAACCAACAGCAATATGACCAGGTAGCCTATATAGCCTACGACACATTACATAGAAGCAATGTTATGAATATCCATAAAACACTTGACTATACAACATATTAGATGTAACACCAGAAGCATCTCTCAAACATTGCATTTTAAAGCAGTCAACAGAAGGATATGCACTGCTATGCATGTGCCATGAGACATGCACGCACGCACACACACACACACACACACACACGCACACACACGCACAGAGACTTTGAACCTACCGGTACTTTGAGTGGAGGCAGCCTGTCCTCTCTCCAGTCCCTCCTGTCATTTGAAGCTGCGTGCTTATTTAAGCCCTTGTCTGTAAATCTTAAACCCCTTAATGAAGAAGGTCGCGTCCGATGATACAGATGTGAATTTCCTGCAGGCATAACAAAATGCGGTGTCCTTTTCCACCGAGTATCCTACGCAAGCCAGTCCCTGTTCAAATACCAGCTAGAGGAAAATTATTGTTTTTTTTAACCAAACATTTTGACTGGATATTTCCTCAACACAACCTGTTTGGGTTTGTCCGTCACACCCCCTGATTCAACAATTAGTTGTGGCCCAAATGCTGCCCCAGTCGCAGTTGCACTTGACCTGCAGGTCCTGCCAGGCCCAGGGTTGGGCTCCATGGAGCTACTAGCATCAGGCTCAGACTGTCGTCCAGGGGCTCCTTCTCCAACGACAACAGGAAGCGTCGGTCGGTGTCGTATCCAATTTGGCAGAGGAGAATGTTGGTGGGCTTTTCAACCACTTACGGATATCCGTGACTAACTGAAGCGAGTAAGCCGGCAAAAACTCATCCAGCTTTCAAAAATGTGCGCTAACTGTTGAGCGGCTACACTGACGTAGGCTACGTCACGTCGTAGCCTAACTTTCTTTTTAGTAAGGCCATGATAGGCTGTTGCAGTGTAGATTCCCATCAATCAAACAAAAATCACACCATTATTTATATTTTTTATGTTTTAATGACAAAGAATGCAACATTAATGCAACACAAAATTAGCAACTATGATAATATAAAATAAAAGTCATTTTTTAGAAGAGAGAGAGGGGCACAAGCATTTTTGGGGGCGGGCCCGGCCCCCTATGGCCCGCCCATAGCGAAGGGTGTGATGTAGCTTGCTAGCTTTAACGCTGTAGTTGTTTCCTGAATCAAACAGAGTTTGAGAACGGCAACAGACAGAGTGCGAAAGGTGAGGGACATCCGGCCAGGGATACATGCGGCCAAGGATACATCTGGCCAAGGATACATCCGGCCAAGGATACATCCGGCGAGAATTGCCTCACATGCGGTGGCGTGGATCCAGACTACGTTTCTCCTAATGGAAGTGTTTTGTCCTGTTGTAACGTGTTTGCACTGGTCGGCCACCATAGTATCGTAGGTTTAAAATCACCCAAAACATGGTGTTTTTTTTCCTCTATCTCATTCCTTTCGGTAGTACAATATACCATTCTCTCTCTTTTTCCTCTCTCTCCAGCTGCAGTTAAACTGCTTGGCTGTTACTACTGCACTTGTTAAAGGAAGAGTATGCACAGAATACTAGCAAAATTAAACTCAGAATATGCCATAATGAGTCCAAAAGTCGATTAACTTAACAACTAACACTCTTTTTTGCTTACAGTTAGATTGACTGACAATTTAAACTTCTTCTTTCTTCTCTAAAATTATGTTAACTTAGGTTACATACAGCATTGTGTATTCATGCATACAGACTTGCATATTGCTCCATCTCTGTCCCTGGTGCTTGTATGCGTGTGGTATGTGGTAGGTCTTGTCAAAATAACACTGTGACAATATGACAGCCATATCAGTAACACTGTGTTTGGTGTTCTCAATAACATAAGACCGTGAATAGCAATATAATGCTGAAGAGATGAATACAAATTAAACACATTGTAAGTAAGACAACATCCGAACTGAGACATTATGCAATTTGTAGCAGTTACATTTAAATAATTGTAATGTCCAATATCCTAGTGTTTGGTGTTAAAATATAGAGGAGGCATATTTTATTCTCATGAAGATGATTTTATTGCTGACATAAAGCAATCGTGGGAGGGTGTGGGGAGCAGAGAGGAGGCGTGTACACGGAGAGGGGAATGAGCGAAACAAATGAAGATGGAAAGTGTGAGCTGGCGTCACTGAGTGAATGCAAATAGAGAGAGAGAGAAGATGAGAGCATCTTAGGCCATGATACACAAACACCATGTTGATGCAGGGTAAACTGGCAGTGTTTGCTGCAACAGGAAGAGGAACTGATAATGAGGATTATAAATTATGTGGTAGATTAAAAACAAAAATAAAAGTTTGCTCAGTGGTCATGATCGATGGACCGATCACTAAGCAAACTACATGACAGTTATCAGTTGTCATGGAGATCTTCAACTCAGTGTAGATCTCCCCATCCGCTAATAAAAACTGAGTGATATGGTTAAAAGGCACTGAAAAACGTGTAATTTACAACTAATTCCAAGATCAACAGTGAACTTGGTTGATTAATATTAACGGTTTTAAACAGATATCAAAAAGATATTAAGATCCCCATTTCACGTGCACCCCACACTTACACCGTGTCCACACAGGAGGTGTAGCGGTAGCAGCATATTAGCAGAGCAGCAGCTTTTACCCAGGATACATGCAGGAACATTATTGATTGTAGGTAACCTGCATTTTGGCATTCCTCAGAGCCAAAGGCACAATTTTGCGTCAAATTACTTGAAGTGTAAAAATATGCTTTGGGTCGTGTTTATACAGCGCAAGTGAAATGCAAGCCTTTAACCAGCTGGATTGATTGAAATAGGAGTATCTGAAGCACCTCCTGTGTAAACATTAGGGATGCACCGAATCCAGGATTCGGGTTTGGATTTGGCCTAATATTAGGCTTTTTGATGGGGTTCGGTTTCTGCCGAACCTTAGAAATCTTTTCCACCGAACAGAACCCTACGCTTTCACTGTGCACGCTACGCTGGTCGACGTAATGTAATAATAATAATAATAATAATAAGTTTATTTGATATAGCACCTTTTACAGACAAAGTTACAAAGTGCTTGACGTGATAAACATTTCTAAAAGGAGGAGGAGGAGGGTCTGGCTAGTCCACACAGCATTCCGGGATGGGAGAAAAACATGCTCTGGTTTATTGGCATTTCTTTACACCAATCACAATCGTCTTGGGCGGTGCTAAGTGCCACACGGAGCAACGGTGCCTATGCAAAAAAGCCTCGGAATGAAACTTGTTTTGGTGGAACGTGTGTACGTTCAAAAGTTGTTTTAGTCGTGCAACAGAAAACTCAGATAGGACAGATAGTCTATTTACCCTGCAGAGATCTGAGGAGCAGTTAGTCCTCATAAATCATTTTTTGGCGGCACCTGAACAATCCCGGAAAATAAACATCTTTGATATAGACTACACTGAAGTATATTAAAATAAGTAATCTTTCTTCCTGACACGTTAAAGTGACATTAAGAAAGGGCCTCTAGTCATTGAGAAGCTACAGTATAAGGTGCTGTTTGATTGATCAGCCCAGAGAAGCTCCATCCTGAAGTCTAGATGGGGTGATAATGGTACAGGTAGCAGGTTTGAGCAACTACAAATGCTATCTCACTTCATATCTTGGCTTTATTTACACAAGGCTGTTCACCATGTAAATTATCTTATATTTGCAGGGCCAACCCCTCAGTAGTAACTAGAGAAATGTCTTGTCATCTTGGAGAATAAAAGTTCCCATTCTCCATCCGTGGTATGCAAATTAAATAATATAGAATAAATCATCTGGCAACAAGTAAAACTTCATGGTAGGACTGGCCATCAGCATAGTGTAAAATATGGCTTGTATATCCCAGCTTGAACAGACAAGAAAGAGCAAGCAACAGCAGGAATAAATAAGAGCGTTGATGGGGTTTTTGCTGAGCGTGCATATGTACTGCTCAGTCAACAATGGACTTCATTACGAGGATACACACTCCGAGATCTGTGGTTACAGCACAGTGGGTACCAGTGATAAGCTCTGTGTGTGTATGTGTGGAGGTTTTTATGGGTGTATGTACTACATGTGGACCCTGGTTTTGTGATGGTGATTTTCCATTTGTGTTTAAATCAACATGAATGAGAGAGCCTTACAGTAGTCTCACATTGCCAGATCTCCTTAGCGCTTTGAAGTAAGGTCTGGCTATACCACAGATACATTCTGCGATAGGAGAAAAGAAACCTCTGGGTTGTTTGCATTTCTTTAAACCAATCACAATCATCTTGGGCAGTGCTAAGCTCCGGATGCAGCGACGGTGCCTCTGCAAAATGGTCTTCGGAAGGATCTTGTTTTGGTGGAACATTTGCACCCCACAAAAGAAAACATCACATAAAATATTAAATGGAGCTAACTGTTCACACAATACATTAACATGAGCTATTTAAATTAGCTGGATACATGGTTAAAACGTAATTTGCTCTTACCAGTGTAACATACGGTGGCCGACAGGGGCAAACGCACTGCAACTTAATGAAACACATGCAAATAGACAATACACAAGCAAATTAAGAAAACATCTTCATTAATTTGACAACATATGCGCAGCTGGAGAACTTCCGTTGTGTAATCTGGATGCAGCAGATTTTGCATTTGTTTTCGGGGACTGTGTGCTTTTCTTTAGCAAAAGTTTCTGTTTTTTGGGTTGTGTATTTGCGGCGTGTTTGTGTATTTGGTTGTGTTGTGTGTATTTGCAGCGCTTTTGCTAAATGCTGCACATGTGTTGTCAAATTAATGAAGATGTTTTCTTAATTTGCTTGTTTTGTCTATTTGCGTGTTTCATTAAGTTGCAGTGCGTTTGCCCGTCGGCCAAAATGTCCCAGTCAGATTGTAAATGCCATAAACATGTTCTTTGTAAATCTTTAAAATCATTCCCTGAAAGATCCAAGCAGGCCTGCCTTATTACACAATCAAAATTTTCTTCAAAACGTGCCCTGTCATTTTCTAGCTCCAAGGTTTTTGTTGTTTCCCGAAATGAATGTATTTTGAAAATGGCAGGCAATTATGCTGGAATTTTTCTGGCAGGCCACCAAGGTGAAAGAAGAGTGACAGAACAATAGCAGTTGTTGCCTTTTAATAGGGGTGGTGATGTCACAGCATTTCACACCTTGATGTGAGAACTGGAGAGTCTGCTGGGAGACTGAGTTTGGTGGCTGTTCCTTGTGACTACAAAGCAGCTGCCATTTTGGAGAGGGCTGGGGTTGCATGGAATCTGGTTCATTTCCCAACAACTCCAGATTAAGTTGCAAAAATGAACAAGTGAATGTTGAGTTCCATGGATCCCAAAATGTTCATTTTGTAAATCATGGTCCCATTTATTTTAAAATAGAAGATAAAGCAGGGGATGCTTTAGGGCGTGGCTACACGCTGACCTGTCAATCATGATGAACCATGGCCCTGTGAACATTAAAATAGATTTAAACATGTTTCTGGCTGTTGCTCATGTTTTCATCTAACACTTTAACCCACTCACTGTGTGTTTTCACTTCATCAAAGGTAATTGGAACATTTTGGTCACCAGAAAATGTCTTGGTCAGCGTTCTGCCAACCAAGCTAGGTAGCTAGTGCTAGCAGTAGCTGGTAACTGAAGAGAAAGTCAGCCAATTTCCAATGAGCTCTGTGTACTGCCATACATGCAGATGAATGGCACCAGTACCTGGAGGTCCGTGTTTAACAGACAGCAATACTCCGCTGGATGACTTGTGTCGTGAAGGGTTAAAAATCGGCGACTTTTCCCTCTTTAGCGTTTAGCTTAGCACAGTGCCATTGAAACCATACACAACACTGGCTTAAACACGTCATCCTCCCCACCTTCGCCGTTTTGTCCAAATATTGTCACCCCTGGCTCCAAAATACCAAGATGGCGACAACAAAAACGCAAACTGCTGGCTTCAAAACAGCAGTCCACAAACCAGTGGGTGATTCTACGTCCATTATGTTTACAGTCTATGGTTTGCAATTACATTGATGTGTTTTATCTGCCTTTAACTGAGTCAACTGTGGGTGTAGTTCGCTTGGATTTACAACAACAATAGATTCCTATGGTGATCATCATTGTCATATTTCTTAAACCAGCCCTGCAGCATAGCCACGCATATCTGCTATTGATTCATATGACCAGAATGTTGCAAATGTTTGTGACTTCACCAATTAACCACTACTTATACTACTTCCAGTGGATCAGTTGCAATAAAGCTCACAGAAGTAAAGAACATATGCATTAGCAGAAGATACATAGGTTATACTGCAGAATTGGAGAGTTCCAATACTACTTTATCACTATGACATCTGAATCACTAAAAGTCCAGACACACTCCATGGCTTTGTCACCTCGGGTCTCGGTTCACTTTTCTTTCACTTTGCCTATCTTGATGGATCATCTCATCGCAGCATTTGATAATTAATGACATAACTTCATCAGTGCCCACAGGTTAAATTGTTATCACCCATGCAATCATCATGATCACTCATTAGGAAACTCATTGCAGTGTTAAGAAATGTCATCGCCACAGGCATTGCAGCCCAGAGCTGAGATCACTGCGGGTGGACATGTCATCAGTGCTGGTATTGATGTGATTGTAGCAGGTAAACATGACAAAAATGTCATCATCACAGGTCATAGTGTCACTACTGCTGGTAGAGACATGAAGTCAGAGGGTGGAAACATCATCACCCAGTAAAAATATCATCACAGTCATCACTGAACTTAAGAATCTTATCACGCTTCGTAGAAAAGTAATCAATCAAGGTAGAAAAATAAAAACGGCATGGCACTTAAAAAGAATGCACAATAATAAAACAACAAAGGAAGTATGAAAGATTGCTAAAGCACAATAAAGATAAAAGCAGAAGATGATATAAAATAAAACAAAATATAAAAAACAGCAAAACACTGTAAAAATGTCTTAAGAAAAGATTAAAAAGCTGATGCTGATTTGGCAAGACTGAGAGGCGGGGATTTGTATAATAAAGAACCATCACCCTTTTGTAACAAGAATTGTGTTCAGAGCCGTCAGAACTGGGCCTGCCCTGATGGATTCAGCCACATAAGGATCAGGATCAACATCAAAATAAACTTCTTTGTAATTTCATAATTTGCATGGCTGTCATTCAAATTAACGTTTGAAGTTTATTGCTGTTGGCAGGAAAAGTGCTGTGAGGTTCTGGATCCAACTCCAGCATGGCTATTTTCCTGGAGACTGAATTTACTTCTCAAGGTGGTTGGTGCAGGATTTCATAACTACCTCTCTATTGTATTTAGTCAATTTATTGAACATGTTAAAAATAATACAAACACAAGGTAAAACTTATGAGCAATAAAAAATAAAAACAAACGAGATCCTCAGCAACATATATACAACAAATAAGCAACAATATTAATAATATATAATAATATTGTTCATGTTCAAAAGGGATAGGAAGAAGTTGGGAACTTTTCTAGTCCTACCCCCCTCTTAATTTTGAATTATTCATAATAGAAATTCAATTCGCCCATCAGTGTGCATGTTTAACTCAGTCGTCTTGAACAAATCAACTCTTTTAGACAAAATCAACAACAAAATTATCTGAACAGATGTACAATAAAAACATTTAGCGGTCCACAAATGAGAAACAAGAAATAACCACACAATAAATCCCTGGTCCAGCCATTCAATATTTTCTTTTTGAAGAGTTTTTTTGTTTGTTTCTGAAGTTATTTTTCTTCCTGCACGGGCAAGACAAAGAGACTCTTTACAGGCAAATGAAACGACGGGTAAGTTTAACTAGCATTAACAATTAGCTGGTTGAATGCGTGATTTTTTGTCTTTTTGTGTTTTAGACGTTGTTAGGTCACTAATCGACTAAGACCCTGCCCTGAAGTAGGAGCTGAAAGAGTTACAGGAACTGCGGTCACAGGGATTTAATAATCCTCAAATTGGTCCAGTCGGAACACGAGAAAAAAAGGGTTTTAGAAACGTTATGTTCTAGGAACTGCAAAAATCCCTCCGGTCAGAAAGGGACTATAGAGATGCAAGCTGCAAACCCAAAGGAAACGTAATGTCCTACTAATGAGTGGCAGAAATTATTATCTATGTGCTCATTATTTTTCCACAGCAGTAACTTGAGATAGAATGTAGAACATGTCAATGAATACAGTATGGGTTAAAGGAAGCATGTCATCCAGTTATTCATTAGAAAGCACACAAAGACGGTGATTACTGTTAATCTTAATGGCATGTGTAGCTCTAAATGTGTTGTATGATACTGTGGGTAAAGTACAAAAACATCTGTGAAGATATTTCCCTCATGTGTTCTTTCTACAGTACATGTGGTTTTGTATCTTCTTTTGTAAGGTTACACAGTAGGGTTTGATTTATGCTGTGGAGCTGTATTGCTCTCAAGTCAAATCCTATTTTAAACAATACACGAGTCAGAACAGAACATCCAGTCTCCTGGTGCTTCAAACAGCACTGAGTATTAGTGAACCTGAAAGAGAAGAAAACAAGTGAAATGCATACCACAATTGAATCCTACAATGTAGAGTTCCTTTGTGCATTTACATTACGTTGGTTGCAGTGAGGCTGATAGATGCCGTTGTGCTGCAGGAGAGAAGTGTAGAACTTCAGATCTTAACAAGCGTGTACGGTTGAAAACAATAGTAAAATAATAGACTTCTTATTGGCGGAGAAAGGCAAAATAACAGCCACTGTCTTTAAGCAGAGGTTTGAGCTTTTTTTCCTATGTAAGTCACTAAGTTTTGTATAATGTCATGGAGTTATGATAAAAATCATGAAATTGTAAACAACTGTTGCTGAAAAGTACTTCAACCTGCAAAGCTGCTGGCTATTTAACAGGTCTACTCATCACGTGTCTGTTTGATTTTCAGATAAACAGCTTAAATTATGTAAATATTACATATGGGGAAGTAGTAGTCTGGATCAACGGAAGTACATTTCCAGGTTGAAACCTGAAATCCAGTGCAATGTCAGGCTTTGTCCCTCACTTTCCACTCTCTGTGTGTTAATGTTCTTAAAATCCCTTTGATAAAGGAAACAACAACAAACTTCGAGCTAGCAACTTTCACGCTGGAAATGGCAAGTGTTACGACCTTTAAGTTTATGTCTAGGAGAAGACGTAACATAAACCGTTTCCCCAAACCTCTAAAGAAGAGAAAACCAGAACACCATTAAGCCAACTGTCAAGACACTTCAAGGCAGCGTAACAATCAGTTTATTTTACAATATATTATTGGAAACAAAAAGGATAAGAAATGGTAAACCAACTAAAGTAGAAGCTGAAAAGCGCCAGGGTCTCCAAGGCCAAAACAACAAACGAAAACCCATACTACTTGGAAAGAAATAGCAACTGAACTACAGACTCAAATAAAAACACACAGTACTGACCTCCCTGGCTGTCCACAAAACAGGAGAAACAGAGGTTAAAACAAATGGCAGAGAACCCCCTACAAGCTTCAGATAACTGGAATGCATGAACAAGTAACAGCCAACAACAAAGAGTAGTTCACCAACTACAACCAGCATGACATGAAGCTCTGTGAAAACGTTTTTCCGAGTGAAAACGTCAGCATTCATGTATCTTCCTGTGGGAATCAGAGCTGGGAAACTCGGGCTCGATTTTGCTAACTGAGTTTCCCAGTTGGTGACGTGTTGTTGACATGTAGGCGACTTTGGTTCACTGGACATATTTCAATGACAATAAACTGTTTACTGTGGACAAATGCCTCTGCTAAGAAACATACACAGACATAACATGTTTAAAATTATTCATAAATAGGCTTATGTATTAAAAAAAAAGACATTATCCGTGTCTTTTCCCGTTGGGTGTCCTACAGATAACACAAACAAACACCTGGCGATGTGCTGTTTCTATGCTCGCATAAGAAAACAGCAGCAAATCTTTTGTTATGCCAATATAACAGAAGAAGAAGAACACGCATCCCGACCATGTGAACGCTGCAAGTCGGAAAAACAACGTAACCACGGGGGCGGTCCCTGTTATTCCGAGGTGGCATGAATGCGCCATTAGATGCAGCTTCTCTGATGACCAGATGGAGAACAGGTGTGGATGATCGAAAACAATCGGTATTGCCTAAACCGTGTTATCCTCCTGCTAGTGTTAGCACCTAGGAGGCTGAAACCGGGCAAGTTTTAAACGTGCGTTCAGCCTCTTAACATGTTCGAAATGTCATCACAAGTGCCTACCCATGTGAAGTGATTCCTTCCGAGTGAAAACAATGAATCTGACTGCAGTAGATGTGAAAGAAATGCATAAAAAGTTCCGGTGTTGAGACGGCAAGACGAGTGCTTCGGGACAGTCTACAAACTACAACACTGAAAAGAGATACAAAAACATTTTCAAAAATAGGCATATGCTTATTTTTTTTTTAAAGTAAGTGCTGTAGTACAACTAGGAGAAGACAAGTCATAATTTAGGTAAGTTTGGAGACGCTACCTTATTGGGGGAAGACACTGAACCCTGAGTTGCCCCCGATGCTCTGCATTTACACTCCGATGCGCAGCACTAATGTTTATCTGATAAGCAGGTGGCACCTTGTACGACAGCCTCGGTCACAGTGTATGAATGTGTGTGAATGGTGAGTGGTTCCTGTACTATGTAAAAGTGCTTTGAGTAGTCGTTAAGACTAGAAAAATGCTATATAAAAACAGTCCATTTACATTTTACTTAATCATTAAATTAATAAATATTTTTGTATCTCTTTTCGGGATGAGAGCGGGTCACACCCGCTCGGAATATGGACAAGAGTCAGCAACGTGCTGGTGGCTAGCTTCTAGCTAGCTGCTACTTGATGAAAATGGCAGCAGCTAGACCCAGTACCGAAGGTCTGATCCCCATGATCTGATCCCAAACCACCGATTCTCCACCGGATCAGCATAACGTAGCGGCAGCAACAAAAAGTTTGCTGGCGCTGTACAGTCGTGTACTGAAAGTCTATCTCCGGAGCTGGTATCCACTGTCTTCACGGTGAAGTTGTCTCTAAGCGGTGGGGAGAGACGGAGAGTCGGAGGGAGAGGGCGCACTAGTCGCTTTTGTCTGAATCTGTGAGATAGCCACGCCCCTTCATTTGAATATAACAAATTGCAATAGAGATGGAAATAAATAAAAATGACATAATGAAATAAATGTCCCTTCAAATAAACTATATTGACTCATTTATATATTTATTAGTGCTGTCAAACGATTAAAATATTTAATCGCAATTAATCGCATTAATGTCATAGTTAACTCGCAATTAATTGCACATTTTTATCTATTCTAAATGTCCCTTGATTTCTTTTTATTTTTTTCTCATTTTAATGCTCTTATCAACATGGGAAAGTGGATCGGCTTGCTTTGTGCAAATGTTTTTCTTTATTGAAAACAACATTGGCATATAATGTAGTGTTCAATTTCACACTAACATCCATGTGCTTTTGTCTGAAGTCATCCACTGTCACCTGGCTTTGACCAGGGGCAGGAGAATTTGCATCAGTTGTGTGCTTGGCCATCAAGTGGTATTTCAGACTGGACATGCTGCAATGATAGCTCAGTTCACAACGACAAAAACACACAGATCACTTTGGTCTTGTCAATGGAGCAATTTGGCAACTTTTTAAAGTAAACTTTCCATTCAGAATCTTACTGGCATCCATTTCGGCGTCTCGCGCTCGCCATCCACTCAAAACGTAACGTTAGTCTACTACTCTTTGGCCGGCTCGCATGCCCAAACAAGTGTGTGCGGCGTGCATGTTGTTTTGTTTCCGGTCTAGCTAGATCCGATGTGGTGTTGTAGTTTTTCTAACGTTACTAGTTGTTGCAACAGCATGTGACAACAGCTAGGCTAAAAAGAAAGTTAGTCTAAAAAAATGTACGCCGTTAAAATTGGTTTGCGTTAACGCCGTTAATAACGTGTTTAACTGACAGCACTAATATTTATAGTTATTTATATACATATTGCCTCATTTGTTTATTTCAGGATGTATTTCGGCATATTCATTAATTCATGTATTCATTTATTTAATATTGAATATAATGGCATTCCTTATTATAGGTGGTATACTACATCAGTGGTATTGCAGTTAATACATCATTTTATTGTATACTGTAGGTTTCAATTGAGTGTACACCTTTTGAAGCTGTTAGTTTGTGTCACGGTGATGACATCTACGACACCTGAAAAAGCCTTGTGGCGGTTGTAGCACATTTTTGTCTCCCGGTAAGAAGAAGAAGACTTTAATGATCTCCAAGGGGAAATTACATTTTTACACTGAGTTATTACATTACACACATGCATCTTCTACAAGAGAAATGAGAAATGTCAGAGTGAGAGAGGGGGCTGCCCCAACGGGCTCAGCAGTGCCCAGGAGGTGAACTGGCACCTCTCCAGCTACCAACACACTCCGTTCAGACTCCATTATTGGTCCGTACGGGGATTTGACAAGCAACCCTTAGGTTCCCAAGCCAAATCCAAGCCTGAGGTACTGCTGCCCCAAGGGTGAGAACATCAAAAGCTATACATTGTGAAAACAGTACAAGGTAATCATCAACAATTTTTGAAAAATTGTTGAAGGCGATACACTACTTAAGAATGTGTTTACATCTACAGCAGCCGTCAGTTTCAGATTTATGATGGACTTGCTGTTAATTAACCAGTTCTACCCTGATTACCTGACAGCTGACACCAGCTTTGATATAACTGTGAGCTGTCACTTGTTTTTACATGCCCTGAAGAAGACTGTGAGTCGAAACACATAGGCGCCATTTATTAAAGTCTTTTTAATTTTTGCAACGTAGTCTGCCTTGGTATTTTTTGTGAGTGATTTAATTGCCTTCCCTAACAATACCTTAACCATAGTTTCTTTGCTGTGGTCACAATCTTTCCCTAACCATAGCTATACAATAGTTGCCCTACTCAGGTATTGTGGGAGAAGACTTTAAAAAAAGTTGGCAGTGGGTATAAAAGAACCAGGGGTGATGCTAGAAGGGAGGCAAGGGATGGCACCGCCGCCCCCTGAAATATGATTGCCCCCTCACTCCCCCCCATTCTATTAGGCTAGAGTGCTTTCAATCTGACAATTGTGATTTCCATTTGACCAGAGTACTGTCACTTGGCTGCCTGTTCTGCCAATTGTCCCCGCCCTTGTCACATGATCAATTTATATTTCCATGATGACTATCCAAAATTGTGATACCATGGAACTAGCAAATGGAATTTAAAAAGAAAAGTGGCAGACTGAGCCTATAGAAAATGTGTATTGCATTTGGATATACTATTTGTTTAAAATGAAAACAAGTGAAATTAATAATGCTATTTCATTTCACAACGTGTTTTTCTATCCTATCCAATATTTCCTATATTCCTTTTTAAAGATTATTTTTTGGGCTTTTACACCTTTAATTTTTGACCGGACAGCTAGGTGAGAGAGGGGGGGAAGACATGCACGAAATTGTCACAGGTCAGATTCAAACCCTAGACCTCTGCGTCGAGGCATAAACCTGTCAGTACATGTGCGCCTGTTCTACCATTGACCCAAACCGGCCACATATTTCCTATATTTCTAAGCAGATTTTCTATGCTGTATTCTAATAAAATGCCAGGGTTGAAACTCTTTTATACTTTATTTGCAGAAGAATGAACAAAAAGCCTGAGTCAGAGATACATTTGTCAGTGTCTTAATCAACCAATATATTAGCATTTTCTACTGTTAGGGGCCAGTGCATGTCAACTAGCTGTCACACCAAAACACATTTAAAAGCAAAATCAATGAAGAACTCCACTTCCACCATTACATCTCCTCAATATTCTGACACTTTCGTGAGTGCAAAACTGGTGCAATAGGCCATTTGTCTGATCAGGGGCTCAGATTTGTTATAAAGCTAAAAGGCAGTATAACAGTGAGGATTTGCTCACTGCTCTAATTTCTCTGTTTGGCCCTTTACTTCACTGCCTTCCACTTACACACAGACACACATGCATATGAGCATACAGAACACACAGCTTGTTGGAGTTAAATGGAGTTTTACAAACCAGTACCTGGATTGTCACAGTCTAATAAGTTTGAGGGCAGTTAATTGTATGAGTGTGCTTACCTCAGTGTGTATCTGAGTCAGGAGGATAAGGACAGAGCTGTAGTATCCCTTGTGAGTCTGAGTTACCGGCCTCATTACCATGCCTCAGTGTTTGCCTGAATTCTCACCTTGTATGTAAATTAGTGGAGGAGAGGAGAGAGCAGTTGAAGCCAGGTACTGTACCAGCCAACTGTTTCTGCTCTGCTACAGACAGCCAAAATCCACCATTCTTTCCCCAATACAAAAACACATTGCAACGTTAAACTCAAGCTAATTTAATGAGTATGGTTACAAACTAGTCTGCAGCATAACATGTTTCTCTATGTGTGTGAGGACTATGCTTACTGGTCTGTTGTCATGTGGTAGAGGGTAGTGGCATAAACGCAGAGACCCCCCACATATATACACTCACTTCTGCTCCACACATATATACGCTCACCTCTGCTCCACACACACAAACCTTTCCACTAATTTATATTGGCTGTTTAGCCAGCATGAGTGTAGTTTGATATCCTAATTACAAATGGGACAGTCCTGATTGTCAAGCCTCTGTCCTTGTCACCATTATAAGACTTAAAGGGTAACTACAGTTTTTTTTTTTTTTACCTGTACCCTATTTTCCTATATTTTTGTGTCTAAGTGACTGATGGGAATAGCAATCTTTGACATTGGTCCAGTATTAAGTGAGATTGCTGCAGTTGGCAGCGCCGAAACAAGCTACAATGTAAGTTAATAGGGCAATTGTCCAGCTTGTATTTACCTTCACAAAAGTGCTCCGTTTGCCACTCACATACTGAGTATAGATTAGAATATTCTAAGTGTCTGACAACATTATGGAAAGGATCCCTTCAGAGATGGACCATTAAAACGTCTTTGAGACATTTTGTTTAACCAGAAACAGCTGTGTGCTAAACCCACCAGACTCCATTTAAAAAAGCAATACTTTTTACTTTATAGAGCCTACATATGTTTACATGTAAATCAGTAAACTATGTGTTTATTTCAGTTGTGATGGTTGGAAAAGTGGAAAGAAGAACCAAAATGGCTTTTCATAGTTTTATTTTGTTTGTCAACTTTGAATGAAGTGTATTTTATGATGCTAAAATTATTGTTTATTTACAGTCTGGTGGGTTTAGCGAATGCAATTTTGCGGATGTTTTTATGTTTAAAAAAAGGATCTTACTCTTTGACAGAAAGGTCGACCTCCTTAGAAATCCTTTCCATAATGTTGTCAGACACTTAGAACATTAATCTGAGCCTGTCAGTGTCAAAACAAGCACTTTTGTGAATGTAAATACAAGCTGGACAATTGCCCTATTAACTTAAATTGTAGCTTGTTTTGCTGCTGCCAACTGCAGCAATCCTGCTTAATATTGGACCAATGTCAAAGATTGTTGTTCCCGTCAGTCAATTAGACACAAAAACATAGGAAAACAGGGTTGAAAAAAATGCTAGGTACCCTTTAAGGGCCGTCCACGCTAAAAACGATAACCATAACTATAACCATGTGAGCATCCACACTGCTGAACAATAACATTCTGCAAACTGACGATTTTTGAATTCGGGTACATTTTATGAACCAGAAAAGTCTGACCGGTGGTCCCTAGGGCACAGACACCGCGGCCTTCTCCAGGAAACAGCAGGCGCACAGAGCTCCATAGAGCCGTGGATGAGAGCGGGCGGGCGGGTGTCGTGCCAAGATACCTATCCCCGCCAGGATTTGTATCTCCTGGCCGCGGGAGTGTGCGTGCACTCAGAAAAGCTGCTGCACTTCTAATTCACCACTTAAATGGAACAAATAGCGACGTGGAAGACTCGCCAGGGTTTTCCATAGTAACATGGGACTCATTTATCTACATAAATACGTTTATTTGTCTGTTACATTACAGAGGGGATAACACACATGATTGCAGGATAGACCCTTTGCATGTTGGGGAGGGACGTGTCCCTCCCCCAACATGCAAAGGGTCTATCCTGCAATCATGTGTGTTATTTTCTGTGTTTTTCAGGTCACAGTAAACAACCTGAGCTAATATGCTGTTTTCTAGCAAAAGTTACAGAGGGGATACACAAAATATCAGCCCGTTTTTTCACCTGATATTTTATGTATTCCCTCTGTAACTTTTTCCAAAGTTCTCTACCACTCCTCATTGCAGAATTGTCCAGACAGAAAAGGCTAATCACCTGCCATGAGCCAGGCTACGCTAAATTGACCTAGAAACCAGAGGTCTTCTGCCTTAAGCTCAGAACCCATCTGGGAAGGTAATACTAGAAATAGTTGATCCTTTAATATATTCAGAATCTTTATCATTTTTCAGTTTTCATTTACTTTTATTTGGTTTGTCATTGATTTGGTAATTGGATGGATTTAAAAAAGTCATAAAGACATACAGTAAGTGACCTCCCTGTTATTTGAGTTTAATACACTGACTTTTAATGTGAAATTTCTGTCTCATTTCTCAAGGCTTTGAAGGATTTAGCCAAGACCATGGCCCAGAAAAAAAGCTGTTCAATGTATGTTTTGATGTCCTTGAGTTTGACATCTTATTTCCACACGAATAAGATGTACTCATCACTGCAGTGGGTATTTCTTTGCTCATGGGATGCATTTGTGATTCACTAACATGGTCTGATTCACCAGGGTGGATTTTAACATGCTTTCCTGCACATGCTAAGACACTTCAGGGAAAGTCTTTCTACATAACGTTTTTAACTTCTCTTTCACTGGGTCACGTGACTATAATTCAGTCTGATTTCCAGTTGAAGCTCCAGAGAGGATTTGTACATTAACTGAACACTGTACAGTCTTGACATCGCCTTGCCTATGCCATTATATCTATTTTACAGGGTATGCGGCTACATTGATTCCACCTACACAAAAGCTTTTTTCTGTTTTTTTTAGGTTTTGTAATTTGTGACTATGATTAAGTTATACACTTGACAAAAGTAGAATAGGACACATTGAATATCCAATATCGTAAATCCCTAGTTTTCCCCTCTTCTGGGACACAAACTGTTAAGGAGGAAGACTATTAGAACCCAAAATGCAAACAGTACTGAGAGCCAGGAGAGTAAATGATTACAAGGTTTATTAGAATGTGCTCAAGAGTGCAAAGTCCAGATTTCCAGGGGGCAGATCCGAAGTAATCCGAAAAGGAGCGGGGCAGAGCAGGCTTGTGGCGGGATCCAGGGAATGGGATTTCTGGTCTTGAGGGAGTCCAATACTGGTCCTTGGCAGGAATGGAGTGGTGGCAGGAGTCGGGTCCAAACAGCAAACTGATGGCACAAGAAACAGGATTAGAGGTCAAAAACATATAGAACTAACTAGCAAAAGTTGGCTGGAACGAGACAAACTGTGAAAGTTTTGTGTGATCTGACGCTGAGTGGAAGTAGACCTGGGTATATGAAGCGCAGGTTGATTGTGGCGGATGATAAGCAGCAGGACAAATGACTCCAGCACCAGGGTCCCCGCGGGTCCTTAAAAAGTCTTGAAACGTCTTAAATCAAATTTTCTTCAATTTTTTTCAATTTTTAAGTACTGAAAATGTCTTGAAATCTGGAATTTATGATAAGGAGGTCTAAAATTTTATGTGGGACCGAGTCCGATTCATCATCCATTTTTTTTTTTCAACTGCAATTTCACCAGCGCACTTTCTGGGGGCAGCACTTCAATCTATGTGGGTGCAACCTGCATTATTCCATAGGTGACCGACAAGAAGGTGATTGATGAGTAGGTGATTGATGAATGCGTTGCATTTTCCTCGGGGGAGAACCCCCCAAACCCCCCTCAAGGCTATTTGGCAACCACATTTACCTATAATTTAGAATTAGGATGATGAATACTTACATTTTTGTGTATTTGTGGGCTTTTGTAATGTCCTGGGGCTGTCCTCCATGTCTTTTTTCAAACTGATATGAGGGGCCATAATTTAGAAATTACCTGAAGTACCTTAAAGGCTGATAGTTTATACACAGTTAACCATGTCAGCGTTGTAAGGCGAATCAGCACTTGGTATAAAAGCTGTCTTGAGCGTGGCTCTGGTGAGCTGTGCACCGTTGTACACCATTCTGTGTCATGTCGCGATGAATATTTTCCTTTTTTTTTTTTATCGTGGTAAATTCTTAAATTTTCCTTTTAGAGGACTAAAAATGGTCTTAAAAGTCATAAGATTTGCTGTTAAAAAATGTGCAGATACCCTGTGCACACCTAGCCCCACCCCTACAATTAAGAAAAACAGAGAGAAAGAACAGAACACTGCTACACAGAGGCAGCAGGTCTGACACAAACTCCATTCCCCAGTTTGAAAGCCCTGTGTTAATGGCCCTGCCCATCCACCCAGACCTCCTCCATAGGTGTATTTTCATGGTCTTAAAAAGCCAGTCAGTGTGTTAAAAGTAATAAATGTGTGACATACATAGGAATTGCAGTGCATTACTTTTAGTACTTTTATATGTGTTATATAGCTACAATGTGGTTCATAAGAACAGCCTGAATCATTAATAAGTAACTTCTTATCACATTTTCATAGTTAATGATTAGTTATTGATTAGTTAATCGAGAATTGAGTAAGGAACAAATCAGTAACGTCTTGATAATTGATGAATCATTAAAAAGTATTTCCCGAACAATTCCTGATATGCGACTATATATTTTATATATATTTGATAATGAGAACAGACAAGGAGATCTATATTAATGAATCATTAAGTAATGATTAGTTCTTGCATATCTGTGAAACGATTACACTGACCACTTTCTTCATGAGTCTTTAACTCTGAACTAGTAACAAATACTAAACTATACAATTAACAAATCATTCATTACTAATTAATCAAACATGGGTTGTGCCAAGTGTAAGGGCCTTGCGCCTCTGAGGGCCTTGCTCCTGGTTTGCAATCATGCAGTTTGTTTTTCCAAAAGGAACAGCTAAAGCACTTCAAACACTTTGCTTCCTTAGAAAGACTGAAGGAACTTTCTCTAACTGAGATTTGGCTGAGGATCCTATTGACTATACCAGTAACTATGGCATCGGGTGAGCGAAGCTTTTCAAAGCTGAAATTGATTAAAAACTATTTGCGCACCTTCATGTGGCAGGACAGACTATGTGGGCTCGCCCTGCTATAAATTGAAAAGGATGTTACATTGAAGCTGGGTTACAAGGACTTTATTGTTGAGTTTGCGGCCAAGAAGGCAAGGAAAGTGACTTTCACTTAATCCAGTATGGTAAATCGGACGCTACGTGTGAATATAAAGTGACATGCAGCTGAGCTGCCATGCCGTAGGTCAGACGGCCCAATATTCTGACAGCTCAATAATCCGCTATCCTCAGAATACACACACTCTGTGGAGTTTTTTTACCCTTAATATTTAATGTATTTTGACATGCAAACCATGTGTCTTTGTTTCAGGAAAAGCCAAGGTATGTACAATTAAAATAAAGCGAAATACATCTCTCTGTGACAGTGCCTTTCATCCTATCTATTTTGACACGTTGGCCTATTTCAGCACCATGGACAGAGGGCAAACGTCCACATTTAACACATGCACACACAGAAAGGCACATGAGGGAATTACTGTAATTGTTGGGGCTTTGTAAATTATAGAGTATGGTCTAGACCTACTCTATCTGTAAAGTGTCTTGAGATAACTCGTGTTATGATTTGATACTATAAATAAAATTGAATTGAATTGAGAGCACGCACCCACGCACACACACACACACACACACACACACACACACACACATAGGATCATGACTATGGAGCTGTCGGAATTATGGGCAGTCCCTGTGCGGATTAACTGTGATTCTGGTGCGTGCATCACGGTGTATGTCAATGAGCAGGGCCTCGCACGTTAAGATCGTCAACAGGGGGCCAATATATATATATATATATATATATATAGGGGTGGCCCTGTATATATATATATATATATATATATATATATATATATATATATATATATATATATATATATATATATATATATAATGAATCAACTACCTTATTACTTACTTCCTAATATTGTTCCAAATCCAGTAGCATTTTGTGTTTTTCCATGACCCAGAATCCTCGGTACAAGGTTGTTAAAAGTAATTTTTTTGTCAAACTGTAGTACATGTGTAGTAAGAACACAATCTGTACCATCACAGGAAATGTATGTGTGCATGGCATGATTAAACATCATTAACTTGCATTGTTAGCATTCTGTTTTTGCGTGTAAAAAGCAGGCTGCCAACATAAATGAACATAAATCAAGACATAATGAGGAACTGTTTGGATTTTTCTTGTGAGAATTTTGTACTTGCTAGATATAAAAAATATACTTGTCTTTTCACTAAATGAATATGCAAGGTGGTACGGTGGTTAGGTAGGAAGGGCCTTTCTGTGTAGAGTTTGCTGTTCCTGTATGGATTTCTTTCCCCTGTGCAAAGACTTGCACGTTAGGTTAATTGTCCAGTCTCACTTGGCTGTTGCGTGAATGTGAGTGTGAATGATTGTCTGTCTATATGTGTCGGCCCTGATCAGGGATAGGCTCCAGGAATATGCTCTAAACATACACGGCCTACAGGATATATTTTTTCCCTGCACAGATATTAAATATGTATAATGTGTAGATAACTAAATGATTCAACCAATCATTTTCTTACAAAGCTGACCTTTTTTACTGTGCATCCATTACTGTTACTATTTTACCATGGAAATATGTATTCATTTGATAGGCCTTCTGTAACCAAGTAATAATAATAATAATAATAATAATAATGAACAACAATGATAATAATAATAATACATGTATTTTATATAGTTCTTTAAACAGTAGGCATACTCAATGGCACGTTACATAAAAACAAAGACAGAAAAAGTAAAATCAGTAACATTGTCCTAAATACAACACTACAACAACAACAGTGACTACATTTACTGTACATGCACATAATATTCAGTTTTTTGCCCTAATTTCGAAAAAGACGATATTCCGACTAAGCTGTTTACCTGGCAAATGAAAGTGAATATTCCACTAATATTCCCGTTTACATGTAGCCGTGCGAAATACATTTTTTGCGTTCAAACGGTGGCGGACTTGTTGGACTGTGCAAACACAGCCACCCTCTTTTATTCCTTCAATCAGCTTCTTGAAAATGTCGGCGTAGGATGTGTGCGCATATCCAAAAACTTGTTGATATCCAAGTCTTTGATCATGTTTAAAAGTAGCTGTGTTTCTCCTTCTTATTGGGTCTGCAGCCTTGGAAACTGTTGGCTGGTTTGTTTCTGTACAGCAACCATAGCAACGCACAGAGCTGACCATAAGCCATAAACCGGCAAGTGGCAAGGCAAGGCAGGTAAAAACCCTGATTGAGACGCATATTCCGAATGCGCTGTATACGTGTCCAAAGTATGCCTCTAAAACCCAAATAATACCGGAATATCCCACGTCTAAATGCTATAATCGGAATATCTAACCAAATTATATTGAGGTGATGATGAGCGGTTCAGTGGATGAGAGGGAGGGGCGAAGACGGGCACTTCTTTTGAGAAGGAAAAAGGCAGTTTTTGTAATGTAGTAAACGTGGCGTTCAAAGGATAGGGTTTATTGACACCATGGTTATGGATGTGTGTGGACTCAGGAATACTGGAGCCAATGATGCAGAGGCAGAAATTGTGGCAGGGTTTGTTGAGGGATTTGGGGCTGATGATGAGGATTTCAGATTTGTCATAATTGAGTTTGAGGATGATAGCTTGCATTCAGCTTTTTATATCTGCGAGGCAGTTTGTCAGGGCAGAGTGAGTGGCAGCAGTAATAACATTTGGTGGAAATGTAGAGCTTGGTGTCGTCGGCATAACAGTTGAAATGGAGGCCATGTTGGGGCCTGATATGAGCAAGGGGAAGCATGTAGAGGATGGAGAGGGGACCAAGCACTAAACCCTGAATGCTATATTTAATGTTGAACCTAGTTCTAGATTTAGGTGATGCAGGGGCAGGCCATGCTCCAGGATTTGTCTTTGTGTCCTGACAGACTTCAAATCCATATTTTTGTACTGAATCTAAGTTTAATTGTTGAAAAATGTATCACAGGGCTAAAATAAGGCTTTATTATGGCCATGGAAATGTAGGTTAGCTAAGATCAGAATTCAATAAATCACCACCTAACAAACTGAAAGCCATTGGAAAGTCATTTAGCATGTGGGAAGTAATTTGTGTTCTTAAACCATGCCCTGTATTCACATTTGAAGGAAAATGTTATTGTACTCTTACTTGTGTGTGTGTGTGTGTGTGTGTGTGTGTGTGTGTGTTTGAAAAACAGACAGGTTTTGTTTAAGGTCAAATTCCATGGCTGATCCACACAATGTGCAGCGGGGCTGTGGTGCATCAGTGGCATGTGTCATATCCTATTTGTTATCACAGTGTCAGGTTGAAGGAGCATCAATCCAGTCAAAAAGGTCAATAGTTCAAAATCCACTTTCAATTTAAAGTTTAGAGAGAATGCACGCTGTAAACTGTTTTAAAGAAAAATTTATACTGACATAAACAGAGGAGAGACAAAAACTATCATTAGTATGAATTACAACCACGGAGCACAATCTCACATGGTGATTGTCGTGTTATATAAGGATACAATTTACTGTGTTATATCAAAGCACACTCATTACTATAGTGTGCTGTGTAACGCCATGAAAATAGTTCTCGTGTTTATTTTAGTAATCCAGCCAACTAAAGGTAGATAGGTGATATATTATATTACCATACAGGGCTCGAAATATATTTTGGTGCATGAAACCTTTAAAATTACATGCATTGAAAAATCTTTACCTGCACCAAAAACACAATTTGGTATATTTGCAGCCGGATCAGAACATAACAAATCCAACATCAACTGCTGCAACATATTCTTTTTAATGACAATTCAAATGTAAAATGTGTTACAATGTAATTTGAGCTGACTTTCCCTTTAATTTCTTCTGAAAAACTGCACAGTTAAATACCTTCAGATTTTACATGGTTATAGTCAGAGTCATCCTGAACAGGATTGCCTTGACAATTTCAGCAAACCTCTGAAGGAAAAAAATCTATTTTCATAAGAGTTTTAAAAATAGGCCATTTTCAATTTTGGGGCTGGGCGGTATGGCCTTAAATTAATATCACAGTATAATTTGAAGCACAGATGGTAACAGTATATAATATATTATATTTGTTTTTCTTAAAATTGCAATATAATTGCTTCAGAAGAGTTAAAACACTGGTAGGGCAACTGCATGGCAGCTATTAGCTGTATTACAAGGACATAGTTCACACATATTCATCAAACACTGCAGCGCTATCCCATCCTCTATCTGGAGGAAGAATGTCGGGGGAAATGGCTGAGTAGAGGTCTGTATGGTTTACTGTAGAAACAGTGAGCTACCGGGCGTAACAACACTGTGTGCACGGCTGTTGCTGGCTAAGTCCTTCCTGCCACCCCCACTCCCTCTTTTTGGGGTCAAGCTAAATGAGAGCTTGACCGGTAATTCATACCGGTGTACTTTCTGTACCGTTAATACCATTCACCCGTATTTCAGTGTGTTACATTATGAATTGAGCTGACTTTCCCTGTACAGTAAAGTGCTGCAAAACTACTTCAGATGTTATATGGTGATAGGATGTTTTTGTGCTCATATTATGCTCATTTTCAGGTTCAATTGTATTTAGAGGTTATATCAGAATAACATGGTTTAATTTTCAAAAAACACCATATTTTTGTTGTACTGCACATTGCTGCAGCTCCTCTTTTCACCCTGTGTGTTGAGCTCTCTGTTTTAGCTAAAGAGTGAGGCATCACACTTCTATTCCATCTTTGATGGGAGTCGCACATGCGCAGTAGCTAGGTGAGGACTACTATCTAATCAGAAGCAGAGTATGAGGGCGTGCCATGCTAGCAGCTAGGCGAGCATTATAAGGTGTGTTACAAAGTTACGCACGTTCGTCACGGAAGTAAAGGCTGGACTACAATAGAGCTGTTTGGAGCAGTTTGTGAACAGTGTTTTCTTTTGGAGATGATAAGTGCCTTTGGGTGGACTTTGGGCTTTTTCACTTTGTAAACCTATAACGTGCACAAAAAAGATATATAACACAATAAAGCAAAGGCAAAAAGCACAATATGAGCACTTTAAGATTATTTTTTAGACATTTCCACCTTTTAATGGATAGGACAGCAATGAAAGGGGGGAGCGAGAGGGAGAAGACATGCAGAAAATCACAACAGATCAGACTTGAATCCTGGACCTTCTGCGTCCAGGCAAAAACCTTTATATATGTGCACCTGCTCTACCAACTGAGCTATCCTGGCCATGTGATAGGAACATTTTGAGCAGAAATCCATTGAACTTCTTTTTTCTTTTTAAGATTTTTTTGGGGCATTTTAGCCCTTTATTTATATAGGACACCTGAAGACATGAAAGGGGAGAGAGAGGGGAAATGACATGCAGCAAAGGGCCACAGGGCTGAGTCGAACCTGAGGCCGCTGCATCGAGGATTAAACATATATATATGGGTGCCTGCTCTACCAGGTGAGCTACCCAGGCGCCCATCCATTGCACTTCTAAGCAAACCTGAAATTGAAACATGAGGACGCACATAATCAAAAAGACTTATTTAATATATGATGTGTAATAAATGTTTGATGTACCTACCTTTGTTCTCTTGTAGATATTAAAAAGTATACTTGTCGTATGAAGATGCAAGGTGGTACAGTGGTTAGGTAGGAAAGACCTTTCTGTTTAGAGTTTGCTGTTCCTGTATGGATTTCTTCCCACAGTGCAAAGACCAGCACGTTAGCTTAATTGTCCACACTCACTTGGCTGTTGTGTGAATGTGAGTGTGAATGATTGTCTGTCTATATGTGTCGGCCCTGATCAGGGATAGGCTTCAGGAATATGCTCCAGACATCTACGGCCTACAGAATATATTTTTGCCCTGCACAGATATAAACTATGAATGGATATGGAGTTAACTAAATGATTCAACCACTCATTTTGGTACCACGTTTTTTTTTTTTTACTGTACATCCATGGTTTTAGTAGCCATTATTTTACCATTACATTTTTGCTGTAATGTCAGTCTCTACTACCGCACAAATAGATCCAAACGGTGGTTGGCCGGACTGGGTTCTACTGCTGTTTCAGAGTTTAACAGTAACACATTTCAAAATAGAAAGGAGTCAAGATATTGGTTGCATTTGAAGCAGGAACTTTTACATTAAATCACAGTAATGATGTTAACACATCAATCAGACAATACATAAGCAATTTAGTGATATCCCTGCAGTTGTGGTCTTGAACTAAAATCCAGAGTCCTCTTCATCCAGGACCGAGATGAGACAGAGTAAATATGTGGTTAAATCCAAGACGAGACCAAGAACTTCAAAATGTGGTCTTGAGACCAAGACCGGTCTTGAGTACTACAACACTGGTGTTGAGACCTGAGAATTACGTGCACAGCACACACATGTTGTATTTTAAGCTGCTATATTGACATTGCTCTTTTGCCTAGAGTGAATGACTGCCACTGTTATACAGTTTAGCATCCAGTTTTTCCCCAATGTGAGATACGTATCATGGTCAGTTTATATTATTGGTCAATAAAACTTTAAACGTAACTTATTTCAGCAGTCAGTCACTTGTTCAGTTAAGATAGTCAAGCAAATATGACATATTATAGTGTCAAATGTGTATTAATCCACCACTGAAAATGGTACCAATCAAATGCGCTGTTTCATCCTGTTTCAGTAGTAAATGCTAAAAAAGGATGGTGCCTGTTTTTTTTTAGGAAATTACCATGCTCTTTTCAAAAAGAAAACATTCATTTGTGAGCAGATGTACATCTTCGATCTTTGATAAGAATAAAATAGCCTGGGGCTAAGTGTCACAGACAGGGTAGGGAAGTCTAAAAGTAGAGATTAACACATTGGTCTTTTAATAGAGTTTTGAGGATTTGTAGATAATAATAAGAAAACATAGAATAACACCAACCTTATCCTTTAAACGGAAATAAATTGTGTCCTGCTGGATTTAATGACATAATACCTAACCATCTGATATAATACCTAGAGATCTGGACCACCACTCTGCTTAAATTCGCAAAGATTACACTTTAAGTTCACGTTCATTCTGAAATCTTTAGGTACCCAAAACTATGTAGTACCCAAACTCCTCAACATTTCATATGTTTTATTAAAAATGCATGAATAAGAACTCATCATGGAGAAACTGATGAAAGCATTGGAAAAGGGTTCAATGTTAAGTCAATTTTGACAGTACAGCTAAGCTCTCAAGGTGTATGAGCCAGCAGATATGTCACTCGGATGTTGACACAATCATACTTTTAATTGGTAATGAGCCGACAAACTAAACAGCATTTTATAGTATCTGCACAGTTTCCACATTCCGGTATGATGGGCGAGGCTAATGGAATGTTTGGTTTCCAAATTGTGATTGGTAAACAGATCCAACAGGCAGAATTGATTTCTAGGAATAGGAAAAGAAAATTTAAATTTTTTTAATGATGACATTAGGGTAGCTAGGGAAAGTTTCTGATGCAATCTTTCTGCAATGTCACTCTAAATTAAACTAACTTAAATTATCTTCTAAAGACATTCCATTAGCAGAAAGCAGTGAATAGAAGAAGATTCCACATGCAAACTCAAAACTAAGAAAAAAAGAAGAAGAAAAAAAACAGCTTAACTTTTTGAATGTCAATCCAATTAATTTTACGCAGCATATTTCATACTTATCTGGGCTGTCTTTGCCATGTTGGCAAAAGCCCATAGCAAGCGTGTGTTTAAAAGAGAGAGAAAGAAAATAAAGGAAATTTAAATGGAGAGCCCTTCTAATGTCATGTTTGCAATCTGAGCCAAGCCTGTGTTAATGATAATGCTGCAAACACAATGCAGACATTGAATTGAATATCCACCATTGCTTCAGACGAGCATTGTGTGTGCATCTGGGGATAGATTTAGTAGTTTGGAATGAGTGTCTGTTCTGTTTTCAGTTCTATTCCCATCTCTGGCCGTGGAATGTTTCATTTATAAAAGCCAAAAGTCTGTGTTGCTCTCTACTGAAGACATCCCATCCCACTTTTCTCTTTATGTAACACCCAACATCCATCATTTCTTACACCGCTGTGCTAAGAGATGACAAGACAGACACATGTCAATGCTGTGTGAGCTTATGGGAGGGGGTTGCGTTTGTTGCTGAGATGTGACAAGACAGTCAGACATCAACTAAAAGGTTACATGGCCAATCAGCCTCGAACATGGCTGAGAGCTGCCACGACAACAAATCAGCAGTGTTGATGAGGGCTGGTGCTAGAGGCGCTCGGTGGGGAGCGTGTTTGTGTGCGTGTGTGTCATTTACCATCCGAACAGATGTGTCTGCTGCCTGTCATTTTGATGTAGACCTACATCAAACTGTTTTCCTTAATGGTTGGTGACAATAGTTTGACACGTTCCAACTAAATGCTTTGCTGCTGCGGGGCAGGCGCGCGTTCTGCTGCTGGCTGCGGCTGTTAGGCCGTTCGTTGTTGTTTTTGCTGGAAAAGAAAGTAGGTTCCAAAGTTTATAGAGTCATTAGTCTTCTTTCTTTTTTTCCCTTTTAGAAAGCATTTGGAATTTCCCTGGCGTAATTTCTGCCCTCACACGCTTGCAGAGCATAAATAAACAAAAAGTTGGTACAGTCGTTTTGCACAGCTCAGTGCAAATTACAGTGTAAAGTCATTTATCTGGAGCCAGTGGGAATAGAGGCTGTTAAGATGGCTGAGATCCGTTCACTCATTCAAATGATCTCTGATATAAACTAAATGTAACAATATTAAAGCATAGTGCGTAGTTTCTGTCGCCCCCATGAGGAATTCTAAGTAATGACAAAACCACTGTTGCTGCATCCACATGACACAAGCCTTACGTGAATGTAACAGACATTCATTAATATCAAAAACGTTAAGCACTAAAGCTTTAACTTGTTTTTAAGTTTAGTTTTAGATAATTTATTAGCTGTTCTCATGCATAAAAGCCATGTCATAAACAGTTCCCATAGGCTACATGTAGTACAAACACATGCATGGTCTTGTACAAGTATTGTCTTGTTATAGTGTCATCTGTGTTGTGAATCAACAAGCATTATATAAAATATGTGTACATGTCTTTAAATGTCCTGTGTATTCTAAGCCATTACAATATATTTGCATAACAGTGTGTGTGTGAGTGTGTGTTTTTTTAAGGTTGGCTGTGTGTCATTCTGATAAATGAGTTTCTGCTGTTTCCCTTTATTCATTATTAGAATTATACCTACTGTATAAGGCATTAATCAAGGATTCCCTTAACCAGTATGCATCCACTTACTACTGCACTTTCCCCCCTGTGAGTTTTTAACGTCCTCAGACTCCCCGGCTGGGTAATTACCAGAGCTTGTAATAAGCTGGGGACTGAGAACTTAATGTAGTTTAGTTCTCTATGGTAGAATGTGCTGAGACAACTCATCCACTTTCAATTACAGCTGATTGCACGTGCATGTATTATCGCTCACGCTTCACACGCACTCACATACACGTATACTCCTTGGGAGTGTGAATGTGACAGGTAATTACTTTGCCACTGTGCTGTCTTCCACAGCAATGTCCCTCTGATCAATACTGGTATTAGCAGACAGCGCTATGGCAGCTCTATACAGTGAAGCTAACTTCCCCACGGCATTCCTATTATAGCTATACAGTAGACTGGGCTCTTACGGATTGTGTAAAATGAGAATTGTTACAAAGTGTCCTTCCTAACAACTTTGGAGGAGGAGGGGTGGGGGCGCGTGTGCGATAACGAAAGACTTGAATCATGTGGACCTGCCGACAGTGTTGTTGTCATTACTTTGAATTCCTTATGGGTGAGACATAAACTACACACAATAGCTTTAAAGTTTCAATGAAAAGACACATGCTCTTGGTTACCAATGTATGGTAATATACTATAATAGACTGATTTCAAGCAATGAATATAACCATGCACCCAGTTAGCAGTTTATAAGGTCCACAAAGCTTAAACAAAAGCAATGCAATATCATATTTACTTAAACTTATAGTTGGGACGATAAAGACAAACATTGTTACATATAGAAAAAGCAGTGCAACAGATGTACTGTAAACAGGCCTTCTATTTGAAACTAAGTTGCAGCTGCTGTTCAGCAGATTCTGTATAAAAACAACAAAAAGTATTTTGAACTAAGTAAAGCCCTGTAACGTGAACAGTCTATAGTGCCATAGAACGATAAAATCTGAGCGGCAGTTGCTGGTTGTATTTAGCCACTACAGAGCTCTGGCTACCAGCGGCAGTTGTTTAGCCGCCAATAGGTGACTGTGAGCTGGCTACAGGCACCACCAGATGACGGTCCTTTCAGGGGCCTTGGCGATGATAGTTAAGGTTAGGCACCAAAACGACTAAGTTTAGGAAAAAGAAGAATAAGAAGAACAAATAAGCTATTTTGGGCGAAAGTATTTTAGTTTTAGTGAAGTCCACCCTCCGTCTTGAAAGCACTGTGTTTTATGTTGACACCACTTTGTGCTATTTCCTATGAGATTATTTTCCATTGAACATTAAAGTTCATAAATAACCATGCCTGGCCGAGTGTCATCCATGGTATTGAAAGTAGGGCTGCTTGATTATGGAAAAAAATATAATCAGGATTATTTCGGTCAATATTGGAATCATGATAATTTAACACGATTAGTCGTTGAGTTCTGGAAAGATGTTGCAATTATTGTGAAATTTGCCTCAAGTCCTATTTAAACTTTATTTTTTCATTCAGAACACACGAGAGAAAAGAAGAGTTTACTTTGCAAAACGTAATGAGCTAAATAATTGTTTTTCTCGATTATTCTGTTTTTTGTGATCGTTGGAAGCCGAAATCATAATCGAAAAATAAATAAATAAAATAATACATTTCGATTAATTGCACAGCCCTAATTGAAAGGGGGATGTCATTCTTGCATGTTTTGTTTTGTTGGGGATGATCAAAAAACATTAACCCCTCTGCTTTTTTCACAAATCACACCCTGTATATATGTTTACAATATGTAGTTAAACATATGTGACAAGTGAATCCATTCAAAACGCATTCACATCTTTAAGCAAAGTTTTCACTTCTGCATTGAAATTTCCATGTAACTCTACATTGACCACTTTTTGCTCCCATGTTCCACACTCCTCTGCTGTCATAATTGTTTTTTTTATATCGGTTGCCACATTATATGAAGGTCAAGGCCATTTATGCAATTAAATATAGTTTTTTTATACTGTACTGTATATATAAATTAAAACTTATGTATAAATGAGAACTCTATGAAACTAAACTGTATTTTTGTAGAATTTGACAATGGTGCTATTTCATCGATCTCTGATCCATCATCTTTGAAATGGCTCGGCAAATTCAGCCAATAAAACAGCCAGTAGCGTTATTTGGCATGGGCGAAGCAGGCAGCCGCCCGGGGTGGCATTTTTTATGAAACATGGGGGGCGGCACGAGTACTTAAAAAAAAACAATCCTCGAAGTGGTTTTCTACTGTATTATCTATCATTTCACCGTGTGGAGAATTGGCAAATTGGTGCCCCTGCTTGCTGAGAAGGTACCATGCACAGAGAAACTGTGTGAGAAGGGGAAAAGGGGAGGGGGGCGGAGGAAGCGGGGCACAGTTCACCTCTGGGTCAAATGGGTTGCTTTGCATAGACGCCGATACCGTTGGTGCTCTGCTAATACTGAGCACCACGAAGCTGATCGCGGTTATGTGTCAGTTAAACTTTTCATCTCCAATCCTATCCTGAGTTGAAAGATAGCCTACTTTACGGCTTTATTATGGAGTTTATAGGCGTGTGTGTTCTTGTCGGCCGTCTGAAATGCAAACATTTTTTGACTACTTTTTTTTAAAGGGCATGCACCCGTGAGCACCTACATAGGAAAACATAAATCGGCGCCTATGTTGCTTGGTCTCCCAAATGTAACGGTCCGGACAAGGGGGGGAACGGGGAACCATGAGCCTCCTTGAGATTATCACTTTTCTGCATGATAAGGATCTATCAGAGATCTACCCCAACTTTTGGACTGCTCTCAGGATTGCACTTACTCTGCCAGTCACTGTGGCTCAAGCAGAGAGGAGCTTTTCAAAACTAAAGTTAATCAAGTCATACCTGAGGTCAACCATGTCCCGGGAAGGGCTCACTGGCCTTAATTCCGTCAGTATCAATCATTCAATAGGTGAGCAGATTTCATACGATAATTAATTAATGATTTTGCATCAAGGAAGGCCAGAAAGGTTTAGTTTAGTTTGTGTTTCCTGTTCTTAGTGCAATAGTGTAATAATTACATTATCTTTAGTGTGTTTTCACATTTGTGTGATGAAGGATTTGTGCTATTTAGAATATTTATTCTATATTTTATTTGCATATTATTCTTAATATTTTATATTATTGTTGCTCTCTGCTCCTGTTACATTTTTTTATAAATCTGATTGTATATATTTTGGCACATTTATATATATATTTTATTATAACAACATATGTGACAGAGAAAATTATATTTCTCAATTACACATATCACATTAGAACATTTGAAAAACACACTTAAGAGAATAACTTAAGTTTTTAACTATTGCAATTACAACAGGAAACACATTTTTTAAGTTGCACAATCTCCACCTCCAACATTTTCAAAAGACAATGAATACAATTCTGCACAAAATATGACAGTATAAGCTCGAAGGGGGTCTCACCCTGGGTGTAAATCAATGTAGAACCGCCACTGACAACAGCCCTGCGATGATAATAATACTCATACTTTCACACGGGTTATAATGCTCAGTTTTTGTTGATACTTTAGTTTAAGAGAACTCTTGATTCAACTTTATGGTCATTCAGGAAGCTGTTAGTCTATATCGACGACATTTCATTTAAGGGTTCCGATGCAGCAGGAAATCCTGCCGGATGTCCCTCATTTTTAGCCGGATGTCTCTCACCTTGCTCTTGTGTTGGAACTCTAAACTTGATTCGGTAGATTTATGAGGACTATGGTTAACTGCTCCTCAGATCTCTGCAGGGTAAATCCAGACAGTTAGCTAGACTATCCGTCCAATCTGAGTTTTCTGTCGCACAACTTAAACAACCTTTGAACATACACGTTCTACCAAAACAGGTTCCTTCCCGAGGCTATTTTGCTATTTAGCGTTGCCCAAGACAATTGTGATTGGTTTAAAGAAATGCAAATAAACCAGAGCATGTTTTTCTCCCATCCCGGAATGCTGTGTGGACTAGCCAGACCCTCCTCCGCAGCACTGTGGAGGAAAGTCTGGCAATGCGAGACTAGGAGGGTGTAGGATTTGTATTATTGTGTCAAACTGGCAGGTGTTTTTAACACTGTGTCCACTGTTATTGATATAAATTACTACAATACCACATACAAAAAGGAATGGTGTCTAGAACACACTGTGACAGTTATTTAATAAAAGTTGCAGCAAGGGGTACTCCAGACCTCATCACTACATATTCTGTTTATTTATACTGTCTATTGAGGCACCAGTATGCACGTATGGATGATATATTTAACAATTTGCAAAACAATTGCATAAAAGATACTGCATCAAAGAATAACATGACCAGATTTTCTTTGTTCAGGAACATTTTGCCTTCAGGGCTAATTGAGCTGGTTAGCTGCTGATGAAGTGCAGTATTAAAATCCTTTTATGTAATGAAATATACTTTTGTTGAAACATTAAAATAGCCTGTGTGGTATGAATACAGCATTTGATGTTATTTTAGAATAGAGACATGGAGACGATCTCTGGAGATAAATGATGACAACGTATGTTGGATATTTTAGCCTTTTCAGGAACTCTAAAGCACAGGAGGAGGTCTGGATGTGGAATGAGACAAACAGCATACCAGGAGCTCATTCTCTCTCTCTCTCTCTCCAGCTGTCTCTTCTTAAAACTTAAAAGAGAAGGAAGAAGGAGGGAGAGAAGAGAGGATTTGTGTGATGAATAAGCGAGAAAAAAGCCAGTGTGTGGATGGAGAGAAATGAAGGAGAGGAACACAAACCAGGAGAGAGAAAGCAGGAGAGACACAGATGTAAATGGGCCTCAGGAGAGTTTCTGAGAGTGACAGGCTGCTGCCACGACTTCACTGTGCTGTGGGTAAACTGTCAAAACATTGACTGGTCCACATGGCAGCCCTCCCCTTCCTCTTTCCATTCTAAGTTTTTATTCTTTCTCTTTGTTGCTGCTCCCCTCAAAAAGAAACTTCCAACATTGAAGCTCCCAGAAGGAGACAAAAACTTTCGTATTTCCGTTTATTGCATTCACATTCATTTAGTTGTTTCCTAATTCGGTCAGCGACTTGCAGCCAATAGATAATTGTTAACGTAATTCTCGAGCTAACACTGACCTCAAGTCTATGTTACACTAACGATGAGTGCGTTTACACGCACTCTTTTATTTTTATTCCAGTTTTTAGAGTGTACCGGTTATGTGGTGCACTTGTTAACCTTAGGGATAGAAGGAGTACTACAATGTTAATGAAATTTCACTCAAGTAAAAGTCAAAGTACTTTAATAAGTAGGTCAGTTAAAATGTACTACTCTCAGTAAATATTACTGTGTTACATTTATAAACAGGGGGTGTTAAGAAAAAATGTTGTACAGTATGATGATATATGATACTACCTAGGGGTAGACGGTATAAACGATATAGAACATACACAACAAATTTGCCCTACTAATTGAATTTCCCATTGCACATACTATATACCAGTGGTTCCCAACCTTTTTTCCTTGGCGCCCCCCCCTACTCATGTCTAAGAAAAGCTGAGCCCCCGCCCGAAACCGAAGTTGAGGTAACTCTCGAGATAGAGCCTTACTTTCTTTTTGGATACAGAGCAGTTATCAGCACTGTTACGTTTCTCCTCCATGTTTCATTCATAAAATAGTGATGCCGTGGCGGCAGGAAAAATGAGGATACAACAAAATATATAGTTTTCATACAGACTTTTGTATACATTAGATATTCTAGTGTATTATCATCATTTGTTTAACATGTGCAAACATTTTTTTTACCTCAACCTCAAACCAGATAAAGACTCGCGCCCCCCCTGTGATCTTTGCCGCCCCCCCTGGGGGTGCCCGGACCCCAGGTTGGGAACCACTGCTATATACTATATATTCTTTGCAAATTCTGCACTCAACCCATTGAGCCTGTTTTTTTCTCATGCAACAGTGTTGGGATTAGGAAGGTACAGATTCAATTATTGGCAATTTATCATAGATGTTTTATCAATATTAATAAAGTTATGAATATGTGTATTCATAACTTTACCAAATTGACAAACAATTAAAATGGGGCACCACCCTGGAATCAGGGACCGATAACTGAACTGTGAAAACAGTCTCATAGGTCTCATAGGTGGTGTTCTTATTTGATTAATTTATCTCATATTTATAAAGTGAACGGGAAGGGTGAAATTAGAGCAATGATCTGGTCAACCAGCCGTTACTACAACACATACAAAAATAATCACAAACGACTGATCTTTAAAGTATAATAGAATTTATTTAACTTCCAAATTATTAATTGTCAATCAATAGTTTTTCAATCAATAAACCTATTTACTTGTTACAACTACAACAAAGGCAAAAACAAGTGTGTGTGTGTGTGTGTGTGTGTGTGTGTATGTGTGAGACTTCAACTTTAATGTCCCTAGTTTGTTTAACCCTAAGATGGCGGACAGTGAAACTTGGTTGCAACACCACGTGACTATGGGGTGGCCGTCAGCTGATCTGTGTATGCGTGTGTTAAGTTAGTGTGTAAAGAGGAAAGCAAAGCACACTTTAGAGAAAGAAAGACACTTGGAACTTGATGTTATGTCAGGGGTCTGAGAAGTTGTCTGAAGTTGCCCAGAAACTTATGCCTCCTTACTCTGTGTGTTCTCGTTTGTTTGGTCCATAGATGCTCCATGGTAAACAAAACAGTCTCTCTCGTCAGTGATTGACGGAAAAACTTGTTTCTCTCCAAAGGTACACTGTAAAATATTAGAGACCCATTTAGTTATGTCCACTTATTTCTTATTTTTAACTGAACGAGCTTATACAAGTTGTGGATTTTGAACTCAACTTTATGAGTTTTTGATTTGATTGATTTTGCATTTATTCGTTGGGTTGACTATTTAAAAAAATTTATGTGTTGATTGAACTAAGGTATGTAAGTTAAGTTATCAACCAATTGCAGTCAGGACTGCAACTGGTTCATTGGCTGGCCAATTTCCATGATGCAAGGCGGTAAATAGAGCTGTGTTAAAATTTGCTTAAAAGTTTGCAGTTTGTTCGAAATACAAATGTAACTTTATGAATTCCGTTTATTAAACGTGTGCTTAGAATGTAATGTTTTGTTGCCTGGTAATAGTCATTGTTGTGCTGGTTTACATTTGTAACCATGAGTTAAGTGACTGTTACGTTTGATAAGAAGAGGTGGAGTATTACAGTGTTAGACCGTGAGCAGTAATAGGCTTCCTTCAGCCATTAATGTGCGGCGTGTCACTTCACTAGCGGCCATTTTATGTCAAGTGATGAAAGATCAGCGGAGAGGCCACTATTTTGCACGGGGCCCTGGGGTGGCCCCACCCAAGCACCCACGGTATCTCTGCTATAAATGTGGTTATGTTGTTTTAACTTGAAATTGTGAGTTGAAATAAAGCAGAAAAGGATATCTGTTATACTAGGCAAGGAAGGTTTCTTGCATTATTAAAGAAAATAAATTATTTGTTTAAATTTAAAGTATGAAGTTAAACCAAGTCATACAAAGTTGAATCAACTAAAAGAACAACTTTAACAAAACTAGAACACTTTAGTTACATCAACCTCATTGACTTTAATTTCTAAGTTGAAACAAAGGCAGTCTTCAAGTTGAGTGAACTTCGATTTTCAAGGAAGCAGGGGAACTTGCATTTCCAAGTTAAACTAACATGAAATTTATTACAGTGTAGAGAAGAACAAGTTACGTCGACTTGAGAAGACGTGTCCATGTTGTCCGATTTGTTTTCTCTTCTGCAGAGGTGAAACACTGATTCGTGTTTCCACAGGAAATGTTATGTTATGCTTGTCCTTTTTTGTACTGTTGAATTTGCAAATAAAGCATTAATAAAACATCAGGGATACAACAAGAACATCCACAAATCTGCCAACTGTATGGCTATCGTTAATTTAAGAATTTTAAGAGAGAGCTCACTAACTCAACCGTGACTCCATCTAGAAAATAATTTGCAATTTCATATCGTGGACCCTCTGAATTAACCGTTGGACACGCCTAGGCATGAGACGGGAGGCATGAGACAGGAGGTCTCCAGGCTGCAGCCATATCTGACTTGATGACTGCGAATAAGAATCTCATGTTCCAACATTATCGATCTCAGGACGTGACTTTTTGTCCGAAGACAGCGGTGTGGAGAGTGGAACAGGAGACGAGAAAAAGGCGCACAATCTAAGCCTGTCAATAGCAACAACACAAAAAGCAAGGCTGCACAATTACGCTATTAAGTTACATTGCAGCTCGGTTCGCGTTGGCCCGTCATTGCGATCTCGCTCTATACTGGACCAAATTCAACGATTTTTGGTCACATCAGTCTATTAGACACAAATGCATGGGGAAATGTGGTTGACAAAAACTATATTTACCCTTTAAACACCTTTAGATTATGTGACACAGTGGCTTCACGCAGCAGAAATTGCTTGCTAGACTACAACAACTTTTTCTGCTTCTTGGTACATCATTACTGACACCTGTCATGCTGTTTGAATCAATCAACAGACTGCAGAGTGTACAGGGTGGCAGGTTGGGAGAAAAACAACTCATACACTAAAACCAGTTAAGGACATTGAACTGATGGCAGATGAGAACGGAACAAACAAAAGGCTGATATAGTGGACCAATCACAGCCTTTTGGTCAGAAACAGGGAAGCATCTGAAGGGTTACAAATAATATTAATATAATACGTTTATTTGACATAGCACCTTTTACAGACAAAGTCATAAAGTGCTTCACATGACATAACACTGTTAAAATAAGACCCAAACAGCAAATGAGCAAAAAAAAAGAAATAAAATACCAATGGAAATAAACAATTGAAAGACTTAAAAACCCAAAGTTACAAACGTTAGACAAAAGTCTCAGCTGCTTTTTAAAAGCATCAACAGAGACTGCAGAACATAAGAAATGATGGGATGTAGCCATATGATGCTTTGTACACCTAGGTACTGTATGTCTACAGTATGTACAGATGAATATGCGTAAAGATTATGTGTGTGTGTGTTTTGTGTGTGTGTGTGTGTGTGTGTGTGTGTGTGAGAGAGAGAGCTTGAGTTTATTTGCAGCTAAACCAAATATGTGTGTTTGTGTGCGTGTCACTGACTGATAGCCATGCCCCTTCCAGCCCAGTGTGTGATGCCCTAGGAGACCCAGCAATAAACACACAGTCATCCTTCTGCCATGAATCTCTGCCATCTGCCTCATCTACTGCAGAGTCACACAAACACACTGTTAGGGTGCAGCACATTTCAACAGCAGCCATGATACTGTAGTGCTCCACCCATTCATCTAGTCCCCCCAGTGTTGTATAGTTGTAACAAGTAGAAACAAGCTTAGAGCTAGTTCTACTGTTTGTTGCCATTTGTGTGAAATCCAAAAAGCCATCAAGATTATGTATGTTGCCAGTTGTGTAAATCCCAAGAAGCCATCGAGATTACTTCAAAGTAAAGACAGTTATTAGTAATGACGAAACATTTGTCTGAACACACATTTAAGGTGCTTTAAATGACACTCACAACATCAATATAATCGTAAACTGATAATTGCTATGTAAAGATAAAGTGGAATAATTGTGTCCTGACTGAGCAGAGAATGAATTCACACTCTCTCTGCGCGTGTTGTAATCTGAGCTTCTTGGTTTCGGTAGGCAGTCTGGCCACATGTGCATGTGTTTTCCTTTGAAACTTTCTCCCCGTCCCTGCTCTGTACTGCGCACAACCCGGACTGGGCATGCGCGGGTGCTCATACAGGTGGTTAGCGTTGATAACGGCGTCACCACCCAAAGTTACCTTCCCAGGTCTCCCCGGTGAGTGTGACCTAACCCCCCTATTAGCATTGGTGGCCACAAATGAGACAAAGAATTAGCACAAAACACACCAACTATCTCTCTCGCTCTCTTCTTCACTATCTCCTACACCCTGCTGGAGATAAATGACGGAAAGCAGCTGTCGGTTGTTTTTAGTGGCCAGGGGGCCATCTGGCTGCTGCTGCTGCAACAAGAAACTACACGCCAGCCACAGCGCATCGCCGGACGGATAGACACGTTGGTGCGGTATCGGAGCTGGGAGCTGAGGCGAGAGCAGCCGGCGTACCTCCCAAACGTCCCGAAACTGCATTTCAAACAGCGGACCTCTGCAACATGTCTATTCGTCCTGCAGTGCGCTGTGGCCAGCATGTGGCAGTGCAGCTTCTTGGTGTAGTAGCATCAGGGACCCGGGGATCCGGCGACCCGGTGGATGTAAACATGCATGCAACAGAAAACTCAGATTGGACAGATTGTCTGGATTTACCCTGCATAGATCTGAGGAGCAATTAACCATAGTCCTCATAAATCCACCGGAAAGTGGAAACAAAGAAAGCGGAAGGTAACGGACATCTGGCCAAAAAGAATGTGTCGAGGCAGCTACTGAGCAATCCCGGAAGTCGATCGTGGAAATAGACTAAAGAGGAACTGACGCCATATTTTGCAAAAAGTATCTAAGCTCAGAAGGTTCCATACATTTACATGTATCAACTCGAAGGATCTGATTCTGTAAATAGAGTCTGCCCACCCATCACCATCCCTCAAACTCTAAAACAACAGACAGCTGCAGCAGGAGGAGATGGTAAAAAAGAGAGTAAATGAGGGAGAGAGAGTCAGTGTGTTGTGCCAATTCTTGTCTCTTTTATGTCTGATAAAGGGTAAATTAACCAAATTCATTGCAGTTATCACTGTTTTCAAAGCTACTGTACCTGTCATGTTTTGCGGGACCTTGCTAAACTGGGTTAGAAACGGAATGTCAATCAAACTGGTGAGAGGCACTTTTATTGTGGTTATGTTCTGAATTAAAAAATATGGATTAAACTCACTTAGGCACAATCAGATTTCATGTGCTGTAACTCCTGACATTTCATCGTCCAAAGTGACCGCGATGATCAGTAAGCGCTCACAAATACCAAGTTTGATATGGAAAGGATTTGCTCCAGATTAGTGATGGGGTAATGGCAAATGTGTATTTTTACTAGTTTTGACTAGAATCTTTCTGGAACTGGCATTCAGTCGCAAATAAGCAGGTAGTTTATTGAAGCTGAATACAAAAGCCAAAAAGCACAGAGCAACTATTTTAAATTTTTAAAGCCTGTAGCAAAAAAAGAACATACACCATTTGGGCCTTGCCAAATATAAAACTCTTATAATAGTTTGCAAAAAGTACATATGCCCTTAAACTGATAAACAAATAAAATATACAAAAGAAAACAATCTTAGCAAGGTCTCTGTGCGCTAGTTCTGTAGAGTTTAAAACAGCTTTAACAACGGGTGGCTACAGCTGGAGGTATTTAGATTCTGCAGTGTTTTTTTTGGAAGATGGAAAGTGGGCTGAACATCTTTACATTACCAATGTAATTACTTATTTCAGCTTATGGGCCTTGCGTCCCCACACAGATGTTTTTAATTTCTAGTTTTCTGCTCAGGTTGAGCTGGGTGATACTATTCTGGGAGTTAAATGAGGTACATCAAATGTACCATTACAAATTACAAAGGTGTAATTTGTACCACCCAAACAGGTGCAACAGCTGAGAAGAAGCTGTCAATTAAGCACAGTCTGCACACCCCTAAATAAAGAGATCTAAGCTGACAATAAGTGAAAACACCTGTAGAATAAGAACCCTGACAGGGTGATGCAGGACCCTGACACGAAGTGGAAGGGTCTTGAATCAGCCTGAGGGGGTTCGATTTGCAATAATGAGAGGCTCCCTTTACATTATACCGCTTATTACACAGCTTTTAACACGGCTACTACAGATGTTACCCGCAGGTTAGTCTACATCCACGACGTTCCACTTTCAGGATTGCTAGAGTGCCGTCGGAAATTCCACCGAATATCACTTTTTTGGGCCAGATTCCTGTTACCTTTCGCTTTCTTTGTGTTGGAATTTTAAACTGCGGTGGATTTATGAGGACTAAGGTTAACTGCTCCTCAGATCTCTGCAGGGTAAATCCAGACAGCTAGCTAGACCCATCTGAGTTTTCTGTTGCATGACTAAAACAACCTTTGAACGTACGCATGTTCCACCAAAACAAGTTCCTTCCCGAGGCTATTTTGCATTGGTTTAAAGAAATACCAATTAACCAGAGCACGTTTTTCTCCCATCCCCAGAATACTGTGTGGACTAGCCACACAATGTGGAGGAAAGTCTGGCAAAGCAAGACTAACCGCAGGTTAAAACTTAACTCTCACCAACATGTAACCTAGGGTCTTTTTGTCAATATACCCGAGTCAAACTTTCATTTACAAGCATAATTAGGACGGAAACGCCACTTTTAAGATTTACCGTATTGTTGTTTTCGGTCAAATGGCCTTTTGAATGGGAGTGCTAAGGGCACTACTATGATCGCATCAAAATCGCTATTTTTAAAACACTGAGAAGGCTCGACACAACATGAAACTTTGCTCAAAGTATCACCAGGAGCTCTACACATGAACTCAAGCATTGAGAACATTGTTTGTGTACACAGAGTTTACTAAAAAGAAAGGTTTTGAACAACTTATTTTAGTAGTTGTTGTTTCCGCTCGCAGCCATCTTCCTAGTCAAAAAGAGTTGATTTCCGTTTGCTGTAATTCTAAGCCAATAAAGTGTGTATTTCATTCGGTTGGAAAAGGATGGCGAGGTAGTGGTATTTTTAGCGGTTCTTATCGTAATTCTAAGCCAAGGAATTGTGTTTGTCTGGCGGGTGGAGAGGACGACGAGGTTGTGCGGTTTTTAGCGGTTCCTACTGTAATTCTAAGCTGAAAAAGTGTGTCTGTCAGTTGGATACAGAGCTCCACGTGAGAACGGGCTTTTATGACAATGTCAATATAGCCAGCATCTTAGCTACTCCGCTGTGCTGTGGAGTAATGTCTGGCTATGTGAGACAAGCGTCTAGCCTGCTCTAGCCTGGCAACCTCTGTGAACTTCGAGTCTGGGGAGGAGGGGACGGGGGAGACAACTCTGTCCAGTATTTTGAATTTGTACTGCAGTAACTATTTTTAACACTAGCTGTCAGTATTACATATTGCACCTTTAAGTTATCGCTTTAAATTTGGCTTAATTTGGTTTAATATTTTTTTCGTTAAACCTTACGATGGTGTTTCTCCCTTCTTGTTGTGGCCACTTGAGCGTAGGCTAAATTTGGTTTAATTTGTTTAATTAGGCTTCTTTTCGTTAAACTTTACAGTGGCGAGGTCACAACATGTTACCTATATCTGATTTAAAAACTTCTTAGCTCTCAATGTGTGTGGTATTTAGCAGGTTAGTAGCAGCTGAGCAGAGATTGATAGCTTGTGTTTGGGTAGTGTCAATATGAGCTACAAGAAACAGCATAACATATTGCGTTTTAAAGATTAAAGAGCTGCATTGCTATCAGTCTCTCCAATGCCCGCAGCCAGAATGACTTTATAAAGCATTTGCATAAAGGTGCATGCATGCATATGTGCACAGGTTTCATCATAATGCCTAGTGTTTTTCATGACCCCGGGGTGACACATTAACTTCAAACAGAGCCAGCTGAGCAGTGACTACAGTGCATCAGTGGGAGGCATAGTTGAGAGGTTAAGTGTTACATTGGATACGAGTGTGTGTGTGCCGCAGCAAAAACATGCTCCTCAGGGCTAAAACCATACAGTACATTGATGTTACAAAAAACATCCAGCCCACACACACACACACACACACACACACACACACAGGCACTTTCTTCAAACTTTATCATTTAGAACAACTTTTTAAATGATGTGTTTTCTGTTTCATCATGTGTATCTGTCAACTCATCCTGGCTGTCAGAGTGAATGAATCTGTTAATGAACAGGTTTAGGGGGGCACACTCAACATGCTCAAGAGTGATTATACCAAAGTGGAAGCAAATGCAGTTATTTTCAAATTTATTTAGATTAAGTCAGGACATTGCATGAGTAATTTTTTTTTTTGCCAAAGGAAGCTGTCTTTCAACTTGTGGAATTGTGTGTGTGTGTGTGTAGATGTCAGGGACTGTATACATCAAAAGTGTGAATAGTTTTTTTCACAGGGAACTAGAGTATCCATTTTATACATTATGACACAACTTTCCTGAATGGGGAAAATGAAGAAAACTCTGTACAGCCAAAGGGAAAATGTGGTTAACCAACCTGCTGTAAAACCTTCTTTCACTTTTAGTTGCGACAAAGCAGTATTACAACTGAATTGTGAATGTGTGTTTTGCGGATTACTTTGCTTGATTTTGTTTGGAATGAGCTTTGAAGTTTTGTTGTCTAATAACAATAACTTTGTCTGTTTGCCCTTTTGAACTAAAATACAGATTGCTCGTTGCTACAGCTGTTAATGCTAGCATTGCTAAAGAACTGCCTGACTTGAACTCACTGACCCTTCACATCCTGAGCGGAGGCACTCGCTCACACAGGTCATTTGATAACACATTGTGGCCACAGATGCACTTCAAACACACACACACACACACACACACACACACACACACACACACACACACACACACACACAAAACCCAGAACTAGTTGACTGTATAAACCGCATAGCCAAACCGGTACGGGTCCCAGGTCGGGTCTTAGGTTCCAGGGTTCAGGTAGACCCATGAAGACCTCTACCTCAGACCCCACAGGGTTAAAGCATGTATTCCAAAATAGGCTATATATCATGCTTTATTGGGAGAAAACACTTGCCACGTGTTCCTGGTTCTCTTTTGGATTATGTTTGAGTTTCCTCCCTGTTTTGGACTTTTGGCTGCAAGTTCTTTTTTTTATTAAATCTATTCTGCACTTGGGTCCAAACCTGCCTTCCTGTAGCTGTGACACGGCCACTACGACGATTCAACTGTGAGATTGGCAGTCGAATCAGGCTCTTTAGACTGAACTGTCAAAAAGTTGACTATTCAGGGTCACCCCTATATCTAACCATAATTAAAGCTCTTTTTTAAAAACAGTTTTAAGTTCCCCGCTGGACAAGGAAAACTACAGTTAGTGATATATAGTCAATCTTTGATAAAACTAAACTTAGTAAAAAACTAAACTCTTGCGCCTAATAGTTCATTTTTGATTTTCTTGTTCACCGATGTCGGCTCCAGGGAATAATTTTAACTTATTTCAATAGACTGGTATGAGTTGCATGATATTAGTTCAAGTGCTGCTAATCTCATACTAATATCTTAAAATATAATTTCAATTAATAATTAAGAATAATTGTATTTTTTATTTGTAGATGGTTTCAAGGTTTACCAAGTTTTATCTCACACAGGCTCCGCCCTCCTGGACTCTATGGGTAATTCTCGCCACTAATCCGGTGCATGCGTTCGCTCACTGAACTTTGCTTAAACGTAGCCGGCCAATCAGGATGTTGCGTTGTCATTTTAATTCACTTTTCGCTTCCCTGGCGAGTAATCTCCCCTTGGCATTTGTCACAGTGCCAATAGGTGTAAGAGGGCGAAATGCGGAGGTATGTCCCTCTTTGGCTAATGTATTTTAAAGGTCCCATGACATGGTGCTCTTTGGATGCTTTTATGTAGACCTTAGTGGTCCCCTAATACTGTATCTGAAAGAATGTGCCATTTCTGCATCTGTAGCTATTGAGGAGGAGAGAGGGGGGGGCAAGGTGGAGATTGGGGGTGTGGCCTTGACCAACTGCCACTTTGCTCGTTTGAAAGCCATGATGCCTCTCTCTCATGGGTGGGCCGAATTCTCTGGGCGGGCAAAGCAGAGAAAGGGGAGGTAACATTGCTCCTTATGACCTCATAAGGAGCAAGATTCCAGATTGGCCCATCTTTCATTTTCTCAAAGGCAGAGCAAGATACCCAGGGCTCGGTTTACCCCTATTGCCATTTCTAGCCTCTGGGGGACCATAGGCAGGCTGGGGGAACGCATATTTATGTTAAAAAACCTCATAAAGTGAAATTTTCATGCCATGGGACCTTTAAAGATGGAGGCACTACATGGCTGCTGTCATTCGAGCGAGTCGCTCATTTGTAATCTGAATGATTCTAAATGGCAGATTCTATGCTTACGAGAATACTTTGATTAGTTGGTGGAAGTAATTACACATGAATGAGTACATATTTGTGAAAGAACAAAGTTTTTTCTTGCTAAGAATCAAGTAAAAAAATTACACAATGTAGGTTTAAGTTAAAATAATTTTTTGCAATAGTTCAACTTCTCTTCACCTCTCTCTCTCTCTCTCTCACTCTCAAACACGTGTGCAGTGTAGTGGTCCGTCTCTGTTTTTCTCTCTACTGACATTTTTGCTACTATAATGCGATAAAGTTTGTGGGTTGGGTTTGGGGGGTTATTTAATGGTGCGGATCGGCTTACAAACACAAGATGCCGACACTGTAGTGTTACAATTTACTCTTTTGCTTCAGGAATGCCGGCATGCTTTGTGAAATCACACACTGGGGCGGCGTTATGCCACCTTTGCTTGGTTCTGCTTGTGAATAAACAAAGCCAGCATAACGGTGAACCTTAATTAAGACCTGAGTATATTTTAACTTTTTACTTCTAGGTACATTTTTACATAAGTACTTTTACTTATAGAATCTGTTTGATTAACATGAGTTTGCCTATTTGCATTAATGTGTGTATATATGCTAGTGAGTTGACTGTATTAGTGTGTGTTAGAGAGAATTAGACAAACCTTTTGTTAGGATAATTTCATAGACCGTAAAATGAATGGACAACGCAACGCTGTAGACTTCCTCGGAGACCAGTGAAGTCCATTAGAAGCACTCTTCCAGTGATGGCTGAGCGTTACTGCACAGCCTCAAACTGAGCTTGACGACGTAGGTGTGACGTGAGCAACCTGTCTGAAAGTTGTACGTCTTCTGGTAGCTGTGCCAAGAGAAATCTCAATCATTCCAAATCTTGTAGAGAAGGAGAGCCTAGGTATATGTAAGGAGATAACATAGGCACAGGCTAATTATTGCTAACTAAAATGCTAGTTAACATTAGTAATTAAACTTAAACAGCTAATGTAAGTTGAAACTGCCTGCATGCTTCTCCTGACTATACAGTAATTTCTCTACTCTGCGACAGAAAGTTGCGTTGTTATGACACAATCGTTGGCCTATTTTTACTGCTACGGAGCCATAACGTGAGATACAAGGTAATGGAGCCTTTTATACATTGTCGTGTTTCTTTAGAAATAAACAACGGACAAATAGAGATTCTTTAAACGCCTCAGATGTAAAGTTATTCACTGTCAAAGTGACGCCAAAATGAATGGCAGTCAATGGAATGCCAATGGCAGGTGATGGCTTGTTAGCATCAAAATGTCTCCATAGCAGGTATGGTTTGCGGATCGCTTACCCCCTTGGATAATTTACCAAATCATGACAGTCACTGGAATCTCCTTCAAAGCTCATTTACATGCAGCAAGGGATCAATAACATGCACCACAAGAGTACAGAGATTGACTGGCGAACATCCTCAGCGGATACTCTTTTAAGCAGAAACTCCCATGGCCACACAATAGACAATCAGTCTCTCATCTTCTTATTCTCATCATGATAGTCATGGGTTAGTCCCATGAGTTCCCATTGAGCTCCCACACATCATGCACTTCGCCCTGAGGCGCTTTCTATTCTTGCAAGGTCATCCTGTTCTTTTGAATATAGTCATGCACAGATATAATCGTTATAATGGTTATATAGTTTTCATGCAACAGTTTAACACAAAACTATAGTTTTTCTTTTACCTTTACATAAGGATCAATGATGTTCCAGAGGGAGGATTACAACTTAACTTATGAGGCAGGGATCTTCAACAGTCCTCAGGGTCCTCACAGTCAATGCAGGGAGGCCGCAAAATTATAGTTTCATACTTTTTTGAAAGTTTGAAAATTAAAATATGCCTGGAAATATATATTTTTTAAAGATTATTTTTTTGACTTTTTTCTGCCTTTGTTTGATAGGACAGCTAGGTGAGAAAGGGGGGAGACATGCAGGAAATTATCATAGGTCAGATTCAAACCCTGGACCTCTGCGTCGAGGCATAAACCTCCAAGTATATGCACCTGCTCTACCCACTGAGCTAACCCAGCAACATCTGGAAATATTAACATTAATCCAATCTTTCCAATTAGCAAAGATAATATATAGGATATGATAATATTCCTCAAAAACAACAACAAATAAACCTCAACAACACTGATGATACGGTTACTGACCTGTAAGGTAGCCCCTAGCCATCAATTAACCTTATGGATTCACTGTGTGTTTGACATTAAAACATGCTGAAATATGAATATGTAAATAATTGTAATAGCTTAGTATTGCAGGGCACCATAAAAGGGTATGTGTATAGGCTTTAGGCCACTCTATGCGTTATTGTAGGCCCAGTAAGGGGGTCACTGCTCTTCTCTTCTCTCTTCTCTCTTTCAGGTTAGGTGTACTTGGCCTAAAAAACATTGAAGACCCCTGTTATAAGTCATATATGTAGGATGAAGTAAGAATGATATAAACTGGAAAAAGCAGCTCTTCTTTGCTATGGTCTCTCTTCTCCTTATCTGAGGCTAACATACTCATGGATGTGGCGATATTAAAGTTAGGTTCACCACATCTGTGGACATTAAGCTGGAATTTGATGAGGAAACCATTGTTGACACTGGTACAAAATCTGTAAATTTGTGTTTTTTATGAGCATGAGATGCAACGGACAAAATGCTAAAGCTGCTCTGGCTTTTAAGCCTTTTCTTTGGCAAACATGCTCTTTTCCTTATGTTCACAGTTTTTATTTAGCGGTAAATAGGTGGAAAGCAAAAGTTTAGTTTGCTGTAGAGTCCAAAACAATAAATTAAACCAGTCACTATCTTCAGATGTCTCAGCATGACCAAATTTAAGGGTTGGGTGCCAATTCCATGCTAGATACTGACTGTAAAAAGTATGTTATATATTCTTTATAATCCTTAAAATATACTGTTTTCACAGTTATGTGATGCACTACAACTCCAGAATGCCACTGCCAATTAAACTTAAGAAATACAAAAGCAATCAAAATCTCTGTCTAAAGATTTTAAAATTGGGAAACTGTATTACAAACCTAACTGAAAGTCTAGAACCATGCAATTGACCCCATGTGGTTGTATTGCTTCATCTGTACCAGAAAAATGTATAACGAAAATGTAAAAATTTAAATATTGGCTGAAAAGTAAAAGCCATGTTATCTACTTTTTTTTTTTTAATTACTTTGTGTAGTGGTCTAAAATGGCAACTGCTAACATGGCTAATGTAAGCCATTTAGCATGACAACCTGCTAAATAAGAGAGCCCTGAAGTTGCGCTTGCATTAGTTGATTTGCATTAGCTGCTTTATTAATGCTTCACTATCAGTGGCTCCTTCATTAACTGCATGACTACAAGCTAACTAATGAGGGTTACTTTAAAAATGTATTCCAATACAAGTAGGCTACTAATTACCTGTCAGAAATGTAGTCAGTTACCTAATCCTATCACAATATTAAAGTAACATAGCTTGATTACTTTCCGTTACTTTTGGATTACCTCAATACCAAATATGAAGACGAGAGAAGAAATATTATACCAAATATTCAAGGACAAAAGAAAAGATATATCAATAAGATTATTTTTATTTAAACTTAATAAACACTTGTGTATTCTGTAAAACAACAGGACAATGTAGCCTGTATATGTATGCATTTTTATTTTATTAGTTTGTATCAATTTTATGCTGTCTTATTATTTTCTCTGTTTTTTTGTTCTATATGACGTTTTGACATTTTTTTATTATTAAGGTGGAGGCTTCAAATAAGCCCACTGGGTTTTTTGCCTCTCCCTGCACTGTATTTGTTTATCTTTGTCATTCTGTACATTTTAAATTGTGCAAATAAACCTATAAACCTAATCTCGGAAAGAATATGGCGATACCAAGCTTTTTAGCTTCAAAAATGTGTCCTCAGTGTGTATTTAAAAAAATTTTTTCATGAAGCAAATTCTATTTTGAGTAAAATTCTCATCACACATTTGACAGACATTTTAATTCCAGAGCTCGCCTCCCTATGTTTACACGTTCCACCAAAACAAGTTCCTTCCCGAGGTTATTTTGCAGAGGCAATGTTGCTGTGTCCGGGGCTTAGGGCCGCCCAAGACAATTGTGATTGGTTTAAAGAAATGCCAATAAACCAGAGCACATTTTTCTCCTATCTAGGAGTGTTGTGTGGACTAGCCAGATCCTCCTCTGCAGCGCTGTGGAGGAAGGTCTGGCAATGCAAGACTAGCAAATTCAGGCAGTAGCCTATAGACCTACAATGAAAGTGCACAACACATGACCACGTTGGTTTCACTCGAGATCAGAGTTGTGTCGCGTGAGACGAGTGTGTTGTAATGTGTGCGCCTGAGCTCTTTTGTTGAGTTACTCTTAGTGAAGGGGTGAAGCTGTAATGCCATGACAATGGGGAGGCAAAAAAAGTTAGCCATCTTGGTTCAGACGTTGTAGCCTCTGTGTTATTATGTTATTACCTTCATAAGTAGGTACAACTCATAACCCTTGGCTAAATTACTAAATCGATCTTTATTTAACATGTATTTTAAAATTGTAACGCTGCTAATATTCCACATTTGACTAAATGTAATCTGATAACTTTTTTTTTCTGTAACTTTAACAGAATACATTAAACGCCTTTTTTAAAAATCCTAATTATGTAACGCAGTTCCATGTATTCCGTTACTCCCCATGCCTGCCAATCATAATATAATAATTATCATAATAATAAAAATATCCTTTTTTGCTTTAAATGAATAATTTTATGGATGAAACTGAAAACTGAATAATTGAATCACTAAACTGTGCAGAAAAAAGTGAAATATTATCATACAACTTCAAAGGAGGAACCTGTCTGTCTAACCTTATTTTCTGATGTCGGAAATCCGTGGCTGTAACCATTCTCAGCCCCAAAAAATCCAAACACACATGTCGGAAAAACTATTAAGGTGAATCCCTGCAGAGAAGGTGCGAGCACTTAAAATGTCACTGAATTTCACATTAGCCAGTGGCCCGCTGTTACATTGCAGTTGAATGACAATGAATGGCTGTGATTTTGCCTATAGCCAGCTGCTGATGTGAACATGATATCTGACACATCATGCTACTTGTATAGTATCTAGTTAAAATCAGTTTTGTGTTTTGTATTTTTCATTTTACATTCTACCTTCACACTGTACATACATTTAGTTTGTTTACTGTGAGAAAACAGTCTATTTACGCAGCACTACATATGTTAAGTAAAACAAATATGGCTTCAATTTGTAATATGTGCACTATTGACAGATGTAGCAATACTGTAAATATCAAGGGGCCAAATTAATCATACTCATAATGTGTGTGAAACAATTTGATTTACTTAAGCAATAGCTAGGTATTTATTTCAACTCAGATCAGCAAGCTCATAAAAGATGTATCATAGAAATACTCACTAATGACTTAACAAACATTCCTAAATGTTTGCAAAGGCAGCAATTAAACTCCACGTGAGCAAAATTATTTGTGCATCTATTACTGTTGAGATTATTATAATAATTTGGTCTGTAATACTAATGATGTAGGAGTGACTAAACAAATTTCTAAAATGAGAGAAAGGCACCGACATCACCAAATATATAAAAGACATTCTATGACGTCATATGCTCGGTTGCATATTACTGACATAATCATGCAATTATTTGCATAAAGCTTAGTGGTTGTCGGTTGCAGCATAACTTTTTATTCATTTATTCACCGACAAATAAGCTGTACACAGACAACACTGCTACATTCAGAGCTATAGAGTTACTTCAGAGTTACTGCTAACTTTTTACTCAAGGACAAACTTCCCTCTCTCTCTCTGTATGTGTGTGTGTGTGTGTGTGTTTTGCTAACCATCATGCGGCCATTATGTTGATACCATTTCACACAGTCTATGTTTCATGCCAGGGTTTCGGCGGGGTCTTAACATGTCTAAAATTTCAAAATCAAAATTTTAAGCATTAAGCCTTTTATGTCGTGATATAATAGGTCTCAAGTTTCATTCATAAAGGTCTTAAAAAGTCTTAAATTTGACTTACAGAAACCCTGTATACGCCTAGGCGTTTTGCAAAATCGCTTAGTCACTGCGCCTCAGCTGTATAATGGCAGGGAAGAACCCTGCAAAAGATACAAATGAATCACAGCTGGTGATGGAGCATTTCAAGAGAATACCTGAACGATCCAGCAGTCTCACACTGCAGGTAAGGGTTTCCATGGCACGGATATGCTAATGACTGCAAAGTATCCCAAATCAAGTGAGCTGAAAACATTTTAGGCTTGCTTTGAGGCCATTGTCAGCCAAGAAGCGAAAACGGCTAAAGCAGAGTTTAATGAATGGGCAGAGGTGTCAAGTAATTACAAATACTTTGTTAGCTTACTTAAGTAGACATTTTGGGTATCTATACTTTACTGGAGTAATTATTTTACAGCGTACGTTTTACTTCTACTCCTTACATTTTCACACAATTATCTGTACTTTCTACTCCCAAAAATAGTTTTCATTCCGGCTTGTCATCATTCAAAAAAACACACACAAAAAAAACCTATCCAGATAAATCGCGCCATCCAGAGTGAATTTGATTGTGGTTGGATGAGAAGTATAAACATATACCATTCTGACACCCTATTGGTTTGTACGCAATCCATCGCACCTGCACAGACCCGGTGCTAATACGGCACCGGTGCCTTAACAACCGTTATCTACTGGACAGAATAGCAGATTTCGGTGACTTATTAGGTGCCACTTAAATGCCTGCACTTCTCTCTGATGCTCCGAAAACGGACGCTAGAGGGAACTGAAACATCGCCGCACGGGACGCTAGTTAACACCAGACTCGACAGCAGGTAACGTTAGCCTACCGTTAGCTAGCAGCTGGAGTAAACACGGTTAAAATGCTGACAGCTAAACGGTGTAAAAGTGTGTCTGTATTTCACTGGAGAGGATTGTAACACCTGACTGTAGCTCACGTCGTCTGAAAAACACAGAAGAGATGTCATCTTTTTCAGCCCTTGTGAGTTTGCGGGTATGATTTTAATATAACATTGTTATAGTCATTATGGCTATATAGTCATTATTATTTTAGAAAAATGTTTTTTGTGGAGGTGGGGTGGTGCACTATATGCCCCTGTGGGGTGGGCTAAGCCCCTTACATTACTTTTACTTGTATACTGTAAGTAGTTTTGAAACCAGTACTTTTACACTTTTACTTGAGTAAAAAGCTTGAGTTGATACTTCAAGTTCTACAGAAGTCTTTTCAAACCCTAGTATCTATACTTCTACTTGAGTAATGAATGTGAATACTTTTGACTCCTCTGTGAATGGGTTGGCGCACCTCTCACACCCACCCATCTCCCTTTCGGAGCATGACATCAGGAGGGAATTCAATCATGTGAACACCAAGAAAGCAGCCACTGTCGACTCCAACACCATCATCAAGTTTGCTGAAGACACAGCTGTTGTTTGCCTGATCGCAGACAACAATGAAAAGGACCTGACCCGCTGGTGTCAGGACAACAATCTACTCATGAATGTCAGCAAGACTATCAACAGCTCCGTAGTCTTGCGTTGCCAGACCTTTCTCCACAGCGCTGCGCAGGAGGGTCTGGCTAGTCCACTCAGCCTCAGGGATGGGAGAAAAACGTGCTCTGGTTTATTGGCATTTCTTTAAACCAATCACAATCGTCTTGGGTGGGGCTAAGCGCCGGACTCAATGACATATCATTGCCTTGGTTATTCTAAACGTTTTGTGCCTACAGGCTATTTTGTGTGTGCGTGCATACATGCATTCATACAGAGAGTAAGAGCTTGTATCTCCAGTTGTCCACAAAAAAAAGTGTGTATTTCAAGTTCATAACCAGACAGCAAATTATTGTCTGTGTGTGCGTTTAGAGAGGCTGAGTGTGAGAGCAGGTATGAGTGAAAGATAACAATGGAGAAAGACAGAAAATGTGTGAAAAATAAATATGCAGGAAACTCAAAGGGAAATTAATTGAAAATGAATGCGCTAAGAAGCGAACAGGAAAAGGGAGAAGAACATTGCAACGTAACAAGAGGCATGGAAGGAGATGCACATTAGCAAGAGGCACATGGTAGAGTGAGCATGTATTAGTGGTGTGATCTTATTCAACATTCACAGCCATCCCGCTGGGATTTTCTGAAGGGTTAATAATCAATGCCAACACATCGGGCTTGGCCAATTAACACACAGCTAGAGATCCACCATGACCGGGTAAATGGAGCGAGAGAAAGTGAGAGAGGGGGAGAGATTGATTCTGTTTATATGGAACTGCAACACTATCTGGCTGAAGAAGAAAATGCCTATGTTGAATTGATGATGTTATTCTTAAAAGTCGTCCTTAAATTGGGCAATCAGGCAACTCAGGCAGTAGAAAAAAAATGGTGTTGTTCAACCATGGTAATGCAGCCTTTACACAGCATTTGTGAACTTCCCTCCATCAAAGCTGAAGAAAGCCTACATAGATGTGTCTGTATTCCCTTTCATGTCACACAAAGGGGAAAAAAATGCAGAAAAGCAGCTGGGAATTAGGTGTGGGTGGACTGCACAAATACATTTTATTTCATATATATTTTTTCATTTTTCTTAGACAACCTTTTATTTAATAGGATATCCCTTGATATTAAGTCTCTTTTTCAAGATAGACCTGGTCATGAAAGCACACTTGCATACAAAGTTACAAAAGTTATTAATGAAATAGCATTTCAAAAACAAACAAGGGACAATTAAAAACAGAGGAGGGACAACATATACATAATACAATATCCAGCTTGGTAATAGCAATTCTGATCAGAGCTTTGAAATGTCCCAGGGAGAGAAAGTCAGTAAGCTGTAGTGTGTTCTGAATTATAACTATAAACTAATGTCCACTGTCGACTCCAACACCATCATCAAGTTTGCTGAAGACACAGCTGTTGTTGGCCTGATCACAGACAACAATGAAAAGGACCTTTCGTTTTACTGTGCATGTCCACAACTGAGACCTACTATAACAATATGCTTTTGTACTTCAAATCTTTGTTCTACAGTAACATATGCAGCAGATCCGTCTCGCTTTGCCAGACCTCCCTCCACCGTGGCGCTGCAGCTGGTCTGACTAGTCCACACAGCATTCTGGGATGGGAGAAAAACGTGCTCTGGTTTATTGGTTCTTTAAACCAATCACAATCGTCTTGGGCGGGAAAAGCAGCGGTACCGCTGCAAAATAGCCTCGGAAGGAACTTGTTTTGGTGGAACGTTTAAGTTCAAAAGTTGTTTTAGTCGAGTAACAGAAAACTCAGATTGGATAGATAGTCTAGCTAGCTGTCTGGATTTACCCTGCAGAGATCTGAGAAAAGGTAAACCATAGTCCTCATAAATCGACCAGAGTTTAAAATGCCAACGCAAAGGAAGCCCAAGGCAACAGATATCCGGCCTACATGGGTGAAATCCGGAAATGGCAATGGTAAAAGTTACATTAAAAGCTTAAAACAAACTGAGTGGGATAAACAGGTGTAAGAATGAGACTGATTTAATAAAGCCATAAAAAAGGAAAATGCAAAAAGTCTCATTAACCCTGAGAGACCCACCATAGACCCATTTTTTTGTCTTTTTAAGGGGGGGACGGGCAGTGCCTGAATTGGACCAAAAAAGGTGCCGGTACCCTAATTCAGCAGTTGTGTGACATGATCATCGCATGCGTCTTGGATATATATATATATATATATATATATATATATATATATATATATGCATGTCTTGGTAATATATCACTAAAAAAGTGTTTTTGTATGCATTTCATTTTCATTAGCCACTATGATGTGGGAAATTATTATTATCATTATTGTAGTTTTATTTGATTAAAGTTGATTGTGGTGTGCTACAGTTTACTTAAAAAAATTGGATTTTCAACGTGTTTAATGTACTGTAAATGACCATCCAAAACAACTCTAACACTACAGTGATGAAATATTCGGCTGTGGTAAGGTTGTTTGTGAAGCAACTTTTGTATGACAACATGCAACTGATAAAGACACAGACATGAAAAAAAGAGTATAGCTTCTTTTGCCAGCAGACGAGAAGTGGAACGCTCAGAGCAAAGGTCTGTTGTTCAGCTGCGCACAATCCCGACTTCTTTTACAGTCCTCTTGTCATAATGTTTTCTGCCACAAACGCAAGTTGCCTCGGTTGCATCTGCCATACAACGCTGCGGCTTGCTGGTATGGTGTGTTGGATTTGGTGGCTGACGTGGAAACCGGTTTTATGTTCCGGGCCGGGGGCTGCCCACTGGATCACAGGTGTCTTCCTGGGTCTACTCCAGAGATCAGGGTTACAATCAGGGCTTTTAATTTATTTTTTTGATCACCAGCCAACATGGCTGGTACATTTTTGAAGTTTCCAGCCAATCAGATTTCTACCTAGCCAAATTTTCCTTGTTTTCTTCTTTCCCCCTCCTCTTTCATCTTCATTGTCTCCCGTGCAGCCTTACTCTTTTGCTCTTCTGGTTTCCCGAAAAATATCGCCACGTTTTTTTGTTTTGTTTTTGTTTCCAAACTAACTTTAATTTCACCTCCACTGGTTTGTTTTGTGCCATTCTCGATACCACACACGCTAGGCACGTAGCGAATGGTTGTATAAGACTTCACAACATAGTGTTCATGGTAAATGTAGGATTTGTACTACAAGCAGCGCTTCCAGATAAAGATTACGTTTCCAAGCTAAGCACACACAAAACCGCCAAAATTTCTTGGCGGAAAACAGACTTATCTGGCAATCTGTCGCAATGTTTCTGCAGCGTTCCGATTCAAACTGATGCAGTGTTGTTTGTTTAATTCATCAGCAGCCAAGTTGGCCAGTAGCTTAACAATGTTACCCGCCAAAGTAAATTTTTACCCGCATTTGGCTAGTTGGCGGGTGTCAATTTTAAGCGCTTTTTTTTTTTAACATAGATAATTGTAGTGGATAAAAATATTATTGTAACCATCATTGTGAACCTTTTCCGCTTCAGTCCCCCTACAGGTTAGAAGTGGAATTGTCACTTACATTACATTGTCCAGTTCATTCGAACTACAGATCCGCTACCCGATCTGGCAAACTGGCATAATGTAATTTAATGGACAATTCCGCTTCAAACCTGTAGGGGGACCGAAGCGGGAAAAGTTCACAATGATGGTTACAATAATATGTTTATCCACTACAATTATCTATGTTAACGAGCACATTCTCAGCGCTGCTTTCTCAGCGTTAATCTGCTATGTGAGAGATGCAGTTACGCAGGTGTTTAGGGGTGCGTACTTACTCACCGCAGGAGGTCTCAGTAAGAAGTAACGGTACTCATGTGGACAAAAATCAGAAGTGCCGGTACTCAGTACTGGTGAGTTCTGGCCCATTTCTGGCACTGGGGACGGGATCTTTAGGAAAAAATAGCAGGTCAACAGTATATGCCACATAGAAGTGGTATGCATTATCTAAAAGATAGAAACTGGGCGCCTCACTACCGAAAAATATCCTAACTGCTTGTCCTATCTTATCTTGAGTTTCAAAGATAATATCTTCCTATTACAGAAGCAATTCATAAATGCATGGCTGTGTCCTATCTTATCTCAGATGCCATATCTTAGCTTAACATATTTTTAAGATGTTTTTAATCTAAAATTAGTTATACAAGCAGTGAACTCCTTTAACAAACAACAGTGCTGCTGCAAGCTGGCAGTTATTTTCGATGTAGGACAGAGTCTATGCCATCCTAATTTAGGATTCCTAACTTGGAAAATCCCTCAGATAGGACTAGATAGTTCTGTAGCTTAATTATCCTAAGCTCTTAAGATAAGATAGGATTTTTTCCTTAATGCAGATAGAAAACACGTTTCTGTAATACCAAACATCCAAATGCCATCCTGAGATACAGTAAGAGAGGTTTTGAGATTTTTCTGTTATAAGGCCCCTGAAGAATTTGAGATGCAGCTCAGCACGGTGTGTCAATTTCTTTAGTAATAAATCTGTAATAAACACTGTGTTTGACGCCTATTCAAATTTTGAAAGTTTTTAGAAGGGCTTGAAACATTATGATTGAAGCCAAATAAGTTGTTGCAGCTATTTTTGGGTTGATACCATTTGTTACATAGATTTGGTGCAAAATGTAACCACTTGAGAATTGATCAAAATTGTCCAAAAATCCCTTCCAAAATACCACATTAAAGGTCCCATGTGTAGGAATTTCTCCCATCTAGCGTTCAGATCAAATATCGCAATCAACTCTTTCGCGCCACGCAGTTCAAAGTACATATCACAGCTACGGTAGCCTTCACGCTTTTTTCTGATGACGCCGGTCTCTTGCTCTTTTCAATATACTTTTTCTGGGCGAAGAAGAAGACTCCTGCTCCTGAAATTTGGATTTTGAATACGTGTGGTCCATGTTTCCTTCTTCAAACTAACCGGGGCCGGGAAACAACGATACCCATTAGCAGCATTAGCAGCACCTGTGAGTTTATCATGTGACAGCGAAAACGCGAAAGGCGGAGCAGTATATCCTGTATGTCCCTTACCGGCTAACGTATTTCAAGATGGCGCATGAACATGGCGCGGCTACCCCAGTTCATGCAAATGTAAATGTAAAATTTCATAATAGGAATACTTGGAATTGATGGTGGTTGTAAATATTCATGAAAAAGGACAAGGACAACACAGACTTTGATAATGAACAACTAAAAACATTACACACTGGACCTTTAAGTCATCAACCCAATGAGAAACACCACTGAAAAACCCATGCTGTTATTATTGTACCTAGGGAAGCCATAGATCCTCTGAATGCCCTAGGTCTGTAGTTTGTAGTTGTAAAGTTTCATCAGACTGTGATTTTTTTGGGGGCATTTTAGGCCTATTTTTATAGGACAGCTGAAGACATGAAAGGAGAGAGAGAGGTGGAATGACATGCAGCAAAGGGCCGCAGGTCGGCGTCAAACCCGCGGCCGCTGCATGGAGGAGTTAACCTCTATATATGGGTGCGTGCTCTACCAGGTGAGCTACCCAGGCGCCCAGGCTGTGATTTTCAAGTTAAGTTTCAGAAAATTGTCTCACTTCAATGAAATGGCTTCTATGGGGACATAGTAACATAACATATCATCACACATGAATGCTATTGGGCTCGTTGAATCCACTAGTCTCAGCTTTATTGTATAGTCATACCCAATGGATGCAACTCCAAGACCCTTTAGGTTGATGCTGCACGATATGAGGAAAATATGCAATTTGTGATAACGTTGCTGAATATCGCGATAACTACATCTATTGCGATAAATAAAAATTAGAGTGAAGTCAGTTGCATTTCTGCTGCTTTTCAGTGTTTTACACAACAAAAACAACAACAACAACAACAAATTGCTTGTTGAATTTAAAACAAATAAAAGGGAATCATTTTCAACAATCTTTTATTGAACAAATTGAACATTGAACTGAATGTTGCGTTATAAAGTGCATTTTTCTACTGATATTTTCGTTCAACTAACAATATACTATGTATTATATATATGGAGACACATTGCAATACACCCTTTAGAATAAGTGAAAATAAGACATTTATACTGCATGCAATAAAACGGCATGTTTTTGCCAAGAACTACATGGGATTTGCATAAGTTGGGCATGTCTGTAACAATGACACTTGTGGGTACCCATAGACCCCATTTTCATTTAGATATCTTGAGGTAAAGGGTCAAGGGAAGTTTTTACATCAATCAATCAACAAAAAAAGTAATTTAAGTGAAATGTAGTTTCGCATTGCCAGACCTTTCTCCACAGCGCTGCGGAGGAAGGTCTGGATTTACCCTGCAGAAATCTGAGGAGCAGTTAACCATAGTCCTCAGAAATCAACCAGAGTTTAAAATTACAACACAAAGAAAGCGAAAGGTAACGGACATCCAGCCGTAAAGAAATATTTCCGACAGCACCAGAGCAATCCCAGAAGTGGAACGCCGTGGATATAATTCAATTCAATTTTATTTATAGTATCAAATCATAACAAGAGTTATCTCGAGACACTTTACAGATAGAGTAGGTCTAGACCACACTCTATAATTTACAAGCCCCAACAATTACAGTAATTCCCCCAAGAGCAAGCATTAGCAATCGTTATTGCGACAGTGGCGAGGAGAAACTCCCTTTTAGGAAGAAACCTCGGCACACCCAGACTCTTGGTAGGCGGTGTCTGACGGTGCCGGTTGGGGTTATGATGAACAGTGGCGTAATAGTCACAATAAGGATAACGGAACAGTGACAACAATGGTAGTCGTAGAAGTTCATGTCATAGCCGGGCACAGCAGGGCATTACGGGATGTAGCGTGGCACAGCAGAGCATGGGTGGACGCAACGGACGCGGCAGGACAGACATTGCAGGGAATCGCATCCGATCGCTAATCGGATATAGACTAAGTGAAATGTAATGCGGCAGTTCCTTTTAACTTATGCATTAAAAACAGTGATACCAAGAAATCAATTTGTATGATGGGAAATAAGTATAAGTGGAAATAAGTTGGGGTCTAAGTCAGTGTCCATATTTAGGATCAATGGCCTAGGGTAGAAGCTCCTCCTGAGCCTTTCAGAGCTGGCCTGGTGTATCCACTACCGTCTTCCCGACCTCAACAGGGAGAGATGGCTGTTATCCAGGTGGATGCAATAAATATCCCTTAGGCAGGGTAGATCAGCCCATGTTCCAGGTGTCAGGGTGTTCCAGGTTTTACCCAGCAATGTTGAATCAGTAAATGTGCTTAACAGATATTTTGTGTAAATTGTCCAGGAGTTCGGTCCAAATAAGGCTGATGAAACACAATCAAATAAAGTTCCGATTTTAATGGATGTTAATGGAATCCTAACCATTGTCACTCTATCCAAAAATGTGCCACAGAGACATGTGTGATACCAGTGTGATCCATTTTACAGGAGCTCAGGTCATACACCTCAGTGTAACCTGCATTGACCTACAACCACACTGACCTGACATCTTTGATCCAATTTGACAAAACATCCCCACTGGCCTCCCACACTCTAAACTTATCACATCAAAAGTCTCTTCAAAATTCATGAATGGAAATCAGAGTCGAAACATTTTTTCTTGTTCTCTTTCTCCTAATGTCTATGTAAATTGGGTAAAGTGTGACAGTTTAGTTTCGGATAAAAACATTATTAGTTGGGATTTTTCTTGTTTCATGTTTAACTAGTAGTGCACACCAAAAAGACCATGGTGAATGGTTTAATTATCTGACTTTAGCGAGTTAAGCAAGGCAGCTACTGTCAGGGTTGTGTTGTGTGCAAAACACCAACACAACACAGTTTATTCTGTATTTCACACATGCTGTGTCCTCTTGATAACCCAATACAGTTGCCCTCTAGTTTCAGCTCTGGTGATTTCTGCTTGGCCTTTCACAGAGTACTTACAAGAATGACATCTTGCTTGTTGTTGAGGTGATTAGGCTGGACACTTTAACTGTGCATTCACAGGTGTTTAAATGTCAGTTCTCCAATAAATGTTTTGTGGTGCTTGATCCTCTGCTATGCTGGGGCATGATACTCTTCTTCTGTTGAAATTAATGCATCATTATGGCTCACTTTTCAGATGGAGAATGTGGTTCAGTTTGACCAGGTTGGGGTTTCTGATCACCTGGCTGAATTAAAGTTTTCCCCAGTTAGGCAGCAGACCTTTATATGTGGCAGTGGAGCAAAACTCTTCCACACTATGTTCCCAGCTGTCCAAGCCGAGATCCAGTACACGTCTGTCAGCCAATCAGTTCTAAACATATTTTCGCTGGTTCTAGGGCTGTCAATCAATAAAAATACTTTTTTTTTTACGATTTTTGGGGCATTTTAAGCTTTTATTGATAGGACAGCTTAGACATGAAAGGGGAGAGAGGGGGAATGACATGCAGCATTGGCCGGAATAAATTGCAATAGAAATATATTTGAATATATATATATTTTTTTTTTTTTTTTTTTTTATTAAGTTGCTAAGAGGGTCTGAAAAGTCGAGAGAACCACCAGCAAACTTGGCGAGAAAGTCTTTGGTCCTGAATCAGTTGATGAGTTTGTAAACTTCCATACCTGGAAAAATCCAAGAGTAGCAAAATGCGTCATTACAAATCACGCTAAAATGCTGACACTTCTTATTGGTCAGATGTGTCTGGGGCCGGAGCAAGAAAGTAAATACGGAAAGAAGGTCCTGTGTTCTGGACTGGTGCATATTTCTCCCATCTCCATGTTCAAACCAGCTCATTTCATTTAAATAATCAGACATTACAGACGGGTCGCCACTCGCGGGACGTGATCCCCAGGAGCAGGGGTACACAACAACGGGGAAATGAAACGCCACATTGCTTTAAAATTCTTAAAACTTTTTCTGGGCTCAACCTCACTGCAACAGCCGCTAAAAAGACCGTGACCTCACGGTCGTCTATACCCAGTGCACAGTCACTGTCTGTCGGCTACGCCCGCTGAACAGAAGTGGATTGCAATGGAATTGGCTTGTACCTTTGCAATATCAAGCTTGTAGGTGTTCAGTGTTTGGTCTACTTCTGCTGTTTAGGAGGCGTATAAACTTCCTGCCAAAGCGCGCAATAAGTATGGCTATTTTGTTATATACTCCTATCTAAAGGATTCATAATGTAAAGACCTTTTAACGGCAGACAGTTTGACATTTCATCAACAGGAAAAAGCACAGGTGCAAATAATAACAGTGCATTTTGGTCCACACCTGTGCGCTTCCTGCAATTACAATTTGAAATATCTGCCTTCAAACAGATTTTTATTTTAATAAATACAACTTCCAATCATTTCAATCACAACATCCAATAATTTAGATATAATTATCTAAGTTGAGGATTTGTTCTTGACTGAAATACAGCTGTTTTGGGGTTTTTCTAAGTTCAGTGAATTTAATTACCCTATTAAAATGGATTTCTAAAGGGCATAGGGTGGGGTTAAATTAATTACTTGGATGAGGTCCCAACATCATATTAGACTTGTTAGAACCAGGATCATGATGGTTGTACGTGGCACTGCACTACTTTAACTTGATTTGCCCTTATAACAAGAGCAAAATGTACTATTTTGTTCAGGGGTGTCAAAGGTTAATTATAGTGTGTGTGTGTGTGTGTGTGTGTGTGTGTGTGTGTGTGTGTGTGTGTGTGTGTGCGTGCGTGCTTGTGTGTGAGAGAGAGAGAAATATGCATTGCTATTCAGTAGTGTAGCTGGGTGCAGCCACACTGGACCTGATTTACATTCAGTGAAAAGCAGCTCTTTAACTGCTGCTTTATTTAAAGTCAGTAAGTCTCTGAACTCTGTCTTCATTCATCACCGCTATGTTCGACCCCCCCTCCCCTCAAAAAAAAGAAAGAAAAAAAAAACACAGATACTAAGCCTTCATTTGACATTGACCATTGAGAGGAAGCTTGAGTGTGGGATTTTATGTGCAGGGATGTAGTGTTGAATTTAAAGTTGGTATGCTTTGATGTGTTGGTATGCTGTGCAACATATTATAGGGCAGATATTAGATGGGTGGGCACAGAGAAAATCAGGTGGGCCTACCTCCGAGACCCTTGGGTTCCGTTAGGAACGGTGAACTTGCACAAATAGGCAGCTATTATCATACTTGTTGAGTCACTGGTTTTAGTAACATTATAGTTACACTTGATAGAGGGCATGGCACAATAACCTGGCACTCGCCATTAACTTTGCACACCTCCAGACACATGCAGTTGGCAGACAACTGCAGCATCATATGTACAGAAATACCGGCAATAAAACACAAGCAGTAGGAAAAATCATGCACGGCTTCCAAATAACCAGCCAGACAACCCTTACATCATCAGGGTTATTTTTGTCAGATTTGACAAAGCTCCTCCAGTGTTATAGAAGACTTTGGTTTCTTAAAGGTGCTGTATGTAGGATTGTGAAGATCTAGGAAGAAGAATTTGAACATAGACAACTTCTCAGTCCCTACCCCCCCTTTCTGCTAAAGCCCAAATGGTCTTCTAAGCCCCTACCCCCACAAGGGAGAATTAATGTGTGTGCATGAGCAGTGATTGACACACAGTTAGACGTTTTAGAAGTCTTACCTACTGCATCATTAAGCTGAGGTGGGTCATTGCTTTTAACTACCCTGTAAAGCCTGACACATGATAAAATAACCAGAAAATTCTAATTTTTTGGAATTCATATGTTTATTAAACCTTATTACAAAATTCAACATTATTTTTTTGCCATATGATTTTGTTTATGATATATTTTTTGTATCATGTTTGATACATTGGGCGTTTTGGGCAACGTTTTACTCACAACAATGTTCATTTTAGGTACAAAAATTTGTTGTTTTTGGGACCTCAACTTCCATGCTTTTATGGGCTACACTTTCATCTGGATAGTCTTCCTCATCACTGCTATCTGAACTTCCATTATCATGCATAACCTTAGGAGTCCATTCCTCCTCCTCCTCATCATCTTCCCCTAACTGCTCCATGTCACTTGATTTGCCATGTACCATCATGCTAATGACATTTTTAATATACTTCTTCTTCCTCTAGTCTTTTTCACATCTAAAAATACACAAATTGGTCGATATAGTATAGCGATTATGTTATTGTTATTTTGAAAATACCCAAAATGTATTTTAAGATGGCATTTTAGTCATTAATTACATTAATTAAATCATCAAAATAGTGTGTGTTTGTATAGTGGTAGGCATTATGTAGATTACATTACAAAAATGTGACTTGAAAGTTCAGGGATAAAGAACCTTAAATCCCTGCAGTATCAAATTTGATACACAAATTTTTAACACGATTTAACTATAATATAAATAATTAATTTTTAGGTAATTATGCATTGTTTCAATAAAGAAGATATTTATTTAAAAAAATAGTAATAACATAAATGTTATTCTTACCATAACTATATGAAAATTAGCAACTTGTTCCCTGCCAAAAGTGTGTGGAGGATTTAATGACAGCAGCCATTTTGAAAAGGTGAAAAAAAATACCTTCCAATGCTTGTAGTGGCATGATACTCCAATAGAGGGCAGAATACATGTATCAGATTAGATACAACAGGTGTTTAAGGAAATTATTGATCAACTTGATGAGATAGAGGTTTCAAAAACTTGCGTAGCAAATATGATACAAATGGTTTTACAGGGCTAATTATCTTTCTTCTAGTCTCGCTTTTCCAGACCTTCCTCAACAGCGCTGCGGAGGAGGGTCTGGCTAGTCCACACAGCATTCCGGGATGGGAGAAAAACGTGCTCTGGTTTATTGGCATTTCTTTAAACCAATCACACTCGTCTTGGGAGGCACTAAGCGCTGGCACTGGGGCTCTGCGGGCCTGTGTGCGCATATCCAACAACCTGTTGATATCCACGTCTTTGATAATGTTTAAAAGTAGCTGTGTTTCTCCTTCTTATCTGGTCTGCAGCCCTACAAACTGTTGGCTGGTTGGTTTGTGTACAGCAGCCATAGCAACGCACAGAGCTGACCAAAAGCCTTAAACTGCGGTAAAACCGCGATTGAGGCGCATATTCCGAATGCACTGTATACATGTACATAGAATGCCTCTAAAACACAAATAATACCTGAATATCCCACGTCTTAATCGGAAAATGTTATATTCGGAAAAAGGCCTTATCCAATCGGAATATGCCGTTTACATGATCTGTATCAAATATTGTCACATTTGGAATAATAGTGAAATATTGTTGTGCATGTAAACGTACTCAGTGTGTGTTGAATGTTCTTTATTGGCAGCCTCCATCATCACTAAGATTCCACCTTAACACCAGTCTTGGCACCTAAATAATGATTTCCTGTCATGGAGCCTGAGCACATGCGCCACACTCTTAACATTTGACAAATGCAAATGGGATGAGAGAAATCAAATGTGACTAACGTGTATGGAAACAGAGAAAATCAATTGTCTCCTGAACAAATGGATGAGCTATTAAAGTGATTGTATGCTACAGGAATATATTATCCTCAGCAGCTGCAAGTGGAGGGACCAATATTGGCCCAAGTATTCTATTCACTATTCAATTTAATTTATAGTGTCAAATCATAACAGAAGTTATCTCAGGACACTTTACAGATTACAGCAGGTCTAGACCACACTCTAATTTACAGAGACCAGAGAGAGAGAGAGAGAGAGAGAGAGAGAGAGAGAGAGAGAGAGAGCGCTGCCACAGACACAATCCTCAGTCATCAATCCAAAAATTTGAAACACAATTTAATGAACATGCATAACTATGGAGAAATGAAAATAAAATGCAACACAAAATCCCTGAACAGAGATATCCAGGTAGCAGCATGTGTCAAAACAGTGAATCCAAAAGAAAAAACAAAGTTCAGTGACCATGAATTGGAAATAGAAAAAGGTTGCCATTCAAAATTGTTTAGACCAAGAGAGGAACGTGTTTGTACCTACTGCCACCAGGACATTGAAACAGAAATACAGTTCTTAAGTACCTGACCCAAATACAAAGACAGATATTTCCAAAAAATTTGAAAATGTTATACCAGTCTTCACTGCCTACACTTTACTACTGGGGAGTATGGCATGGCTAGCAGCTAAATACTGTATGTCTTCTCCTGACACAATATGAGGCAAAAATAAGTAGATAATTGTTAATTGAATTTAGATGCACAGCAATTGCATTAATAACTAACTAACTATATGGACACAGAGCTCCCACCACGGCAATTATATCTACACTCTGCAAGTGCAGAACATGGGATTTGTCTGCTTGCTATGATGCTAATAGCCCTTACCCAAGCATAAAACATGTAATAAAAACGTCGCTACATAAAAAGAAGTGTTTTTTTTTTTTTTTTTTTAATTGGACTTGCAGACCAGAAAGACATACTTTGCCAAAGTTAATTTGTCTGTTTGTCTTTCAAAAGAGATGGTGCAATGATGCTAAGGACTTGGCTTTGAGGCAACATTACCATTTTCCAACTTTAATAGTACAAAATCTTTTGACTTGCACAGAAATTTGAGCTTGGAAGTTACGCACCAGACTTTGAACTGCTGTTTGAAATCGCGATGAAAAGACGTTTGTTTTCCTCACCCCATGCCTGAGTGATATTGAGTATAAGGAATTAATTAAAGCTTAGATGCCAAATAGACAAGATCTGAAACATTCGGAAAAAAAGGCTTTTATGAAACAAAGCTGGCTGAAGTTTGGATAAACAGTTTGTCATGGTTCTCTGTGGAGAATAGAGGCTTCAGAGATGAGGATTCAATCCACTCATCAGATAATGACAATCATGAGGCTTCAATCGCAGCCTGTTAACACTTAAAAACCATCAGAGCATCTCTGCAGGCATGGGAAAGGTTACACAGCATGGACAAAACACTTCATCTTCTTGTTTTTTGAAGTTTCTGTAATGCTGAATTATTTTCCCCCAGATACATACAGGATGATATCCATGCTAAACTATTGCCATGACAACATACTTAACTGGAAGAGTAGGAAAAAAATTAAACAACCAGAATGATTGGATCTCCTAAAACACTGATATCCACGGAACAGCTATCAGTTCTGCAAAAGAAAAACAACTTTGGACAGTTCAATAAAATATACTCAAAAATTCTCAGATCTATTCTGCTGCTGTTGAGCTAACGCCACAACTTAAATAAATGTAAATGTTAGCCTGTAATTGGGGTAAATGTACAGTATGTGTATGTAGGAGTGGGTGTGTATGAACAGTAAGAATTAATATTACTAAACCAAACCAATCCTGCAAAATTCACCTGAAGTGCATCCAAACCCAAACTGATCCCGCCCTCAATTTATATATTCTTAATTTATTCTCTACCTGTCGCTGTTCTTTTCGCTTTCTCTTTTTTATTCTTCTTTATTTTCACTTTACTTTGTTTTTACAAATCATTTTATTTTGATTTTACAATGCTGTCCCATCTTATGCTTTTATGTTTTGTAAATCAATAACATCTGAGGCTTGTACTGCAAAGCAGGATTTGTGAACTTCAGTTTCAACCCTGGGTTTTCAGGGTTATGACGGTGGTTTACTTCTTACCCGCGTAAATCGCCATGGTAACGTATGCTGCACACCTAAATTGCTCTGTAGCAATTTATGTTCTAGATAGTCTATAGTGATGACGTTCCACTTCTGGGATTGTTCAGGTGCCGCCGGAAAGTCCGCCGGATGTCACTGTTTTTAGGCCGAATATCCGTCAACTACCGCTTTCTTTGTGTTGGCATTTTGACCTCCGATGGATTTATGAGGACTATGGTTAACTGCTCCTCAGATCTCTGCAGAGTAAATCCAGACAGCTAGCTAGACTATCTGTCCAACCTGAGTTTTCTGTTGCACGACTAAAACAACTTTTGAAAGTGCACGTTCCACCAAAACAATTTCCTTCACAAGGCTATTTTGCAGCGGCGCTGTCATTGCGTCCGGTGCTTGGCACCGCCCATGACCATTGTCATTGGTTTAAAGAAATTCCAATAAACCACAGCACGTTTTTCTCCCATCCCAGAATGCTGTGTGGACTAGCCAGACCCTCCTCCGCAGCACTGTGGAGAAAGGTCTGGCAATGCCAGACTATGTTCGCGATAACAGATTTACGCATATAAAAGCACCACCTACTGACCAATTTATTCTTAGTATTTGTTTAAAATTATAGTTTGCTCTTCATTTGTAAAATATGCCGCTCTGCTGCCAGTAGACTTGTCCATGTGTGTGATTGGTCATATGCTACAAACCCCTTTAATGAGAACTCGCTCATTGCTAGATTGGGAAACCCTGGGTTGATATACCGAGTTGATAACGACCATCGTATGAACACTTTTTATGATTGCAGTTGTTAGGGTAATTGAAGCCAGATACAGTAATTAAAAGATATTTTAGGTATGTTGAATTTAATTCTTAGTACAGGCCTCTGTTGTTGCCTTTGTGTTTATTAGTGTAACCTAGCTACAAAAATGTATTTGTATATGTATTTATGTGGTGTTGCTGTCTTTATATGAAAGGGTAGAGATGCGCCACCAGCCACTCAGAGAGATACTTTGGTCAAGTCAAGTTACGTTGGCTACATGTTTATAGAGTGGTGAACTCCTTTCCCTTCTGATAGACCCCTCTTTTTCTAAAAAAACAAATTGTGAAAATAGTAGATGACGGTGAGAGACAACCAGTTTTCTTTCTTTTTTAAGATATTTGCATTTTAGGCCTACATATGATTAGACAGCTTAGACATGAAAGGGGAGAGAGGAGGGGAATGACATGCAGCAAAGGGCCGCAGGTCGGAATTGGACCTGCAGCCACTGCGGCGAGGACTGAGCCTCTGTACATGGGTGCATGCGTTGCCAGGTGAGCTATCCAGGCAACCCAGACAAAAAAAATGTTGATCCCATTTGATGACTTACACAGAATCTATCCACAACGTTCTACTTCCGGGATTGCTCCACTGCCGCCGGAAATTCTGCCAGGTGTCCTTCTTTCGGCAGGATTTCCATTACATTCAGAATCAGAATCAGAATCAGAAATACTTTAATGATTATTAAAGGGGGGAAATTATTTTTGTTACAACTCCAGCTATACATACAACATATATTATCCAGACTTTAACATATATATTAAAAACAAATACACAGTAATAATATATAAAAGATCAAATGTTAAAGTTAAAGTGCAAAAAGTGCAATAAAAAAGAGAAATGATTGTCAGTGTTTGAGAGACTACAGAGATGGGGTATTTGAATCTCCGAGGGAGGCGTTGTAGAGTTTAATGACCACAGGCAGGAAACGATTTCCTGTGGCGCTCTGTGGTGCATCTGGATAAGAGGATGCGCCACCTCTTTCTTTGTGTTGGCATTCTAAAATCCGGTCGATTTATGAGGATTATGGTTAACTGCAGGGTAAATCCAGACAGCTAGCTAGACTATCTGGACAATCTGTGTTTTCTGTTGCACGACTTAAGCAACTTTTTTGATCGTACACGTTCCACCAAAACTAGTTCCTTCCCGAGGCTATTTTGCAGTGGCACAGTGGCTCCATCCGGCGCTTGGCACCACCCTTGTGTTGTGACTGGTATAAAGAAATGCCAATAAACCAGAGCATGTGTTTCTCCTATCCCGGAATGCTGTGTGGACTAACCAGACCCTCTTTTGCAGCGCTGTGGAGGAAGGTCTGGCAATGCGAAACTACACAGAACTAGTTTAGAAGATCCATTCATATCAATGGCGAGCCTCCCAGTGTGACTCTGTCTAAAACGGAGAAACCACCTGGTAGTAGGGTGGTGCCAGTAGCCAGTACTGCTAAGCACATCCACAAAGGGTGCACCTATCACAAGAAACCAAAGTCCAGAGAACAGTCACAGACATTTACTGTAAAGAACTACGGACAGCGGATTGATATAATAGACATTGAAAGTGATCACGAAACAAACTTTACAGACCATTGACAAAAGATTTATTTTTAAAGGCCATTTTTTTATTTCCACATTATTCAAATGTTTGAGTTATTACCTGGAAATTTGAGCTAATAAACTTAAGATTTTGCAATTTACCTTATTGTCTGTGTCCCTCAGCTCCTTACAAACGTAAAGGTGAATTTACCATAAGTGGGTTACATTAGTATGTCCATATTGCCTAGTATGTGTGCACTAATTGATGAATGACGGAATAAATAGATCCATGTTCAAGGCTATTAGCTGGAAGAAAATGTCAAGAGGGAGAGCCTTCTGCCTTAAAAGAGGGGGACATCGCTACATGATATTAATGGGATAGTAACCTTCTGAAATGACAGGTTTAGTGCAGTCTGAAACGTGGATCCATTCAAGTTTTAATAAACTACATCACAAAATGGCACTGTGGCCCGCTGTTGCTGAGTGACCAGTGTCCTTCAGAGGAATTGAGAGTTCATATATTCTCCCTGGTTGTCCTGATGAAATCAGGTGTCAGGTTTCGACACTGATGGGAAATCTTTTCCGCACAAGAAGTAACGAAACAACGAACACGAAGGGAGAGCAAAAAAGATCTGCTATATGGCACACTTAGCCTTATCAATTGCTTTGTTGTCAGGGAACATAAATCATGTTACTATGATTATGATAACAGACATAAACCAAAAACAACCCCCAAAAACGCATGCAACAGAAAAAAAAAGTTCTCAGATGGCAGATGTCATTGCAGAATAGAATAGAAAACACCTGTACAGCAAAGGAGATAAGTATTTTCTACGTCTGACGTATTGCTACTTTTACAAACCTAAAATGTAATACCACCTCTATTGTAGAGACAAACACATTTACTTTGAGGAAAGAGGAGAGGGTGGGGGGTTGGAAGTCTTCACATAAAACTGCATGGCATCAGGGTGACAAAAAAGGGAGACAAAGACATGCACATAAACATGCAGTTGTGTGGATCACCACACACATGCAAAGACAGACACACTCAAAGTCACTTGAGACATGAGACGGCATCAGAATTGGGCATGTTTCCCAAAACACAGGGAGTCCTTCCAACAGCTTGGCTTATAGATAAAGGTCTCTGCAAGCACATACGGAAACGCACAGACTTGCACACACGCATGAAAACACAGCAGCACACACACACACACGCAGCCTCCTGCTGCTGCTCCTGGCGAGCTATGAGACGTGGCCTGCTGACTAGAGAATAGCAGAATTGTGTGTTTGGGCCATCTGCTACTGAGACTGATATAGATGTCACACACACACACACACACAGACACACACACACACACTAGACAAACATAATACAGGCAGACACACATTTTGTCCACACGCTTGCAGTTAGACATGTTAAAACGATTATGGTGATTATTACCCATTTATGGCCCATCTATATATAGCCAGCACTTTTTCATTCATGACAGTTAAAAGGAACAGCCTAGTTTTGGGAAATATGCTCATTTGCTTTGTTTCTCAGGGTGAGCATTTAGACTGCAATTACAAGCAGCCGAATCGGACGAAGTTGAGTTGGCTATGTGAGGCTTAAAAATCCAGTAAATGAACAATATAGAACCATTTTATCAATACAGATACCAATATCAATCCCGATACCGCTTATCGATACCTAAAATTATTTGTACTTTCACTGATAACACTCATAAATTGGTACCATAAATACAGGAAAATATGTGAAAAGATTTAACAGTTATTTTAAGTTGACTTGTTTCCTGAGTGGACCAATTGCTACAAATCTGGTCTAACAACTAAAAGTTATGCAAAATGAGTTATCTCTGGTTGTCAGAACAGCTCACAAATCTAGGAGGAGCAGCCAGTCACTAAAATTAGAATAGATGGTCCACCTTAAAGGTCAGTAAAATATCAGAAATGAAAGTAAAACCAATCACACTTTCTGTGTGACTATAAAAGCTGTTTCCCCAACATGGTAGTCCTGTGTAGTCCTGTATAATAATAATATCAGGATTTATGTGATTCATTATAAACAAAACACTAACGTTTCTAAATTGTTTTAATTTTTATAGCTTGGTGTGGATGTGCGCAATCAGATGGCAGGTTGTGTGTTGTCTGTTGAACTGAAGCACGGGAGCGATGATGAAACACATATAAATGCTGAGGGGACTTATTGTCCTTCTTTTGTTGGACAAAATCAATGTGAAAATGTTATCATTTGCACCGTCACAACCTCAAGTTTTGAGTTAACTCTGTGTAAATAGCCGGACTATTACTGCAATGGGTGGCAAGGTGAAAATAATTTTACTAAAAAAAGCACATAGGTATACGGATAGACTGATAATTGGCCCTGGCTGATTATCGGGCCGTTTTTTTGCAGATTATCTGTATCAGCGTTTTATTTGCCTGTTAATTCATTAAAAAGTGCACTACTTTGGCTCAGCTACAAGGTCAAGGTCAAGGTAAACTTTACTATCCCACAAGGGGAAATTCATGTGGTCATTCATTTTGCACTCTGTGTCTGTCCCTGTGCCCTGGGTACTCAGTCCCCTTTCCACCCCCAGTCCAACACCCCTGAAAGAGCTACCGGGTTGTGTATGGTGTGTGGTGGGCTGCATGTGTGCGTCATTGCTGCTATAGAGATGGAAATTCAGCCCATCAGCGCGGACAAAAGGATAATGACGCACTTGGCGGTTAGAGTACCCTTTACCCCCAATTTCCACCGGCTGCGGAGTCATTAGGTTTCCATTAAAGTCAATGTGCTTATTTCCACTGACTGCAGAACGGCTGCGTTCCGACTCCGGCACAGCTCCGGCGATCTGCAGCCCTCCGGAGCTTCTATTTATGCCAGACGCCAGAGAGCTACGCAGCAATTCAGCACACGGCAGATAGTGCGGGACAGGAAGTCGAGCACAGAAACAAAATAAACATCTGGTTAATTTTCAAAATAAAATACACCATGCTCACGGCGGATCATATTTCCCTGCACTACACCTCGAAAACACAGCACAGAGTTGTTTCCCCTCTACTCCTCTGGATGGAAACAAACTGTTGTTGGTTTTGTGGTTCTATTCTACGTGAATTCGCGATTCGCGACCTAGTGGGTATTGACGGACGGCAGAGCACACAGCCGACACGACAGAAGGTCTGCATTCAGTGGAAATCCGGAGTTAGTGTCTGGCAGTTCTACTATCAATCAGCAGGTGGAACTTGACTTGGGTCTTGAGGAGTTGTATCATTCATTCACCGACAGATAAACTGTACACACTCTGCACTGCTTCATTTACAGCTATAACCTTACTGCTTAAGGGCCCATTCAGCAATCCTAAACCTAAGTAATCTGGCGATTGTGACAGTGCTTGTGTTTCATGTTTTTAAAAACTTTCTTGTGGCAGCAATGGAGGCAGTGTTCTTTCTTGTACGGGGACTCTCACATCGCCTCAAAACCTCCTGACCGCAGTGTGACATGGGGTTGCGTTTCTGCAAAAGTTGAGTCTGTCTCAACTTTTCGCTTCCGGTCCTCTCCGTTTCCTTGTGTCTCTCCCCTGCGGCAACCCCCACCGCAGCCTAAACGCACTACCCCCATTCAAAATGAATGGAAAGACCTGTGTTTTTGCTGCACCGTCTAAGCAGGCTGACACAGTCACACACACACGCTGACTGCACTGCTACGTTCACAGCTAACTGCTAACTTCATACTCACACACACATGCTCTGTCTCTTTTTCTCTCTCTCTACCGCTCACTCCCTTACGTTATACACACATACATGAGTTATTCCTCAATAGAATTTGCTACTTTCTGTATAACACATTTTAGTTTAAAACATTCCCCAATGCTTAGACCCAGCAGGCAGCCGGCGGCGTAACCGAAAAACTGATAGCAGTCCTCTTATCTCACTCTATGGAACTGTATTTTCAATACTGTCAAACTATTTCTTGAAAATAAAATCACAAAATGAATCTAGCCAAAGAGAGAGAAAGACAGACTGTGCATGAATGGAAATGGAAAATGAAAGAGAGAAATCTGCAAATACTAAGACCTTTCAGGACTGTCTCCCTTTCTTATAAATGTTTTAAAAATTAACTCATATATCTGAGTAATAAAACACCTACTCTATTTTTTGCTTTTATGGCCCCATTAGATGGAAATTGTGACATTTTGAAGAGTATTAAATGAGTGTTTTTTTCACTAAGAAAATTGCAGAATGCGTCTTTTATGAGATATTATGAGATATCTTCTCTTCTCCTCATTATAAGGTATTGCTCAGCGCTGGATGGCATATTTGTTCTTCGCCAAAAGGCTGACATATCAGCCAGTCGATGGAAACGTCTTTATTGGGTCCGGTCCCCTCAGACTCAGAACAATAAAGAGAGTAAACATCAAGCACCAAACAGACCAGCAGAGGAGACTTAAATAAGGCCTCGATCAAAGTTCATTGACATGTCTTTCATGCTATTAGGAAAACGGGATTGACAGACACTGACTGAGGAGTGTGTGTGTGTGTGTGTGTGTGTGTGTGTGTGTGTGTGTGTGTGTGTGTGTGTGTGTGTGTGTAAGAAAGAAAAATACAGTACATTCATGCTGAACACCAAGCTCTAGCAAAACTGAAAGCAAAAACTGAAAGTAAAGCTATCTTCACTGTTATGAAGACCAATTTGCAGAACCATTGTCATTATCGTAAGTGCTCAATGGATTTTTCTTCCTTTCAGTTTTTGAAGCAATCTTTTATTAACATTTAAAAGAACAAATTTTTTTGGAGAATGTCATGTGGTTTTTCATTAAAGCTGCTGTAGGTAAGATTGTGAAGATCCAGGACTTTGCCAACAAATTTGAACATCGACAACTTCTCAGTCCTTCCCCCCTTTCTGCTGCAGCCCAAACTGTCTCCTAAGCCCCTCCCACACAAGGGAGTTTGACACAGCTGCCTAGGCATGTCAGACAACATTTTCAATAACTAAACACTAACACAAAGTTAACTTTACTCACCAACAGTAAAACGATGCTAACTAGCAGGCTACTGTTAGCCATTTCAGCGTCATATCAGACCGACCACTGTGCAAACGTTACTTTTAGCCTCAGCAACGTAGCTTTGTGGACTTTTGACTACTAATAACCAAGGGAAAGATAAATCATTCATGGTAATTATGTTACCTGTCAAGAAGAAATGTGGCTACATCTGCATCGTTCTTCAGATCTTTAAAATCCCGGAGCTCATGCCACCTCTGAAAAGCCACTTCACCCTGAGTTTTCTGTTACACGACTAAAACAAGCTTTGAACATACACGTGTTCCACCAAAACAAGTTCCTTCCAGAGGCTATTTGCAGCAGCACCGTGGCTCTTATCGATGCTTAGCGCTGCCCATGATGATTGTGATTGGTTTAAAGAAATGCCAATGAACCAGAGCATGTTTTTCTCCCATCCCGGAATGCTGTGTGGACTAGCCAGACCCTCCTACGCGGCGCTGTGGAGGAAGGTCTGGCAAAGCAAGACTACAGTTGGTGGATTTCCCCCTTTCTGGTCTATATATCCCTGCCTCTGCTGAATTATCTTTATCCCCGGTGGGGACAAAATGTATTCCCCCACCCCTCAAAGTGATCATCTACTTCACCAATAGCCTAAACCAAGGGTCTTCAATGTTTTTTAAGCCAAGGACCCCTTAACTGAGAGAGAGACGGAGCAGGGACCCCCTACTACATATGTTGTATAAAATTGGATTGGATTGGTAAAAGTTGGATATTAAACTGGGCCTACAGTAATGTGTAGGGCGGCCTAGAGCCTTTATAAGTTACCTTTTTAGTGCATAGAATACTAAGCCATCAAAATAATAATTGTTTTAATATTTTAATTCTCAACATAAAAGTGGCACAGTGAATCCTTTGGGATTAACTGCATCTGTGGATGGCTACCTTAGTGACAGCGTACACTATAGGCAAGTAAGCCCATCATCAGTGGGAATTTATATTTGCTAATAATATGTTGGATTCATGTAAAGACTTTTACATTTTTGAAAAAACAACCAAACAAAAATTCAACAATAATTTGGAGGCCCCCCTGCAGTGACTCTGTGGACCCCCTATGGGTCCCGGACCCCCTGTTGAAGATCTCTGGCCTAGACCACATATTAATTACATACCTAAAATAGAAGTATTTTAAACTAAGTAAAGCGCTGTAACGTGAACAGTCTATAGTGCGATAGAACAATGAAATCTTTGCGGCAGCTTCAGAGCTCCGGGACACCGGCTACCAGCGGCATTTGTTTAGCCGCCAATAGGTGACCTGGCTACAGGCCCCACCAGATGACGGTCTTTTCAGGGGCCATGGTACTCGAGTTTAGCCAGAAAAAGTGAGCGTCATGCGGCCTGAACAGTTAAGTTTAGGCACCAAAACGACTATAGTATAGGTAAAAGATGTTTTTTGATTTTGATTTGATGTTTCCTGGGTGAATGTATTTTGTTTTCGCCGCATAGTGAACTCCGCTCTCTGGCTTGAAAGTGCTTCGTTTTTATGTTGACACTATGTGCTATTTCATTCTGAGATTATTTTCCATTGAATATTGAAGTTGATAAAAAAAAGAAGTGTTTTGGCATGGCTGGCCGAGTGGCACTATATCCGTGGTGGTATTGGAAGGGGGATTCAATTCTTGCATGTTTTATTTTGTTGTGCATGATCAAAAAAACATAACCACCCTTTCTTCAGAAATCACACCCTGGCTATGTCTATTAAATTAGGACCGCGAAGAGACAAAAACTTGAACATTCAATCTAAGCTGGTTGCTAGAGACCCCCGAACCCTAAGGCGCTGATGAAAAGAGCATGTTGCCGACACCAGCCAAGCAGCCAAGACTTGATTGTCAACAGCAGGTAAACAAAGCAGAGATAAATAAGCTTGTGGCAGCAAACATAGTGGAGGAAATGTTGCCTGTTTCCACAGCGGAATCGCCGTCTTTCCTAAACCCACTGGGCAAAATACATGGTTATGAAGAGCGGACGGCCGCCAGTAATGTAGCCTTGTTTTTGACAAAATTTGGGCTGATGTTCACAACTATGTTGTCAGCTTTGTGTTATTAAAGAGCATGAAAGAGAGATCTTGACCATATTATAATAAGGATTTGTCTTGATCTGGGCATATGAGGTTTAACTACTTATGGTGTATTTCAGGTGATGTTACGGAGTAATTCAAAAGTAATGTGTAACTAATTACTTTCAGCAGTGAGTAATTAAATAAAGCAAAGCATTACTTTAAAAAAAGTAACTACTAATGTGTAATCCATTACTTTTTTTGAGTAACTACCCCAACACTGCTCCCGAGTGAGACATAATGAGACTGTAACAACTCAAGACTAATTGGCAGTAATGTACTTTTGTTTTTGTTTTCCTATAAAGCACTTTGAAATAACTGTGTTAAATGTAAATGGACTGCATTTTTATTCCACTTTAATAGTCTATTCAACTACTCAAAGTGCTTTTTAGGGGAGAGCCGGGGCAGTTGAAACACTTTTTAATTAAACGTAATTTACAAAGCAATCGTATCGCACTGAAAGCTCATATTTTGTCACTAGCAACCTACACCTGTCCTCTGTCAAATACAGTTGCATTTTCAGCTTTGAACAAAACCGTTCAGGAATTATTACAGCAAAAGTGGGGCGTGCGCAATGTTTTATTCGAGCTTCCTGGTCGGGACGCATGAAACAGCATAGGGGGACGGATGAAACATACAGTTTAAGCTATATAAACTTCCCACTACTTCAATATTTTACTACATATCATGAATGGTACTCCCAAAAGGTGTTATTTAAGATAGATTGTTGCTGGGGTATACGTCTTGGTGAATATCTGTTAACCACTAATTGCCGTCACCTTGAAGCGTGTATGAAGCGGTTTTTGGTAATATCATGCACTGTGGGTGATTCTGCCATTTTTATAGCTAGAACAGTACGTTTTCCCATTTATATCATGTTTCTATTGTGGAAAATGTCGTTTCACTAGGTTTTTACGTGGGTTAGGTCACTGCACATCCAAATAAGTGCCCACAGCCCGTCAGTCTCCATAGGATAACATGGGAAAATTCGACCCCCTACCTGGTGGGGGCCCAAATATATTTTCATCTTTCTAAAACTGCTTTTCCATGTTTCCCCTCCATAAATTATTGTATAAACACAGACATTTGTGCATTTACTTAAAATACATGGAGTTACAGCCAGGTCGGGGACAGTTGAAACAGCTGTTTCAACCGTCCCGACATAGACATATGCCATTATAACTTGTTTTGCTTTGCATGTAAACAAGCATGCAATATGAAAGTCTGGGATTGTGGAGAACACTAAATCGTCTACTGAATAAGCATGTAGTCGAACCTTTAAATGAAAAACACTCATTAATAATCGAAAAAATTTTACCGCTAATGAAGTTTACTTTCGACCATCAAAACTCGTTTATCACCTGTAACTCCGTGATAAAAGGAAATAACAGGAAGATATTTGGCTGAAAATAGGAGGTTAACACTCTCTATGTTTTGGCCTAAGGAAGTCTGTCTGTCATCATTGCACTCAGAGAAAACTGGAATGTTTCATCCGTCCCGCGTTTCGATCGTCCCAGCTCTCCCCTACAGGCACCATTCACCCACGCACATTCATACACTGTGGCCAAGTATGCCGTTCAAGGTTCCACCTGCTCATCAGATGAACATTCACACTCAAATTCAATTCGGAGTTCAGTGTCTTGCCCAAGGACACTGTTGTTGTGTGAGATAATTCAGCAGAGGCAGAGATATATAGACCAGAAAGGGGGAAATCCACCAACTGTAGTCTTGCTTTGCCAGACCTTCCTCCACAGCGCCGTGGAGGAGGGTCTGGCTAGTCCACACAGCATTCCGGGTGTGTAAAGTGCTATATAAATAAAGCTGATTTGATTTGATAAAGAATTTCTAGTAAACAAAAACAAGGCGTTCCCCCTCCCACCGCTACTGAAATATGATCCCCTTCATGGCGCCGCTCAGGACTCAATTGCTTATAGCATGTCAAACACTGGCAGCTGCGTTGGTTTGTTCGTACAATGTGTTAATCACCTTGTCATATTGCTAATTACCAGTGACGGGCTCCTTGGAAAATGCTGTGAGCAAAGCTACCAGTTAATCAACATTAAATGAAGCTTCACCACACTGAAGCTAAACATTATAAATGTAGCAAGATGCAATAACATGGCAAAAGTTACATGGAAGCTTTTTTTTTTTTATACATTCATGTAAATGACATACATTCACTGATCCTCAGCAGTTTAATTTCAGACCACAGCAGAAAGCTCCACTGTGCTTGAGCTTAAGAAATGCTTAGGGAAATATAGCTTGTGCGTGATCAGTAAAAGAGCTAAGCTACTGATAACCTCAACATCTCTATTGAGAAGTAGTTAAACTAGAAACACCGCTGTAAGTTGCTACCGCCAACGTTGTTCACAATACAAGTTGGATATAGAGCTGTGATGCCATCGGCGTGGGTTGCTGATGTAGGCTACGTTTTAATTTTCCAGAGTGTGTCATAATGACAAATACCGGTTCAGCCAGTTTGCATAAAATCAAAACCGGTTTAAGCTTGTACCAAAAAAAAAATGGAAATCGACCCAACTCTACTGAACAGCCTTCATGATAGCCTTCAAAATACCAACAGAGACCCCCAAGCACACAGCGAAAAAATTAAACCAAGGTTTTTATAAGGAAAAGGGAGTCAAATCTGGTGAGAATTTTCGATAAATCCCAGGATCTCAGTTCCTTATATTCAACATCAGTAACAAGTCAATACATATCGGTAATGGTTTTGTATTGCATGATATAAGGAGCACTTCTCTTCTGTCTGCTGCTTCCAGGTCTTTCTCCAGCCTATCAGATGACAGCGAAGAAGCCAGAGCCAGGTACCTCTACAGGCAGTGGGTGGGACTTGGTTTGACTGATGTTCATCTGTCCAATCACACAGTTCTGCTCAGCCTGCCTGGTTCCACACCCAACACCATCACTGACAGGTCTAGTCACCAGTGTTTCCTGCCAAATGGGATCCCCTGTGACCAGCGTGGACCAAATGACCTGCCAAAGCACCAGTTCCCCTACGCAGCCTACTCTGCCGTTGGAAGTTTGCAGGTAATGCACCATCACCCTTTATTGACATTTCCGAAACCAAAGGTTGCTTCCCCCTCCTGGCTGCTGCACTCTTCTCATGCTCTACCTCCCCCTCATTACCTTCATATTGTCAGAGTGTCTAACTCTCCATCCCCCGGCCACCGAAGGGTCATCAGTAAAAGTCATAGCCAGTATTTTTGTCTTCAAATGGTACAGCTTGGCCAACCACATGCAGTTCAGGGTCCAAAGGTGTCTATTTTCAGCTACTACAACACTTTTCTGGTAGATTTGTGGCATAATGAAAAGAGTCCTTAAAAGTCCTATTTGTTCCACTAAACTATTTCAACACAAATTAGCATATGTGCTAAAGAGCTGGTGCTTCAATGCTGCCGTGGCTTATGTTAATTGCAATTTAAGACATTATATAAAGCATATGTAAACACACAACACATTCTCATGAAAAGGTTTGTTCAAATATTTTTGCACACCGATACGTACGATATCTTATAAAAAGATGCAATCGGCGTCTTGTCACGTGAATGGTGGCTACAGAGCTCTGTGAGATGTCGCCGTATCAGTGGCAGTTGCTAGTTGAGTTTAGCTGATAAAAGGTGAAAATACAGATTACTTTGTTGCTGCATTATGACATCACGATCACTATATTTGACTACAATATCCCTAAAATCATGTTTTGGGTGTATTTATATCAATATGGGGGTAATACTCAGGTGTCCACTTGTATATAAATTATGTGAAAATGTACTCCAGCATAACTTTTTTCATGTAAAATGTGAATATTTCAATGGATATTCCAAATATATTTAAGACTTAGCCTATAATGAACTATGTGTGGAGCTAATTCCCTGCTTTGGTAGGACAGGTGCTCACACACACACAAACACACACACACACACACACACACACATACACACACATTTTGTATTAAATGAGCAGATTGGTGAGAGAATGCCAGTCTTTTGAAATGATCTTGTTTGTTTATGCTCTCTATTCTCTCTCTCTCTCTCTCTCTCTCTCTCTCTCTCTCTCTCTCTCTCTCTCTATCTCTGTCTCAATTCATTTTGCTTTATTGGCATGAAAAAAGAAAACATGTTGCCAAAGCAGTTTACAGAAAATTCATAATGTCACATATTGACTACATAGGTGTCATATAGATTCTATACTGTAATGATCGCTATACTACACACTAAACTCTCTCTCTCTCTCTCTCTCTCTCTCTCTCTCTCTCTCTCTCTCTCTCTCTCTCTCTCTCTCTGTCGCTCTCTCTCTCTGTCTTTTTAATTCAAGCACACACAAAATCACCTGGCAGGAGCACATGATGTCTACTATTCTTTCTACAGTCACATGCACAGTCCCTGTGAGGCTGAAACTGACTCCCAGTCAGTGTTTCATTTAACACTAATAACATTTCAATACCAAAACATGAGCCATTTGTTTTCGGCATTGCACGGTTTTCATCCACCCGTGCTGCCCGCGAGCGTTGCTCCTCCTTGTGAGTCCTAAATATTGAGCCAAGCGGCAGAGCTGGATGGCATCGCAGGGTGTTCAGTGCCAGACTGGAGCAAAGACCACTATAGGAGCCGTTAGCGCGGATACAACTGCCCAGCGGCCTGGGAGTGCACCATCCCCCACTATTAAATCACTGTTCTTTATTATCAACGTTTAATTCCTTTGAAGACATTTGGCAGAGCAGCATCGTCTTTTTTTTTTTTTACCAAGTTGTATTGCTTTTGTGAACTTCTACTATCTAGCCTACTTTTAGTTCTCAACACAGAGTCTGTTTCACACAGTGAAATGATAGATAATAGATAATATTTTTTTTAAGTGCTCGTTGCAACCCAAAAGTCACTAAAGGTTGCTAGATGACGCCATGCACTCATCTGCATATTGGTGACATCATTGCATATAATTTGCATAAAGCTTAGTGGTTGTGTCGGCGGACTGCCTGCTGCATGCTGCAAGAGGAAAGGGAGAGAGACCCTGTGCTGTTGACAGAAAAGCTGTGGACTGTGATTACTCTGAGCGCCATGCATGGAAATAAATTGAAATATAATATATCTCGCTTTCCCCCTGATGGTTTAATCGCTAAATTTGTCGGTAGTCACTTTTTAGAAGTACAGTCGCTGAGAGGGTCTAAAAAGTTGCTAAATCTAGCGAGAAAGTCGCCAAGTTGGCAACACTGAATCACTACTTAAGTGTTATTGAAACTGAATATTAATGTTATTTCTCAGTTAACAGCAAACTTTAAAAATTATAATTTTTTTCAAGATGGGAACAGTAGAGACAAACAGCCCAACCAGTCACAATGAGGTGGGAATGTGTGGAGCAAAAACTCACCGCACAGACAGTAGTAGTTGAGGCTGAAGTTAGTTTGATAATCACAAGCTGGACCCATTTTACCCAACAGATTCTGCATCAAGCCTTAAATTTTCATTTGTCGTTTTTGTACTTTTGTACTTTCGTTGTCCTACTTTTTGTACTAGTTCCTTGGAGTTTCCTATTGACAGTCTTTTCAAACTTCTTCATGATTTCCTGTTATACCAAAACATTCAACCACCACACTCGAGCCACACCACACTCGAGACCCCCAGTTTGGCAACTACTGTTTCGTACCACTTTTCCAACACAGTAATTACTGTCGTGAGTACAATGTAATCATAACCAACAGAACTGTTAAACTACACAAATAAAATTGTACTTTACCTTTTAATGTCAGAATTAAATCATTAACTACCACACATTGTATTTTGTCTGTATTTTTATCTGAATCTGCACCAGCTGACCCAGACTTGGTCCAGTCAATCGTGATGCCGAAATCAGAACTGTAAATCAGTCAAAGGAAACATAAATCTTACACATCTTTGGAAGAAAGGAAATATGGAGTGTGTTTGAATGCAGCATTTCATATAGCACAATTGCATGTTATAAAATGATATATTCTCTAGATTTAAATGGGTCATACTCATGAGGATCTTTTTTTTTTTAAATAAATGGAGCAGGAGGAGAATTTTTCTTGCTAGTGTGCCTTAGGCCATCTCTTACAGACAAGAGGGAGTTCACACACATTATACATTACACTTACACAGAATAGAATCTGTGATTAGAACAACACCAGCAAGCTCAACGCAGAAACGGTAACATTATTTAAGTAAGTGTCAGATGCACTGTTGATCTTCTCTGCCATCCTTCAGGAGTGTGAAGGTTAATGGAAGTCATTATGCATGTAGTCCGCTCACGCTAGCCAGAAGACACACATGCACAAAGAAATACAGTCGCACTATTTATAGAGGGTTGTACTTCTCTGTATCCTGGGAAGAGAGAAAGAGGTTGAAGGAGACACTTGTTATTCCCTTGAGCCCCTGCCGGCCTGAGGGCAGATGAAAAGTTGGAGTGATTCTTTGAATACCAAGTTTTCTCCACTTTTCTCTCCCTCCCTCTCTCCTCGTTCTCCTTTCTCCGCTTTGCTCAATCCATCCAGCTGTCCACTCGTCGGAGTCTACCCAAAGGAGGGTCACAGTCATCCATCACCAGATTATTTCTAAGCTCCATTCCTGCACGCTGCCTTGAATTAAGCGGCAGTTTTCGGGATCTAAACACGACTTTCAGACAATTAAAGGTGGCGTTTGTGATGGATGGATGGTGGCCCGGAGCAAGTATACCGGACTAATAAGTCCTGCTGTTGGTGGCACTGTTTTGCTGCTGCTGTGGAAACTATGGTCTGACACACACACACACACACACACACACACACACACACACACACACAGACACAGGAAGATAAGGTGAACATGCTTTTTGTATGTAATATGGCAATCTGCACATACAACAAGAAGATCCGACCAGGCAATCTTATTGGTCAACTTAACATTCCAGTCAAATCAGCATAACAACACACCCAGAGCCATTTCAGCACACCTGGTGCATCACTTAAAATATTACTCTGCCATGTCTATGTCAACATACAGAGTTGAATTAAAAAACAGTTTTTGAAACATTTGTATTCATGTAAATCAGGAACCCGATGTGGAATACACAAACACTCTCCAACTAATGTATAGGGTTAATGTTATAAGTTAACTTTCACTGGAAATGTTTGCATCAGCTGTGCCTGTGACTCGGCGTTATGTTAAAAATAGCTGCTACATGTGAATTTTGCAGACGTATAGCAGTTAAATCCATCAATGGAAAACAATATGTTTTCAGCAGATATCTTAGTTGTTTGCTTTTAAGGTTCAGTTTGAGAGATAGATAGCCTTTATTGTCATTGTACATGGAAAAATACAACGGAATTTGGAGAGCTTTTCACAGTGAAGACAGTTGTAATAATAAAAAAACATAACAAGACATCACATACATTCAGGGCATAACATTTTAATAAATAGATAAATAAATTAAAAAAAATTGCACATCATGGCAAGTGCATTTCATATTTAAAAGACTGTGTAAGTTATGGTTGTTTGCAGGAATTAAGAGTTATGATAGCCCAGGGGAAACTGACACAGAAACTGTTTTTGAGTCTGTTTGTCTGGCTTTTTATGCACCTGAAGCGCCTGCCAGAGGGCAGCAGGTTAAACAGGTGAAGACTGCGGTGGGAAGGGTCTTTAATTATATGCCTTGCCCTGCTGAGACACCGTGAAGATGTCACATTGAAATTTTTTCAACTTCATTTTGCTTTACAAAGGACACACAAGAATAAGGACACATGGTTATTTAATGATATAGGAAAAGAAAATGGCAGTAATGAAGAATAGGAACAGAAGGTCGAAAGGGACACCAGAGACAGACCTGGTGGTTGTCATAGGAGCTGTAGGACTTGTACAGAACACACTAACAAAATACACAAGCGGGATCCCATCAACATCTATGAAGTACAAGAAATCCTCTTGGCACCGTGCACATTCACCAGAGGTTGTTATCCATCATGTAAAGTGAGAAACCAGCTTCCCTGTAGAGCCCCATGAACATTTGCTCACAGCTTTAAGGACTAGAGGTGGAAATCACAAATCACTGTGCTCAGTTCAGTTTAAAGATTGGTTGTCACTGACTGTCCTAAGCTAAATGGTCGCATCAGCGTTTACATTAGAGATGGAGACTCGAGTTTGAGACTCGGACTCGAAGGGTAACTACCGTTTTTTTCAACCTGGACCCTATTTTCCTATAGCTGTTTTTGTGTCTAAGTGACATTGGTCCAGTATTAAGCGAGATCGCTGCAGTGGGCAGCGGCGAAATAAGCTATAATGTAAGTTAATAGGGCAATTGTCCAGCTTGTATTTACCTTCACAAAAGTGCTCGTTTTGCCTGACAACATTGTGTCTGACCACATTATGGAAAGGATTTCTAAGGAGGTTGACTTTTCTGTTAAAGAGTCAGATTCTTTTTTTAAACATAAAAACACCCGCGAAATTGCGTTCGCTAAAACCACCAGACTCAATAGACTCAAATAAACATACACTTCATTCAAAGTCAACAGAAACAAACTAAAACTATGAAAAGGTTGGTTTTCAACTTTTCCAACCATCACAACTCTGTGTCTCATTAAACAGAAAGGTCTCAAAGAGGTTTTGAAGGTCTATTTCTGAAGGGATCCTTTCCATAATGATGCGGGACTCGTGAACAATCTGTCTGTGCTTAACCTATAACCTAACTACGTAATGCGTAACGCATCTGCTGCACGCGGCCACCGGCCACAGTCAACATGTCGACAGCACCGACAGCTGCCCCTGAAAATGCACCCTGATAGATTAGCTAACATGTTTACAGTAGCTCAGCATTGGCCATCTAACGTTAGCTTGCGTCTTGCTTTACCCACGACCTACGGAGGTAAACTCTGACTGTCGCTCGCTAGATGTTATGAAAAAATGAAAGGGGATTTCTTTGTTTGTTTGTCAAACTTTTCGGGGGATTTAATGTTTTTTACGTAATCATTTACGTCCCGCAGGCTGCCACCATGTTAATTATTAACGTCAGCTGCAGACAGCTACAAGTTTATTGTTGATCATATAACGCTCATCATAACCACCAGAGACTTAAGATTTTTAAAGATAATTTTGTGGGGCTTTATTCAGTAGTGACAGTGACAGGAAAGATGGGAGGAGAGGGGATGACATGCAGCAATGGGCCGCAGGTCGGATTTGAACCTGGACCGCTGCAAAGGACTCAGCCAACATGAGGCGCACACCCTACTGGGTGAGCTAGAGGCCGCCCCCAGAGACTTAAGACTTGACTTGGACTCTAGCTCAAAGACTTGAGACTTGACTTGGACTTGAGTGCCAGGAGCCTACACCCATCAGATTATATTTGTGGCTTTTAAAGGTGCACTCTGCGTGGTTTCAGTGCAATTTAATTTTTGTTTCAAATCGTACACACAGTTTGTGTCTTCCACATCGGGTTCCTGATTTACATGAATACAAATGTTTCAAAAACTGTTTTTTAATTCAACTCTGTATGTTGACATAGACATGGCAGAGTAATATTTTAAGTGATGCACCAGGTGTGCTGAAATGGCTCTGGGTGTGTTGTTATGCTGATTTGACTGGAATGTTTTCGGCACAGAATGTGCACCAAAATACAACAAACCACGTTCCAGCCAATCACCGACAAGATGGTTGGGGGAGGGGGTGGGGGTTAGTGCTCACTTATGCACTGCATGTGCACATAATAGGGGGGAGGATGTGGTTTGTTGTATTTTGGTGCAGAGCCTGTGCCCCTAGTGTTTGTTTGACGTTTACGACCCCTGTGTTGTCCTTTTTCACACTTTACATGCAAATAATATTCAGTTTTTTGCTCTTATTCCGAAAAAGATTATATTCCGATTAAGTTGTTGACATGACTAATGATAGTGAATATTCCCGTTAACATGCAGCCGTGCAAACTAGGATTTTTTTTAAGGTTCACCAGCGGTGGTGGACTTATCTGACAATGCAAACACAGCCTACCTATTTCATTCCTTCTATCACTTTTTTGAAAAGGTCGGTGTTAAAGGTCCTATGACATGCTGCTTTTTGATGCTTTTATATAGGCCTTAGTCCTTAGTATTAGTATCCCTAATACTGTATCTGAAGTCTCTTTCCCGAAATTCAGCCTTGGTGCAGAATTACAGCCACTAGAGCCAGTCCCACAATGAGCTTTCCTTAGGATGTGCCTTCTGTGTCTGTAGCTGTAAATGCTATTGAGGAGGAGAGAGGCGGGGAAAGGTGGAGGGTGGGGGTATAGCCTTGACCAACTGCCATGCTTCGCTCGTTTGCAAGCCATGATGTCTCTCTCTCTTTCTCATGGGCGGGCCAAATTCTCTGGGTGGGCAAAGCAGAGAAAGCCTTATGACGACATATAGGGAAGATTCCAGATCGGCCCATTTGAGCTTACTTTTTCTCAAAGGCGGAGCAGGATACCCAGGGCTTTTGTTTACACCTATCGCCATTTCTAGCCACTGGGGGACCATAGGTAGGCTAGGGGAACTCGTATTAATGTTAAAAAAAAAAAACTTATAAAGTGAAATTTTCATGCCATAGGACCTTTAAGATGTTTGTGCACATCACCAGAAATGTTGTCTTTTCATTAGGCCATGCATCTCTACCGCAGCCCTGCAAACTGTTAGCTAGTTGGTTTACGTACAGCAACCTTAGCAATGCGCAGAGCTGACCGTAAACTGCGGTAAAAACACAGATTGAGATGCATATTCCAAATGCATGTATATGCATTTGGAATTCTTTCCAATTCTTTCCAATTCTTTCCAATTTGGAACATTCTTTGTATACATGTCCAAAGAATGCTTCTAAAATCTAAATAATAATGGCATATTACACGTCTTAACCAGAAAATGCTATATTAGGAAAAAGGCCTTATTGGTATATCTAAACTGAATATGCTGTTTACATGACCCGTATCAAATTCGGAATATTGTCATATTCTGAATAATAGTGGAATATTAGTGTGCATGTAAACATACTCAGTGTAGTCAGTTCACTTTGGAAATATGTTGAAAAAGATTTGTTCACACATGAACTGAACACATGTACTGAACACTAGACATGCACATGAATACATTAGAGTAAGTAAATACTGTATAGACCTAACAGATGGTAACTTCTGATCATTGCATTATATACCCCTGATAAACAGCAGTAGCCTATGTGTTCTTGGACATTTTGCCTGTATTAATAATAGGTAGTATGGTACTGTATGTGCTCTCATTCATCTAAAAATAAATGTGATATTAGTTATGCTGCTTAAATATAAAGTATATTCATACCGTTTGCCTGTCTCCATTCTGCTTATATTAAAATAGATGTAGCTGACTTGTCAACTAAACATGATTGTGCGTCTGCTTGACTTACCAAGTTATAAACGTTTTGTTTAAAATACCATACATAATTCTCTTCAGAGTCAATCTACTGCCTCAGTCTAAAAGCTACACGGTGTGAAACTTAAGTAGATTTATAATGGCCCCTTCAATAGCCCCATTTATCTCATTTTACTGTAAATGTAATAAATGTTCTAGCAGAGAAAGAATTACTTTATGGGCTCTTTTATTTCCTAATAATTTCCCATGGAATTCTGGAATTCCTTGGAAAGTTTCCTTTAAAGGGTACATGTGATGTACTTATTTTGTGAAGAAAAGTCATGAAATCATGTAGTACTGTGCATGCAGTGATGCATAAAAATATGCACTTTGTGAATTATTTAATAATTCTATCTCCTTGTGAACTCTAACAAGCTGACCTCGTCAGTTCTCTATTCAGATAATACATGGCTATACTGTCTAAATATCCTTTTCTTCATTTCCACTAGAGCTAGTACATAAAATGATTTTTTTCAGGAATTATTACTATGATAACTACTATTTTGCAATCTGCCTTTTGGTTTTCATGGAATGCAATGAACTTTGCTGTCTTATAATGTATACTCTCCACTTGCTACACCAGGTATTTGGTTGTTCTGTTCCTATGTTTTTTTCCTTGTCACAAATTATTAATGTGAAAGAACAAATTAAATTTGCTTCATATCCAGCTGGGTCCAAATGACAAAGTCTAATGTAAGCTGGGTCTAAGACACAGGCTTCATTACGTGACTCAACATCACTGCATCGAAAAGCTCACTGATGCTTTATAAATGTTCACATTTAAGCCTTCCAAGGATGGGCTGTGGGTAAAGCCTCTGACTAATTCAACACAGCTACCGTAAAGTACTTGTCCTCACTCCCTCCCCCTGTCCTCTTCCCTGTCTTCTTCTCTTTTTCACCTTTTTATCTCCTCACTTCTTCTGTCTTTTGGAGACATTCCCATCTTTATCCAGTGCAGATGTGAAGTCTTTTTGAATTTTTCATACTGGATACATATATAATTTCCCAGAGTAACTGAAGACCTATAAATACATGCACCCCTGATGGGCTCTAGTTATCCCTGTCAAGGTCCGTCATCAGATTAGTGCACTCTTTGGCGACAGACATGGGCAACCGCCCCCTGAACTCTGAACAACGGGCCGGCTGAGCATGCAGTTAGAAGGCTACACACATCCTGCTGTTACTGCAGTTCTGTGAGAAATACACCTAGATTGAAGGTGCTCTGTTCCATAACAAGCGTCACAACTGGTAAAAGGGGTGAAAGGCTGTAAGAAACACAATTTACTCCCAGCTGGGCCTGCATCATCCATCAGCCATCGGGAGCAAGAGAAAAAGGTGCTGCAGTATTTTTTTATTGCGAGCCTGCGGATTTTAGAAATGCATCTTATAAAAATGGTGTACTTTTCAATTTCCCAGATTCTAAATGAATCCCATCACCACCTTTTTATCCAATGGAATCTCATACTTTTTGATCAGATTCTATTCAGCATGGTTGAAGAGGAAGGTTTCAAAAGAACATTCAAAGAACGGTATGAAACAAGGAAACCCCTAACCACTTTCCAATGGTAGAATTAGAAAGAGCATCCAGGATGCATGAAGTGGAAAGTAGCTCACAACCCGCTGTCTGGTAAAGAATAGTGGGTTGCTGGCACCTCAAACCAATGAAAATGGAGGAGAAGAAGGGGCTAAGGACAGCCTGACATTAGATCTGGCTAGTCCCTCATTCACCTTATCCAAGGTAGGAGAATAATGCACTGCACCCCAGATGTGGTGCCTCTGGGCAATAGCTGAGACAGCCTTAGATTTAGAGAGTATTTGAGAGGTTAGGAGCTTTACATTTTGAGGGAAGATGTAATCTATAAAGTGCTGCCCTTTATTAAGAAACTACTTTTGGCATTCTGCTGTCAGAGGCAGAAGGACAAATGGGGTTATCCACTCTGCTACTATCAGAATTCTGACCAACGACAGGAAGAGGGGAAGAATTAAGATCAGTTTCTTGATGGACTAGAATCTACTCCTGTTGAAGCAGGATGGCTGGTCATGAGTTGGTCAGCATTTCCTCTTCTGGAGGATGCACGTGGGAGTCCAATTGCTCTGAAGCCTTCTCTTTTACAGCACTGAGTTGGTTCATGAGTGCTGAATGCCCAGGGCAAAGAAGAGGAGAAAGGAGGACTCTGCAGAGCAGCACAAATTATTTCCCTATCAACACTGAAGGCTTGTGACATCAGGGTATGGCTGATCTCATGGACTAGTACATTGGGATTTTATTGGACAACAGCTCAGGAAGGTGGATGCAAGAGATGGTTGAAGGAACTGGTGTGGTCACTATTAGACAGCGTTTGAATGCTTCCTGTGGTAGGCAAACACAGCCGAGAAAGAGAGGGCAGGAGGCAAACAATGACTGTAACCTCCTTGTTAGATTATCCTCTATCCCTTAGCTGACTCTACAGTAGGGCTGTCAAAATTGGCCAAAAATGTTGTTTGAATATCCATTCTAAAAAAGAGGTTTGAATATATTCGAATATCTATTTTGTGCATTACGTCCATAAGAGACAACCAATACAACGGGAGACATAACTACTTGTGCAACATTGGCCCTCTCTCTCACTGGAGCGTGCAGGGGACAGGACATGCCGCGGATTACACCGCCGTCACAGAACCGTTCATAATTTGGTCATAAACAACCGAGTCTCTTGCCGTTCCATGAATTTGTCGGCCGATATTGCCGTCGGCTCTTACCTAAAGAAGTTTCTCGTTGTCTCTGCAGTTAAAGATTTACGTTAGCGTCTTTGTGCCGTCTTCTTCTTCGCCGTCGTTGTTTGTTTACTTCCGGTAAACGGAAGCCACATGATAGGACGTCATCCACATGCCCACTCGTTGGCTGGGAATTCTACTTCACGACCAACTCAATCAGACAGGAAGCTGAACGTTGAGGAAGTGGCAGCCAACGAACTATCGTGCAAGGCAAATAGCCGCGGTAGTGCTGTCTTTTTCTTTCTCTTATAGTATGCGAATATAGATTTTCATATTTAAATGTCAAATTTAGAATATTCATTGACAGCGCTACTCTACAATAGGTGCAAAGACAACAGCTGGACCAAGCGTCCAGCTGTTGTCTTTGCACCTATTGTAGATAATCCAAGCGTGCTATGCAAAGATGCCAACTGTATATGACATAATAGATTATGGGTTTGCAGGAGACATGCACTCTGCTGAGGCTGGGGAGATTATCAAGTCGGGTAGCAGCGATGAGAGGGATGTTCACCCTTGCAGATCAGGTGTTGTCTTTCTTGTATTTATGGCACCATACCAGGATTTAGCAAGAATATGGGCATACCAGGAACGGTTGCTATGGCTTGGTTCTGTTCCCACTTCATTTCTGGTACTGTATCCAACGTATAGGAAAAAACCCCTACTTATTGTATTCCATCCCCCCGTATGTGTACATAATATGCATGTACAGTATACACTTGTGCATTCGTAATCACAGAGTAAACATTTGCAGGATTTGCTTCCTCTGCGTAAACTTTAACTGCCTTGTTGGAACAATCAAAAATGATATGTTAATGAATGATTAATTACATCCCAACAGAATAAACTATCTAATAACCCAAATAATATGGAAGCCCTGCTATATTTTTGGGCTTTTGTCAAGGCATTTCACTTACTTATCTTTCAATCGTAAATTATAAAATACACAAATACATATTCCTGTAAAGGATGTTACATTTCCTTTCAATACAGCAAACTTTCTTTCATTACAAATACATTTGGGTTGTAGGCAAAATGCAGGATGAGATATTCCAAAACTCTCCCACCACCAGGCCAAAAATGTATCTTATTCCATTTCCTTTCATGTCCTCCAGTCTAAATAATGCCAAAATTAGAATACAGGTTTAAAATTACCACTTAAAGACACTTAAGCTGCATAATCCCTCATCAACCAAAATCATTTAACATAACAAGCTAACTAATACGATCTGTAATTAAGGTAATTAGCATTATTTAGAAACTAGTAATATGCCATCATACTTATCTTCACATAAATCATGGCTGCTTAATATGAACTATGCCTCTTAGAGCATAATGGAGTTCTTGCAGTTTCAAGAAAAACTGTTTCCTCATTAATATTCAAATGAAAGCACTTGTGCTCGAGAATCTAATAAAATCAACCTCTCTATAGGACCAGCCTGCAGTGTGTGATTATGAATATTTTGCAGTTTCTGTCTGCACAGGAATTAATTCACAGTATTGTGACTACATACGGTAAAAACAGACGGACACATCATGATAGCATAATGATCTTTTTTATCATTTAAAGTGGTATAGGTTATTTTCTGCATTAAATATATGAATATGAACCCATACGTGTAGTTTAAACATGTAGCTGAGCCACATTATACAGCAGCTTAGTGGTACTTCTGTTTTATTAAAGATTGGTAGTCCTGTGTGTAATTTATAGTATCACTTCTAATTCCATTTTAAAGTGCAGCAAAGAATTGCATGTTTCACTACCCACAATAACAGACTAAGCTCGTTTTAAAGCTAACCTCAAAACATATTTATTTAGAATGGCTTTTAATAGAGTAGTGTGACATTTTCCTTTCTTCCTGCTTTTATGTATTTGTTTCTGATTTTACTGTATGTTTTATTTATTTCTGATTTTAGTGTATGTTATGTTTTATTGTTGTTACTTCATGTAAAGCACTTTGGATACCTACTAGTTTCTGTAAAGCGCTATATATAAAAAAATATTGATTGATTGATTGTATTAGTATTTTACACATGCCATTATGCCACACATTTCTCTTTTTCATAAAATGCGCTTGAATTACAATTTATTTAGCCACGCTACAATAAAATACAATCCGCATCTGTCATTCTATGCATACAACCTGAAAATGGCTTTTCCCAACACTGGCCCTCTTTCAGCCTGCCTCTCCTTGTTGTCTGACATAATGACAGTGTGATAGTGAAGGCACTTCATTTACTTTATGTGATAAGAGTTAATTACAGGGTGGATTTGAGTAGCCTTCAATCAGTAGACTGCAGAAACAATCCAACAACCTCCTCTGTCTCCTCCTTGCATGGCTGCTTTTCTTTTCTTCGCCATTTATCCCCTCGCTTTACACACTCTGTATTCAGAAAGAGAGACAGGGGAAGGGACGGTTAGTCACAGTTTACCTGTGACTAAAAAGACTCCTACCGCAGAGGAGGACTTGAGAGATATTTATAAAGCTCCCTCAAAAGGCACTTTTCTTAGGTGAGCATGTAACATCAATGTTTTACACTTGTAGTACTAGTAGCAATAGCTTTCCTGATAGTTGCAGTTTGGAATATTAGATGGTAAAAATGAAAATAGTAATGTTTGTATGTGTAGGTTTTATGTGCATAGACAAAGAACTTATGAGATAGAAAAATATGATTCCAAATATGATGATATGAAGAAAATATGATGCCAACATTTTGAAGTATATTGTGTATTGTAAACTGTTTACCGAGACCCCATTAACAAAGTACACCACAGGCAGTGTTGGGGAGTAACTAGATACATGTAACAGCGTTACGAATTTAATTACAAAATAATGGCAACTGTAATCCCTTACAGTAACTGGGAAAAATGTGTAATTAAATTACAGTTACCTATGAAATGGTTCATGATTACAGTGGGGGTTACATCTGAATATTTTCTGCATAAAGATAGGATATATGTTTGTCATGTGTCTTCTTTTGCCATTTCCAGCCACAGCCTTTCAGTAAAGTTTGATGCTATTCTGATGCTTTCGATTGGTTCTCCTGTTTGAATGTGCAGAGCTGCCAGTCTGACAGTTAAATCGCCTCTCAAGATGTCTGAGAGTTGCCACTATGGCTATGGATAAAAAAAAAGAGAAAATCCTTCCAGATTACACGGATTACAGTTACCTTTATTTTGTATGAAGTTGTAGGTAAATTGAGACAATCAATTACAGAATTAAGAATTAAGCAGGTTACATCCAGCCAAGTGATTGTATTCAAAATAAAAGTTAAAATCTTCTCTTACTGAGGACCTTTGAGTCGTGTACATTATCTGCTGTTGCTGTGAAAGCAATTCAAGGTTGGTTAATTGATGATGAAGTGTAGTTCTGACAGAATCGTCGCTGTTGCAAAGGTAACAATAAAGTGTAAGGGTGGGTAGGATATTGGTTTTCTGTAGAGAGATCACAGAGTTTGCAGCTGCTCCAAATCAGTCAAACATTATTACATTTCCCTTCAAAACAGTATCAAGCTCATTGCCATCAAGCAGTCCAAAAATATTTTTCTCTCATGGATTGTCTCTGCCTGAACACTATCTACTGGCAGCTCCTGACAGGTTAGGGCACCCTGTTGGCCAGGATATGAGTCATTACCTCATTTAAGGAAATTGATCAAATGCTTTTACTTCCAGTCCTAAAGGTAGGACACAAAATATGTTGATTTCCTTCTTTGAGACAGGCCTTGGTCAATTTGATCAGGGTGTGGATGTAACTTTATTCATCAGCTTTCATCCTGTTAAGCCTTTAAGGAAACGTCCCTCCCCTTATAAGATTGCTAATTCACATTAAAGCATTTCCTCAGCATGGCTTTTAATGGAGATTTTTAACCCCCCATAATGCCATTATGCACCAGAATATAATTGTGGAAGATACACTTCATATTCATGATTTTCTGCTGTAAATATTTTAGAGATATTGGACACTGACAAGAGTCCAAGATATATTTCTCCCCTTATCATCCTTCAAAAAGTCTACCAAACTCTTGTGTGAATGCCTGGCTGGGTTGAGGGGGAATTATTCATCATCTCAACAGGAGAATGATGCTCACAGCTTCAGCCAGACAGAGGCCACTTACACTGTTAATTTCATTACCTCGTCGGGATGAAACGAAAGGAGAAAAACGGGGGAGATGAAAGAGAGATAGATCTAGTTGAAGCAGCACCATCTAAGTGCGTATAGAGATTCTCCTATATTTCAATTTGTTGCGTCTTAGTCTGCGGTTTAAATGGAGGACTTTTATGATGCAAATGCAGGCAGGAGTGATAAATCTTTCGTGCTCTCCTCTCCTGGGCTCCTCTGATGCAAAATATGTGCTCTCCCTCTCCTCTCACATACACACACACACACATTCAGGCACTATCTCGTACTCTCCCTCGCTTTCTCTCCACTGCAGCATCGTGTTACACTCGCCCCCTGGCCACATGAAAAATGAATCAGGTCCAGGTGATGCAGTGAGGGAGTAGGGAGGGGGGAAGAGAGAGTGAGAGAGGGGTGAGAGAGAGATAAATAGAGAGAGAGAGAGAGAGAGAGAGAGAGAGAGAGAGAGAGAGAGATACTAAAAAGTAAAGCTTTGACTTTTCTCAACAACTTCTAGGTCACTTTAATTTGGAAGATGAACTCAGTCAGCTGCTCAGTCACACACGTGCATACACACAAAACTCACATACACACACACACACACACACACACACACACACACAAATGTAAACACACACTTGGCCAAAGTAATTCCAGTGTACTGTAAAGGAATCCGATTCTATTCTAGTGTCATGATATTAATTACAATGGCTACATTAGGAACTAGAAGAGGACTCGGAGAGCACAGACCTCTGCCAAGGCCATGTCCTACAGTCCTGCTGTACTGTTTCCTATGCTCCCTCCTGCACCTGCAACAAACATGATCTTTATATTTTTTATATATTTGTGGTTTGGTAATACAGCTCCCCCAGTGGCGCATCTAGTAATAATAATGGCGTAATAGTTTAGGAAGAAGTCTATATTGACGACGTTTCACTTCCGGGATTGCTCCGGTGCTGCCGGAAATTCCGTTCCCTTCCGCTTTCTTTGTGTTGGCATTCTAAACTCCGGTGAATTTATAAGGACTATGGTTAACTGCTCCTCAGATCTCTGCAGGGTAAATCTAAACAGCTAGCTAGACTCGTTCCAATTAGATTTTTTCTCGTAACATGTCGTAACATGGGAAGTTAACAATGCACTTTGCTAAAATTATCTGCTGGAAATATCTACTCTAACTTAATGTAAAACAAATATGACACTACGCTACAAAAAACATTTTGGTTAGTAAACCAGGGGCCTTCAGCGTTTTTTAGGCCACCCCTTAGCTTTAAAAAAAAGATGGAGCAAGGACCCCTACTACATATATTGTATACAATGTAGTTGCATTTTAAACTGGACCTACAACAACGTGTCGGGCAGATTAAGGCCTTTAGATATGCCTTTTTATAGTGCATATAATACTAAGCTTTTAAAAATAAAAATGATTGGCATATTCAAATATTTATACATCATGATTTAATGTTAAAATATGGCACTTAACTGTATCTCTGGATGGCTACCTTAGCTGTAGGCCAGTAAGCCTATCATCAATGTTGTGTAAAAAAAAAAATATCTTTACTAATAATGCGTTGGATTCATGTTAATGGATATTTTCAGACATTCAAAAAAATTTTTTTAACCATATAACAATAATTTGGCGGCCCCCTGCAGCAACTCTGATGAGCCCCTGTTGAAGATCTCTGCTGTAAAGTATTAAAGTTACATACCCTGCCCTATTGCAGAGTAAGGTTATGAACAGAGCGCACAGTTGACTGGGCCATATAAACACATACCGGTAGGTTACCTAACATATGGGTGACGTATGACGCACAAACATTTTGGGGAAACATTTGATTAAAGGGAATGTAATAAATGCTGACCCGCCTGAGCCTCTGTGCTGTTTCTCCACACCAGGGGGAGGTGGTGGATGTCCAGTACGCCAGCGTGGACGACCTCCGGAGAGCCAAAGACCGCCTGAACCTCACCAACCAGATTGCTGTGGTCAAGCTTGGCCGAGCACCTTTGCTGTACAAGGTAAGATCCAATCAAATCTCTGCAAAATGCTGCTCTGCTCTGCTGATAAAGGAATCACACATGTGATTTGATGCTGTACTTGAGATTTACCTGATACTATAATCTTACAGCAGAAAAAAATATATATTCACCCAGACTGAGGAATGAGATCTTTTGATCTTTAAAAATAAGTGCAAGGTGTGACTCACAAAATGATTTTCCTATAATGAGGGGGTTTAAAATGATCCAGATATACTTAGCTCACTGCCCTTTGAAGAAATTAAATAATGCTTGCTGCACAGGGACTTTTTATACTGAACAGGACTTAATTCATATGACTAGTCATGCATCACTAATTCTTCATATTATTTTTACCATAAATGTATCATACTTGATTCCTGTATCCGCACAAAGATGTCTGAATACATCTGACCTAATAAGAAAACAACATTAGCAAGCAAATTGATTAGGCCTGTTTCTGCTCGGGTATGTGCCATATTCAGCTCAAATCAGTTTTCCTATCAATTTGAAGATGACAAGGAAAATGTGAATTCCAATCCAGTTAATTTAAACATGAACATCTACCTTCAAGTTAATTATAGATGAATTAAATTTAAAGTTTGCAATTATGCAATTATACAAACCTGAAAACAAAGTCCATGTGGACTAGGGTTGGGTATCGTTTTTTTTTTTTCGATACCGGTGCTAAAGCGATGCTTTTTAAACGTCACCGGTGCCTAAACCGATACTTTAAATAAAAAAAATAAAATAAAAAAAGAATAGCGCAAAACGACAGCAATATTCACTAGCAAGGACACACCATCAACCAGATACATTTTGAACAATTTCATAAACATGAAATTTGATTGGAATGCGAGGCATGAAGTTGCTGGAATGCGAGACGTACAGTCACTTGTAGTCATCAGCTGACTTTCCGTTGACTGCGTTGTGGGGAGGCTTCGGTAGTGAAGTCCGCCGTAGCACCTGGGCACGATGGACCCCCTTAGGACCTAAAGAAGAGGAGAAAGGAGAGGAACAGAAGAGTGTGGGAGGGACGGGTGCAGAATGTGAGAGCGAATGAGAGGAGAGGGTTAGGTGGGTATGAGTCTGATGATCATAAATGACCTGTAACAGCAAATAAGACTAAGAGTGAAAAGAACGCTATTTTTATGTAGTTTTTATTAATGCCTTTGCCCAGGTCCGATTTTTCCCACAAAGTCACAAAGTCAGTTTTTTAAAGTTATCTGCTGTAGTTACATGGCTGATAATGGGGCAGGACCATCACAGAAAAGAAGGATATTAAACAAAGAACAACTAAAAGCTAAAAGGAAAAGTGACAAACGACGGGCGAAATCCGTGTCACACTCTGTCGGGCTTTAAACAGATGGAGACAATTATGGGATTGTAAATGATGATGTAATATGTCTATTTCATTCATAAAATAACTTTAGATTGCACAATGTGATTGTACGTCAGTATGCAACATTAAATTACGCCCTCCTTCCATTTAGCTCGGAGGTTTTATTCCTTTTAGTCCGTGTTTGTGTTCCCTGTGTACTTGTGTAAAGCATCCTTGGGTTATTGAGAAATGCGCTATATAATTTATTACTATGTTGGTTGCTACAACAATCTCTTAGTGCTTTGGCTCGTGACACAGTGACAGTGATACCCGGTTTAACTCATGATACATCCAAAGTAGGCTAAGTTACTGTATGGAACACTTGAAATGCAACAATGCATCTGGGATGTATTCTCTTATTGTAAATGAATGATTTTCTGTCGGCACAAAACATTTATCTCAACTATATGACCTCCCCGTAACGCTGATTCCTAGACAATTATGACAGCAAGTGTTGTTAAAAACATTACCACTTTGGTTCAAAAACCGCTGAAATTAAGACAAACTGAAAGTTACATCTAGCCACTTTATGTCAAAATTTTTTACTATCAGTACTTGGCTAAATGCGGTCCTTAAATTGAGAAGAAAGCTCCTGTTTCCTGTCCTTTTATTCATTGAGTATTTCTCTACTTCTGAATGTGAGGTTAGTTATAAATGACAGGTTAATGAGCCATAACAGGAATAAATGGAGGTTCCAAAAAAAAAAAAAGGGAGAGCAAATGTTTAAAGAGGGGTCACCATCCTGCATTTACATTAATACAGTTAGACTTTTAAAAAGCCATTTAATTAGACTGCATCTCCTGCCACATGGGGCCCTGCTAGCAACAGACTGCTGACCCATTTTTCCTCCACGCCCACAGTTTATGACAAATTTGGTCATGTGTGCTTCTTAATGTCTCTGTGTCAGCAGCTGAGAGAAATGATTGCCCTTTACATATAAATGGGGAAGAATGATTGATGAGCCTTGTACTCTCACTAATGATTGTGTGACAGTGACTGCAGGCCCAATGTTATAGCTAGCATATAGCTAGATTCATATTTGATACACAAACTCGGATGAAGAGGACTCAGAATTTTATTTCAAGATCGGTCAAGACCACAACTGCAGGGATATGACTAAATTGCCTGTGTATCGTCTGATTAACATCCTTACTGTGATTGGATGTAGAACTTCCTGCATCAAATGCAACCAATAACATGACTTATTCCTAATTAGAAATCTGTTACCGTTAACCCCCGTTCCCCGCCATCCCCTAACACGCTCTTTGCGGTAGACAGGAGAAGAAGCTCTGGCTGTCTGGGAGATGTCAGCCAAATCAAACATAAAATGTGGCTGGCTAAACCATAAGGAGTTTATTTCCAAGACTAAAAGAAAATGAATATTAACTATACATATTAGCTGTTGTTATGGCAATAAAAGAGGTGAACAAAGAAGAATCTTAATTGGTTTTCTGTGGGTGTTTTTCATTGGAATGTGGATCTTTCAGATCAATTTTAGGAGTGCCTATGTTTAGCATTTTCCACATTTTATCGTGTCATGCAGTGTGGGATTCACACTGGTCTGGTCTTGGCCTTGACTCAGTCTCAACCCCTCAAAGTCTTGGTCTTCTCTTGGTCTCGTCCTGCCTTGGTCTTGGTCTTGACTCGGTCTTAACCCCTCAAAGTCTTGATCTTGTCTCGGTCTCGATTTACAATCTGGTCTTGGTGATGACTTGGTCTCGGTTTAGGTGGTCTTGACTACAACACTGCCAATTACCAACTAATTTAAGAATCACAATATAGATTCACGATATGTTATTTCAATATATTGTCATATCCCAGCAGTTATTTATAATACATGTATTAATGGGCGTTGGAACTATTTAACGAGAGTGGGACAAGTCGTATCCACTTTTTAAAATTAATAAGATATTAGTTTAAAAATGTGTGTATAAACAAAGCCTCCAAAATAACTGGCTAATAAAACATTTTGAAACTCGGCCTCAGGTCCTGGTGATTCTTAGCAGTAGTAGAAATAATTTGACTAGTTTATTGGAGAATGCATAGGGCAATTTGACTATAGTTGTCCTCTCCACTTTACTCATTCATTTGATAACATCAACAAGAAGTAATACATTTTACAGAAATTGCTACTGCATGCAAGCATAAAGAAATCCTCAAATATAAATAAAAAAACAATTTGTTAACGAATCAATTTCTGTACTTTTAGCTTTTTTAACATCTTAAAATATGTGATTTGGGACCAACCACTTCCTCTGGGTGAAATTACAAAATGAATCCATAATTTTTCTCATGTTACAGCCAGATAAAAGTATCAAACCACTTGTTAAAAGCCACCAGAAGGGCTTTTGGGAAAAGTTTGAAACCTTACCTAACCCCCTTGTAGCGATCCTAGGAACAGCAAGTCCCTTACTCACTGCTAACAGGTACGAGAAGAAGGCTATTGAATTTGGGATGGTGATTGGGAAGAAATTGATTTTGCGTGTGTGGAAAATGGACTCTGTGCCCACATATGACCTGTGGTTGGGAGAAATGTCTAACACACTTCACTTAGAGAGACTGAGATACTACAACGCAAATAGAGGAGATGTGTTCGATAATTATATGGGACCCTGTACTGAGATTCTTTAAGGGGCAGGCTGCAGATGTTATTTAGTGTCCCACTGTGCATTTATGTATAGGGGTATGTGTGTACATTTTTTTTTTTTTTAATCCTTTTTCCTGCACTCTTTAATGTCCACTTCTTGTCCTTTTGACATGACACCCTTTTTGTTATTTAAAATGGCTATATGTAACTTTCAGTTTGCGTTGATTCTAGCGGCCAATTTGGACAAAAGTGGTAGTGTTTTTACAGAAAATCCCCAAAAAAAATTATTTGCAATAAGAACATAAGTTACAGATGCATCTTTTCATTTCAAGTGTTGCATACAGTAACTTAGCCTACTTTGGATAAATCATGAGCTAAACCGGATATCGCTGTCACTGTGTCACAAGCCAAAGCATTAAAAGATTGTTCTAGCAACCAACGTAATAATAACTTAGATTAATATAGCGCATTTCATAGAACCCACAGACGCTTTACACAACTACAAGGGGTCAAGGGAAAAGAAATGAGTAGGTCAACAAAAACACAGATTGAAAAGGAATGAAATGTCCGGGGAACATAAATGGAAGGGGGGCGTAATTACATGTTGGCTACTGACGTACAACCACATCGTGCATTGTAAAGTTATTTTATGAATGAAATAGACATATAACATACTTAAGGGCCAATTCGGGGTCAGTTTTGAATCATTTACAATCCCATAATTGCCTCCATCTGTTAAAAGCCCTCAGGTCTCTATTCTCTGGACTTGAGTCTGACTCGAGACTCTATTCTCTGGACTCGTGACTTGACTAGGACTCGCGGTCTGATCACTTGTTCTTTGACTCGGACTCGAGGATATATAAAATCGGACTTGAGCATTCATGAAAAAGTCAACTCAGACGTTGGATGAAATTTCTGACTAAATAGGTTATATCAATTTGATATAAGATGTTACACTTTTCCTGTTTCGGGCTCCAAGCAGCTGGGGAGACATTCCATCCGGGGCTGATGTTCTTTTGGGGGTAACACCCTTTACTTCACTGACAGTATTAACAAAAGATGAAGCCACCATGCCTTGAGAAGCTTATTGTTTATTGTTAACTGTTAACTCACTTTACATCGTCTTTGGGATCTCTTTTTTGCTCTCGCTTTTTCCTCACAGCCACACATACGCTTCTCAGTCGGACACCGCTACCGGTCGCTCTCCTTGCTTGATGACACACTCACTGACGTCACTCAGTTAACGCTGCATTCTCGCGCTTACTTTCACTGCTCTCGTAACAAAGGAATTGATATTAATAGTGAAGTTCGCCCACACAGATTTTACACCCAATGCTGGAAAGAGCACCGCTAAATGTTGTTTAGAAAAAAGTCAGAAAATAAACTCCCTTTGCAATCGTGACAGTGGTATCATTTTTGCTTAATGTAGACCCTCTTTTATTAGTATTTCAGCTCTTTAAAAGGTGCCAGAGTGGAGAAATGTAGGCAGTCTTGGAATTCAATACAGACTCAACCTTTATGACTCGACTTGGGGGCTCGAGACTCGACTCAGACTCAAACTCAGGTAAAGGTGACTTGACTCGGACTCTTCTTTGGTGACTCGACTTGGACTCGGACTTGACAGTTGGTGACTCGACTACAACACTGGTGTGTGTATGTGTGTGTGTGTGTGTGTGTCTGTCTGTGTGTGTGTCTGTCCCTGTTTTCCAGAGAAGGACAGAGTTGTGATGAGAGCAGAATGACCGTGGTCTGTTTCACACCTTCAATAAAATAGTCATCCACGCTCATAAAAAACAAGGACACTATTTCCCATGGACAACAACGAAATACTGCTCTGCACTGTGGCAGCTGCAGCACACTTCCTCCCACCCAGCAACTATTCCCAATGATTACTAATACTGGTGGCTAAATAAACAGCAACACAGCAAAACCTTTAATCATCATGTGGAAGATTTAGCTCATATGAAGAAATATGTACCTCATAAAGATAAAAAATAAGAAGTCACTTCGGTATTAATAAATGTACCTCCTTCTCTTCTTGAGAGTGGTAAAATCTAAGCCAAACATCACAGTAGGCTACTGACACACACTGTTTGACTGACAGGTAGAATAGAAGTACAGAAGTACAGCGCAGAACCACCACAGAAATATAATTGCTTTCACACTTATGTTCATTTGCTACAAAGACGCACACAGAGTGGTAAACTAACACTGCATGTTCTAACCCAGAAATGCATGTAAACAAACAAACCCGTTCTCACTCCCAACTCGTCAAATACGGCAGCTTGGTCAGTGGCCCTTAGCATCTGATCTCGGTGCACAAGGCACCTTTTAGCCTCAGAATGAGACGCACCAGGCTTTACTTGACTCCAGTGTAAACCCATCCGTGGCAATATTACACTCTAAGAATTGCATCAGTAAAATAACAGACAAGGTACTGGCAACTCATTGTCCGGACTTTGCCACATAATTGAAAACGGAAATTATATGTGTTCCTACAGTTAAAATACAGAACATTCAAAAACTTCAAAAATGTCAAAAAAGCAACAAAGACATTGGAAAAAAGCAACAAAAACGTTTGAAAAAGTGGCACTAAGGTTGAAAAAAGCCAAAAAAAAAAAAAAAAAAAAAAAAAAAAAAAGTGACAACGTGGACTCGTTATGAAAATGTTTATTGAGGTAATAAATCAAATGAGAAGTAAGGTCATTTCCACATAGACTTCTATTGAAACAGACTTCTTTTTGCAAACAGAAACACAATTAAGTTATGTTTAAAATATAAATAAGTTCAAATCCTGTTCTGAATTTATTAAGAAAATATATTTAGCCATAATTTAGCGCTTTGACTATACATGGTCGAGCCACATACTAGATTTTGACCTAGTCTTGTTATATTACATAACAGTGGATCGAATGACTAATGTAAAAAAGGGGCAGTCTTAGAAAAGAAGCCACAGATAATTATTTCATAATTATCCAACTCTGCAGTAACCCTCACCGCTGTTGGGTGTTTTCTTCCAGCTCATTTGGTTCTCTGGCACACTCATTTGCTGTTCAGTCTTACCACTTTCATCAATCCTGTTTCCAGCAGCAAAAGTCATCTTTGATAAACCGACTGCAATCTACCTGCCCAGCACCAAAATTAGATAGACAGACAAAATTAGCAACTAGGTGGTGACATAGTGAAGCATTAGATATGTATATATATATATATATATATATATATATATATATATATATATAGTAAATTGGCAGTTTTTGCTTACAAGTATGCTATAACAACGTTATATTTTGATATATATATTGATAATGTGTCAGAGATGTTTTCAGCTTGTTACAAAACAACTGTGTTTTTAGTTTGTTTTTTTTTGTTGTTTTTTTTATCATTTGGTGTTGTGTGAGTAGTCGCTGTCTTTTTCCCGCTCACATTAAATCATTGTAGGGTCAAATGTCACTAATTGTACCTTGTGTGTGTGTGTGTGTGTGTGTGTGTGTGTGTGTGTGTGTGTGTGTGTGTGTGTGTGTGTGTGTGTGTGTGTGTGTGTGTGTGCAGCTATCCCTACTGTCTGAGCTGGGTTTTGGAGGTGTTCTGCTTTACATTGACCCATGTGACGCTCCCCCTGACCACCACACCTGGCATCAAGCCTTCAGAGTAACTCTCAACCCCGGAGGAAACCCTGCCATTGGTGAGTGTATTTTTATTTGTAAAATCCATTTCTACCTAACTAAGAAAGTAGTATATATTAACTATACTTGTTTTGATTTATACTTTATTTTATTACATGGCATGAACATGTCACTTTATGAGTTTTTTTAACAGTAATATGAGTTCCCCCAGCCTGCCTATGGTCCCCCAGTGGCTAGAAATGTTGATAGGTGTAAACCGAGCCCTGGGTATCCTGCTCTGCCTTTCAGAAAATGAAAGCTTAGATGGGCCGATCTGGAATCTTGCTCCTTATGAGGTCATAAGGAGCAATGTTACCTCCCCTTTCTCTGCTTTGCCTGCCCAGAGAATTTGGCCTGCCCATTAGAAAGAGAAATATCATGGCTTTCAAACGAGCAAAATGGCAGTTGGTCAAGGCCACACCCCCAACATCCACCTTGCCCCCCCTCTCTCCTCCTCAGTAGCTACAGACACATCCTAAGGAAAGCTCATTGTGGGACTGGCTCTAGTGGCTGTAATTCTGCACCAAGGCTGAATTTCGGGAAAGAGACTTCAGATACAGTATTAGGGGACCACTAAGGCCTATATAAAAGAGACTTCAGATACAGTATTAGGGGACCACTAAGGTCTATATAAAAGAGACTTCAGATACAGTGCTAGGGGACCACTAAGGCCTATATAAAAGAGACTTCAGATACAGTGTTAGGGGACCACTAAGGCCTATATAAAAGAGACTTCAGATACAGTGTTAGGGGACCACTAAGGCCTATATAAAAGAGACTTCAGATACAGTATTGGGGACCACTAAGGCCTATATAAAAGAGACTTCAGATACAGTATTAGGGGACCACTAAGGTCTATATAAAAGAGACTTCAGATACAGTGTTAGGGGACCACTAAGGCCTATATAAAAGAGACTTCAGATACAGTATTAGGGGACCACTAAGGCCTATATAAAAGAGACTTCAGATACAGTGTTAGGGGACCACTAAGGCCTATATAAAAGAGACTTCAGATACAGTGTTAGGGGACCACTAAGGCCTATATAAAAGAGACTTCAGATACAGTGTTAGGGGACCACTAAGGCCTATATAAAAGAGACTTCAGATACAGTGTTAGAGGACCACTAAGGCCTATATAAAAGAGACTTCAGATACAGTGTTAGGGGACCACTAAGGCCTATATAAAAGCATCCAAAGAGCACCGTGTCATGGGACCTTTAAAGGGACTGTATGATATTAAGGGGGGGAAAAGCAGTCTAGGATTGCCTCCACATAGCTTAAAAATAATAATCTAATCTAATGATCTAATAAAAAAACTATTAAATAAATAATTAGATAATCTTAAATTTATAGTTCTATAAGTGAAACCACCCTCCAAAGTGGTAATCGTCTGGGTAAAAACATCTGCTCCGATCTGCTCATGGTGGCACCAGATATTTTGTTACATAAATCAAAATATAGAGTGATTACTTGCCCATGGCCACTCCGCCGTTGGGTATCCACAGCCTGCCTATACTTGGTCCAGATGGCTTTCAGCTTTGATGATATCTGACTTTTACAGATAGCATCTTTCTGGTGTGGATATGACGGCCCTCCAGGTACAAGATACTGCTGAAGAAATTCGGTCCATATGTCTATATATTTTGACTGGCAGGACTCCCAGTCCACGCCCTGTTGTGCCTTTGTGGCATTGTAATCTAAGGTTGTTTGGAGCAGTAACTCCACCTCCTCGTCTGTCCAGACAAAATTTCTGTTTCGCCATGCTTTGGTTTCGTGCTACTAGGGAGAGGAGAGGGAGAGAGGAGGAGGAGAGGGAGAGAAATAGAAGGAAGGTTCTACACAGGTGCGCGGACTTGGTGGTGTTGTGTGGCAGTGCTTCACGCTACCACCAAGCCGCCTGGTGTGCATACTACATCGAATTTCACACACTTTTGCGTCACCATATCCACGCAAAATTCCTCCCCAAAACGCTTGTCTAAATGCGGAATAAAAAGTGAGAACGCAACGCCACTTTTGCGTTTTCTCTTCAGATCGTTTCCGTCTAAACAGAGCCTAAGACACCCTTTTCCCACTATGATTAACCAAAAAACGAAAGAAAATGAAATATATGATTGTGTTAAACCTGTGCAAGCTACCTTTTAACATTTAGAAATTCCCATTAAATTAGTCTCCACATATGATGTGGTAAACAAACTCTACTCCCTATTAAAAGTGTTTTTAACCTCTAATAAAGAAATAAAAATAAAATAAAAAAATAAAAAAATATTACCGGTAAAAAAAAACACAAGTACAAGTACAATTTTGGAATCTGGTCATTGCCTAAAACTTACTCACATGTTCTACTGTACCTTGGCCTCGGCAGAGGACGGTATATATATCTCTGTGTCTCTGTGACTCTTTCCTACTGTATTTAAATCACCCTCCCAAGACGGATGACCTCTCCGACCCTCAGTCTTGTCCCCACTTCCTGTTTTTCCTGCCCGGTCTGGCCGATAGGGATGTGTCATTAACGCTGAAGTATCTTTAGTCCTTGTAAGAGTCCCAGTACCACAGTGGCAAGACCCGGTAGAGCCCCAGCAGATGTCTGGACTGCTGTGTGAGCATGTGTAAGAGTGTGGGAACGTGTATGTGGAGGGATGTGATGTGGAAGAGAGAGAGAGAGAGAGAGAGAGAGAGAGAGAGAGAGAGAGAGAGAGAGAGAGAGAGAGAGAGAGAGAGAGAGAGACAGATGCTGGCTGTCTGCTCTCTCACCAATCACAATGCTCTCAGGTCCCCTGCGCTAATACAGCTCAGAAGAACAGAAGATGTGAAAGGACACCTCATTACTCATATCAACCATACTTTATTCAACTACCAGAGACTGCCTACACTCTAAGAAATATCTGTTTATTAACAGTTGTATGACTGTATATTTTAAAGGAAATTGTGTTACGGTTAGGACAGAACGGACCCAAATGCAGAACTCAGCACAAATCACTTTATTAGGAAAAGTGGGAAAGTGAATGGGGAAGTGGGGAGGTGGATGCCAGAGAGGGGAGCACAGGCACGGGGGCTGGAACCGGGAACAGAGGCACGGGGAGACCGGGTCTGAGAACTCGACAGGGAAGTACTGGAGCGCGGAGAGGCGAGGGCTGAGGCAGGCTGGTGCAGGAAACCGTGAGGGGGAACTGGATGGAGGAGCCAGCTGACTGGAGGCAGAGTGACGAGGAAGGCAATGGCTGAAACAAAAAAGACAGAAAACGGATTACAAAGATACAAGCAGAAGAACACTCAGGGGAATTTGCAGAAGCTTGAGACGCGTGTCACCAAGTAGGCAGGAGCAACGATCAAGCGAAGGTGGTGAGTCAATCCGGGGTTTATATACTGGGCTTGATTGGAGTTGATGGCCGGCAGGTGTGTATGGTGGGAAGAGCGGTAGTGAGGAGGCGAGCAGGTGTGCGCAATCAGCTGGCTGGCACAGACAGGAAGGGAGGGGGGAACACAGAGAGAAACAGAGGCAACACAAACTGACAGCAAAACATGAGGAAAAGAAAAACAGGAACTCACAGCCAGCCGGACTCCAACCACCACAGTACCCCTCCTCAACGGACGCCTCCAGGCGGACCGCCAGGCTTGTCCGGGTGGGCCCTGTAGAAGTCGCCCAGCAGGGTCCTGTCAAGTATCTGGCTAGTGGGAATCCACGACCGCTCCTCGGGACCATATCCGCCCAGTCCACCAGGTACCGATAACCCCGACCTCTACGTCGTACATCCAGGAGGCGTCGCACTGTGTAGGCGGGTGGCCGTCGATGATGCGTGGAGGAGGAGGTGCTGCCACTGGGACGGAGAGAGGACTTGTGGAGACCGGTTTGATATGGGAGACATGGAAAACTGGGTGGATTTTCATGTGCGATGGGAGTGTTAGCCTGACCGTGGTGGGGTTCACAACCGACTCAATGGTATAGGGACCCACGAACCGGGGGGCGAGTTTCTTGGAGGTGGACGGAAGGGGAGAGCCACACCCTCTAGCCCGGCCGGTAGGAGGGAGCGGGGATGCGATGGCGGTCTGCCAGGCGTTTGTTCCGGGCAGCTGTTCGTTGGAGAGCAGCCCTAGCCTCCCTCCACACTCGACGACAACGTCGGAGATGGGTCTGGACCGACGGAACCGTTACTTTCTCCTCCAAGGACGGGAACAGCGGGGGCTGGAACCCCATGGCGCACATAAACGGAGACATCCCAGTGGCAGCGCTGATGAGAGAGTTGTGGGCGTACTCGACCCAGGGGAGATAGGAACTCCACGAGGTGGGATTGCGGTAGGCCACACACGGAGGGCCGCCCCCAGGTCTTGGTTGGCCCTTTCGGTTTGCCCGTTGGTCTGGGGGTGATAGCCGGATGACAGGCTGGCGGTGGCACCGAGGGCTTGGCAGAAGGCTTTCCACACTTGGGAAGAAAACTGGGGCCCCGGTCGGAGACAATGTCCTGAGGAATGCCATGGAGTCTGAAGACATGGTGGACAAGGAGACGAGCCGTTTCAGGGAAGTAGGTAACTTGGACAGGGGGATGAAGTGGACTGATTTTGAGAACCGATCCACGATGGTGAGGATGACCGTGTTGCCGTTGGAGTTGGGCAGTCCGGTGACAAAGTCCAGGGCGATGTGGGACCAGGGCCGACCGGGGACCGGGGGGCGGAGCAGACCGGGCGGGCGGCTGATGGGATGCCTTGGCACGGGCGCACACCTCACAGGCTGCCACAAAGTCCCGGCAGTCCCTTTCCATGGGGGCCACCAAAATCTCTGTCGGAGCAGGAACAGGGTCCGGGCCATTCCTGGGTGGCAGCTGAACTTTGAAGCGTGCGCCCATTGGAGGACCTGGGAGCGGACGCTGGGGGGGACGTAGAGGCGGTTAGGGGGACCGGTACCAGGGTCAGGGTCCGTGGACTGGGCCCGGGCGGACGGCGGACTCCACGTCCCAAACCAGGGACGCGACCAGGCAGGAACGGGCAAGATGGTATCAGGTTGGTTAACCGGTCGTCAGTAGAATGGAGACGGGACAGGGCGTCTGGCTTGGTGTTGCGGGATCCGGGACGATAAGACAGGGTAAAGTTGAACGGTTGAAGAACAGGGCCCACCTAGCCTGGCGGGAGTTGAGTCTTTGGGCGCTCTGGATGTATGACAGGTTTTTGTGGTCCGTCCAAACCAGGAAGGGGTGTTCAGAGCCCTCAAGCCAATGTCTCCATTCCTCCAGGGCCAGTTTCACTGCCAATAGTTCCCGGTCTCCCACGCAGTAGTTGCGCTCAGTGGGGGTCAGGCGGGCGGGAGAAGAAGGCGCAAGGGTGGAGCTTGTGGTCAGCGGGGGGCGCTGGGACAGGGTAGCGCCCGACGCCCACATCTGAGGCATCCACCTCCACCACGAATTGAAGGGAGGGGTCAGGGTTAGTGAGGATGGGGGCGGAGGTGAACTTTGTTTTCAGGAGGGAGAAAGCTGCAGCGGCTTCTGCGGACCAGGCGAAGGGCACAGAGGGGAGGTGAGAGGCAGTGAGGGGAGCGACCAGGGAACTGTAATTACGAATAAAGCGCCGATAGAAGTTGGCAAAGCCCAAAAGCGCTGCAGCTGTTTGATAGAAGTGGGAGTGGGCCACTCCACAACAGCCGGATTTTGGCCGGGTCAGCGAAGCTGCCCACGCTCAATGATGAAACCGAGGAACTGTACGGATGGGACGTGGAATTCACACTTTTCAGCTTTTACAAAAAGACGGTTTTCCAGAAGCCGCTGCAGAACCAGGCGGACATGCTCAATGTGTTGGACTGGGTCGGGGGAGGATATCGTCTAAGTAAACAAACACAAACCGGTGCAAAAAGTCACGAAGGACGTCGTTAATGAGGGCTTGGAAAACGGCGGGGGCATTGGTGAGGCCGAATGGCATTACCAGATACTCGTAGTGCCCTAGTGGGGTGTTAAATGCCGTTTTCCATTCGTCCCCCTCCCGGATCCGCACTAGATGATAAGCGTTGCGAAGGTCTAACTTCGTAAAAATGGCAGACCGGGAGAGGGACTCAAAAACAGAGTCCATAAGGGAAAGAGGGTATTTGTTTTTGACCGTGATGGAGTTGAGCCCCCGGTAGTCGATACAAGGACGGAGGGATTTGTCTTTCTTGGAGACAAAGAAAAAGCCAGCGCCTAGAGGGGACGATGAGGGGCGAATGATGCCAGCAGCCAGGGAATCTTTAATATACTGCTCCATAGCTTCTCTCTCCGGAAGAGACAGATTAAACAGATGGCTAGACGGGAGCGGGGCGTCCGGGAGGAGGGAGATGGAGCAGTCATAAGGGCGGTGGGGGGGTAAAGACAGGGCCTGCTCTTTACTGAACACGGTGGCAAGGTCATGGTACTCTGAGGGAACGAGGGTTAAATCAGGAGGAACAGGAGGAGGGTGAATTTGGGTGGGCTTACCGGGGCTCGGCGGACAATAGGCAAGATGCATGGCAATGAGCGCTCCAATTCCTGATCTTCCCCGCGCCCAGTCTCGTTGGGGTTGTGCAGAATGAGCCAGGGGAGACCCAGAGCGATAGGGTTGACGGGGAGGTGACGAGGTGAAACAAGATCGACTCATGGTGATTACCCGAGGTGAGGAGGCGGAGCTGGGGAGTGCAGTGAGTAACTGTGGTGAGGGGCTGACCACTGAGGCCGGTGGCATGGAGGGGAGTATCTAGGGGTATTTGGGGATGGCGAGCTGCCGAGCGATCTCAACGTCTAAAAAGATTTTCGTCGGCACGGAATCAACCAACGCCCCCAGAGGAAGCGATCCCTCCTGCCATGATAGGGAAACATCCAGCAGGAAGCGGAATTGGGAGAATGTCGGCTCGCCAGAGCTCCCAAGGCTACTGGCGAGCCGACTCTTTTGGGCGAACCGGCAGGTGGACAGATAATGACCGGGCTGACCACAGTAAATACACACCCGGCGAGACGACGGCGTTCCCGCCTCCTCGGGGTGAGGGCGGCGCGGCCCAATTGCATGGGTTCGGGTGGAGGAGGAGAGGGAGGAGCCGGGGTGCCGCCGAGCGCGACTGGGAAGGCGGGGAGCAGGGACCCGTGGTGGCGGAAGGCAGGACGGGAAGAGGAGGAGCCGCGGGACCCCGTTCTCTATCCTCTCCGGAGACGATTGTTCAAATCGATGGCCGCTTCAATGAGCCCATCGAGGCTCCGCGGCTCGCCCCTGGCAGCCAAGTGGTCCTTAATCCGCTCACTAAGGCCGCCCAGGAACGCCAAGAACGGAGAGCCGGGCTGTTCCAACCCGATCTAGCGGCCAGAATGCGGAAGTCAACGGAGTACTCCGCGACGCTGCGCGAACCCCTGCCGGAGCGTCATGAGCCGGAAGCCTTAGCCCTCCCTTGCACAGGGTGATCAAACACCCTCATCATCCCCCCACAAAGGAGGAGTATGAGGAGAGGAGGTGAGGCTGCCCCTTGCTCACAGAGGTGTACCACTCCAGGGCGCGGTCGCGGAGCAACCCGGCGACGCAACACACCTTGGCCTCGTCTGAGCTGTAGGTTAGTGACTGCCTCCGAAACACCAGGTCGCACTGCACGAGAAACCCCTCGCAGGTTCCCAGTATGCCGGAGAATTTCTCGGGGAGGGAAACTGGGGACTCGAGAGGCGGAGAAGCGACGGAGGATGCGACCGGATCGTGAGTGGGAGTGCGAGACGCAGAAGCGGGCTGAGAGACATTAATGGGAGGGTTGGACATGTCGGAGTAAGGAGACTGGGCACTCAGACGCCGGATCTCTTCGGTCAGGGTGCGAATGGACTCGGCCATGGCCTGAATAGCCGAGGAATGCTGACCGAGCAACGCACCCTGAGCGGACACGGCGAACAGCAAGTCCTGGGGCGGGGGGTTGGGAGAGTCAGAGGGGGATTGTGAGCCTGCTGGGTCCATGATGGCTTGATCGTTCTGTTACGGTTAGGACAGAACGGACCCAAATGCAGAACTCAGCACAAATCACTTTATTAGGAAAAGTGGGAAAGTGAATGGGGAAGTGGGGAGGTGGATGCCAGAGAGGGGAGCACAGGCACGGGGGCTGGAACCGGGAACAGAGGCACGGGGAGACCGGGTCTGAGAACTCGACAGGGAAGTACTGGAGCGCGGAGAGGCGAGGGCTGAGGCAGGCTGGTGCAGGAAACCGTGAGGGGGAACTGGATGGAGGAGCCAGCTGACTGGAGGCAGAGTGACGAGGAAGGCAATGGCTGAAACAAAAAGACAGAAAACGGATTACAAAGATACAAGCAGAAGAACACTCAGGGGAATTTGCAGAAGCTTGAGACGCGTGTCACCAAGTAGGCAGGAGCAACGATCAAGCGAAGGTGGTGAGTCAATCCGGGGTTTATATACTGGGCTTGATTGGAGTTGATGGCCGGCAGGTGTGTATGGTGGGAAGAGCGGTAGTGAGGAGGCGAGCAGGTGTGCGCAATCAGCTGGCTGGCACAGACAGGAAGGGAGGGGGGAACACAGAGAGAAACAGAGGCAACACAAACTGACAGCAAAACATGAGGAAAAGAAAAACAGGAACTCACAGCCAGCCGGACTCCAACCACCACAAATTGTCCATGAAACATGATTTTAGTTTTTTACATTCGGAATTGCATAATTTGTTCTCAGACGACTTTTGTCGGCCATGGACGTTGGTTTTGGGAGGTTAAAGTCAATGTTGTCACTTTTTTTCCGACGTTTGTCGCTTTTTCACATTTTTTAAGTTTTCTTTCTTGATTTTCTAAGATTTCTCGATTTGTTTTCAAACATGGGGCATTCATGGCCAGGTTAGCTCAGTTGGTAGAGCAGGTGCACATGTATAGAGGTGTATGCTTCGACGAAGAAGTTCAAGGATTTGAGTCCAACCAGTGACAATTTCCTGCATGTCTTCCCCCTCTCTCTTCGCCGAACGGAGCCATGGCGCTTCTGCAAAAATAGCCTTGGGAAGGAACTTGTTTTGGTGGAACATGCATGTTTTGGTGGAACATGCATGTTCCACGGTTGTTTTAGTCGTGCAACAGAAAACTCAGATTGGACAGATAGTCTAGCTAACTGTCTGGATTTACCCTGCAGAGATCTGAGGAGCAGGTAACCATAGTCCTCAGAAATCCACCAGAGTTTAGAATGCCAACACAAAGAAAGCAGCCATGACGATTGTGATTGGTTTAAAAAACTGCCAATAAACCAGAGCACGTTTTTCTCCCATCCAGGAATGCTATGTGAACTAGCCAGACCCTCCTTCGCAGCGCTGTAGAGGAAGGTCTGGCAAAGCGAGACTACTGTAAAGCCAAAGATCTAATACATATATTTAGTTAAGTAGGACTTAATGATAAGGCCGTAGCAACTAGCATCTTCTACTACTACTACTACTACTACTAAATATTTCTCTTTATTCCTACATATGAGTTTCCTCACCCATACAAATAAAGTACATGTTTTTTAACCTTTGACAGAAATGTTGAAATGTGAAGTTATATACATAACATGTGACATATTGCATTACCCCATGTGCAAATGTGAATGTATTACACCCAAAATTATGTTCCACATCATTCTTTAAATGAGTCATCCCTATCTCAAGATGGACTTTGGATCCATTAGTGCAGTAAAGTAAGCTGCACCATTATTTTTTTCTCCAAAATGCAGCCACGTTTCTACAAGGAGGTGTTCTTAAAAGTCCTCTACTACAAACGTATTTTCGATGTGATGATCCTGCGATAGTGTTCAAAGGCCTGGCTTATCAGACAGACATGCTGTACTGTGTGTTAAAGGAAGCGTTACTGCGTCTCCCGGTGGCAAGACAGTGAAGAAGATGTGAATTCAACACACTGAGACTTTCAGTCATTTTGGGTGGGGCTGTACTTCACACATACTACATTCTCCCACAATTTGGTGAAATGTAGACAATTTTACCACAATTAATGTACACTTAGGTTGTGGGAACTAAGCATTTCCTGCTGTTCTATGTGACGCACCTGTTTTGCCTGGATTTATTTTTATTTATTTTTTACATTTCAGGCCCTTTGAGTTTTAAGAGCTTTAAAACATGCTTAGTTCTCAATGATGTCAACAGCACCTTCCTTTTCATATGGAGAAATAAGGCAACAAGGAGCTGTCAGGAGTGCTCCCCAGTGGAAATGCTGCCAGTGGAAGAGCTGTTTAGAGTAAATGTAATTCCACTGTTTGCCAGGGCTCTGTATAACATTCCCCAGACTTTTCCCCACCTCTCAGTTTATTGTTTGGACTTTGTTGTCTCCCTCTCTCCATCCTCTCCTCCTCCTTCCTCAGCTTGTTAATTTGACTCTTCCTTGTAGTGTTGTATCACCGCTGTGTTGTCGCACGCTGCCTGCTGAGACAGCCACAGCAAATCAAAGCCTCTGCCTTCTCATACATACCCATCGTTCCCGATTCTCTTATGTAGTGTGTTATGTATTAATATGCATGGCAGTGTGTAGGTGTGGGTTGTGTATGTGTGTGGGTGTTGAAGAAGAACCGACAGTGTTTTTGCACGCATAAAAAACTCAGTAAGATGGAAGAAGTGTGTGTGTGTGGTTCTTGGATGGGTATGAGCATATCTTCATGTATGTGTTTTCCATATATTTCTTACATGCCTTTGAATGTCACATGTAGTGCTGCACGAATGAAAATTGTGGGGAAAAAACAAGTCATCTGCAGATTCTTCTTGCACACACAAGACAGTGTTTGGTTAGATATCATCGGCAGGTGTTCGCTGTCAGGTTTACTCCTTGTTATTCCAGCATTCATCTAGTCTGATATGCACCATGCTGCTGTAGCATTCATTTATTCTTGGAAGAGATGCTACAGCTTGGATATTCTATCTTGCCCTGTAACCATGTTGACACTTAGTAGTACAGAACTGAACCAGTGCCAACTGAAAAGTCTATGAAGACACATAAAAAATGACTGACTTAGAAAACAGCAATGACTCTAACTTTGATTTGTTTGATTTGGTGTATAAAAGCTCGCTTAGCAGTTTAATTTGGAGAAAATAGATGAACAGTTTGATTTGAGAAACACACACTCTGTAAACAATTTGATTAAGAAGACCAGAGTTTGCCGCCTGCATTCTGTGTGTAGTTTAGGCCAATAAAACACCATGGGCAATGTTAAGGAAAGGTTGGATTTATATTGAAACACGGCAGATTGGCTCATTACCTTTGGCATGCGAGCCCTAAAACGAAGCCACATCCCAAGGAAGTAAAATTATTCAGTAATCACAATAATCAAGACAAAAAGAAAACATTTGAGGAAAGTCTGAAAAAAACTGTATCAATGTCAACTGTTGACTGTCTCCATTTAGATTACATTAAATTACTGGCTTAAACGACAAGAGGAAAACCAAAAAGAGCACTTAAAAGCAAGGAGCTGTTACTGGTGGGAAAATTAAATATGTTTGAGGAAGTCTACTTGAAGTCTACTGAGTAATACACCCACAAGTTTGTAGGACTATCAGATGCCAAGACATTTGTGGTAGTTAAATACCTGAAAAATATTAGGGCCCCTATCTTGCACAGTGCAGCGCAAAGCCCGACGCAAGTGTCTTTGCTAGTTTAAGACCAATGCAGTTGTCAATTTCCCGTCCAGCGCCCACATCGTTTAAATAGCAAATGCACCTGCGCCCATCTGTGCTGGTCTTACAGGGAGGTGTGTTCAAGTGCGTTTTTGGCGTATTCCTATCTTGAGGCAGTAATCGTGCCACTGACCAACAAAAACCTCGTCTAAAGTCAATAACGCAGCATTTCATTGCTATTTTAACAGCGAATTAGTAAAATACGCGCACACTATGCTTTTTACACACACAGGGATGCGCTACAGCACAAAAAAGATTAAAAATAAAAATATTACAATGTGAAATAGTATTATGGAGTTTAGGTGGCATAGTGCTCATGCCATATATGATCTGCTCGAGCGCTTTCACTTCACGCACGAGCAGATCAGTTTCTTCTCCTGAAAATCTTTCCTTCCTTCCAAAGTACAAATGCGCCTGGCTTTTAAAGGGAATGGGAGATGACACTCTGATTGGTTTATCGCATGTTATGACCAAAGCAGACCTATGATTAATTAAGACACTAAATACCACCCTTTTGAACATTGCGCCTGGCGCACGGACCCCTTTTTCCGCTGTATAACTTGCAAAGTTGGATTCGTACACGCCCTAAACGCACCTGCGCCATGCGCTTCACTCCGTGTGCTTAGACCGTTAAAATTGGGCCCATGGTCTTGTTTTGAGTATAGATACTAGATCAATAGGGTCCATCTCCCGTTAAAGCAAATGAATCTTAGTGCTGCAATCCTCTGCTTCTCTGCTGCTGTTGTATGAATCAGAGGTGGGCAAATTGATCCCCAAAGTATTGATACTACAGTCTTGTTCTGAGTATCGATACTAGTGTCAAAAGGATCGATACAAAAAAGATTTCACTTCCTGGAAACACTCTTCTTTGTGCTGCACTCTGCATCTCTGCTGCTGTTGTGTGTATGCGTGCAGCAATCATCTTGCTACTTCTAAGAATTGATTAGGTAATTAAAACAGAAATGCCTAATGTTTGGCAAGTACTGTGCATACTATTTATTAGGGTTTGCTGCTTTACATTTTAATATTGTTTTGCTTGGTTTCATATATGATTGTTACAACCCTTCTTTGTATACTATGGGTCTTTCATTAATTTTCTACATTTGTTTGTCTTTATATATCTCTATATGCACTTTTGCTACTCACTATTTGGTTAGGTGCTAAACTGCACTTACTGTGTGCAATGCCAATATTGTTGAATCTAATATCATCTAAATATTTCAATAGTTGTTAAATATATTCAGAAGTAGCATATTAATGATGCATCATCTGATTGAAACCAAATTTGATGGCATTGCCTATCCCTATAATAATTTGAGGCTAGATCTTTTAAAAACTTTGGAATTGTTTCACAGCAGCAATACTTATTTTCCTTCTTGACAATTTTGTGTTAAACAGTATTCAACAATGCCATACTGTTCCTTCTACCAGGAATGTGTGGATGCGTATATTTGATGAACTAATGCAGTGCCTTGCTAACAAGCAAAATTTAAGCCAGGTTAAACTTTTTTGCTGGCTGACCTGGTTGCATTGGAATGAATGACCAAGTGCTATTGTCAGTGTGAATGCAGTCTTATTCAGTTGTAAAACTCAAACTTGTTAGAAGTAATAATGGGGATGGTAGTATCACGTTAGAAAATGTTGCTGGAAACGGCAAAATTCAAAAAACTTCCTCAAATTTGCAAAAAGGTTTTTACACTCAGTTGAGGTGGTTTTTGCCTTTTTCAAAAAAGAGTTAAAGCGCAAAATGGGAAACGGAAACAGCTTCGCAGAATAAGTTGTGACATAGCGAACATGTAACTCACATGACTATAGTCCTGGTATCCATCGGATGGGGGAAGGATTGGGATATGGGTCCCACTTGTTGCGCAAGGTGCATAGTGGAGTTGCGGTTCGCTATAGTCTGTGCCTCAGCCACGTCGGGTAAATTGAAAGATTGGTTCAACAGCTTGAATCATATGGCCCGGCACACCGCATACACACAGCGGTGACGGTTGGCTTGTTGACACCAAATGTCTCTGCCACAACCCTGTATTCCGCATAGGTGGCCAACTTGTACAATGCTACCTCTCTCCATTTAGCCAAAGAACATAGCTTCTAAACTCTTTGATTTAGCAAGCTGGTTTGCAATCTACAACCATGCGTAACATCAACTTCTGATGAAACTAAACTTTGCGTGGTCTAGTTTATTCACGCTAAACCAGTTGATTGAAACTCTTCTAATTCGCATTTTCTTTTTTTCCTTCTTTTTTGCGACATTTTAAAAGTTCGCTTAAAATTCGATTGACAATTAGATGGAAACATGGCTAGCGAAATAATACCATATTGGATTGGTGCTGTCCAGATATGAAGGGGGCTAGGCAGCCTCTTTGGGTGCAGCATTGTTAGTGGTGCAGATGCTGATCTTGGAAACGTTTCTGTCCATCATAACAATGGGGCAACCTGCCTGAAAGACATGCCATGTTCCAGACTCATCAGAGAGCAGAACACAGAACACAGTGGAATAGAAACTGTGTTCTCCCTTTGTGGAAAAAGAGAAAAATAATTGTTTCTGGCACATTTCACTTATCAGAGGCCTCACGGTTTATGCCAAGTTGTTGCCCCTGGTAGTGAGGCAATTTCCTCTATCCTTTTGAATGCAGCTGCCATGTGATTTATTTCCATATCCCCTTGCTATGTTTAACAAATGAGAACTGCTGGCCATCACTTTGTGATTGCGCTTTGTACGGGGTCTCTTTGATATTATACACCACTGGTTGTGTGAAATGTGTATGGCTATGTGATTGTGTTAACCTTTAACATGCAACGCGTATTTTCCTGTGTCCCTCTGATGTTTCCAAACAGAGAATGTTCAAACCATTTCCGCTTGTTAATTTTTGACATGCATGTTGACATGTGGGCCTTTTCACCAGGCCCCTTGGGTTATTTACAAACCTCTACATGATTCAGATGAACCCAATGAATGGAACATGTAGTCATTAGCATATTGATTTATATACACGGTGGCAACACACCATCTATTTCCCCCTTTAAATGGACAATCATAGCCATGTTTGTGAATAGAAAAAGAAGAAGTCCTGGCTTTTTTCTCAGGCTTGGTGCGCGTTCCCATAGAAGGGGGCGTTTCTTTGACTCTTCTACCACACAAAATGGGCCGATCGCGTGCTGCCTACTTTGACCTATGAGAATATGAAAAAAATATTACAGCAAAAGCAACACTGTTTGGCTGCAGATAAGGAAATGACTAGCCTCTATGAATGACGTTCTACTTCCGGGATTGCTCTGATGCCGCCGGAAATTCCATTTATGAGGACTATGGTTACCTGCTCCTCAGATCTCTGCAGGGTAAATCCAGACAGCTAGCTAGACTATCTATGGAGCTAAATCGGGGCCAAATGTTTTGTTCATTCGAAAAAAATATATATAGTTGAAAAAATAAAGCTTGAAATTGAAAATTTAAGTTTTGGTCAAAACTTGGAAAAAATAAAACCATGTATTTGAACTAAAAATAAGTGTACCAATTTTTCTTTCAGTTTGAATAAAATATAGATTCAATTCTGGAATTATTTTGAATAAATTATAAATTTTCATTTTTCACTTTTATATTTGTTTTCAGTTCCACATTTCATGTTTTCTGATTTGGCGTGGGGGGCGTGGCTTCAACTCAGAGGGGCGTGGCATTATGAGTGACAGCCTATCAAAGAAGGCAGAAGACTCCTCTGTCATGTTGACTTCAGGAAATGGTGTTACTGTGAGAACTATGACTGAATGCTTTCTATCCACTATATACATGTGATGTTTACTTAAACTGATGCCAGTGACAAAGTTCCATTTAAAAAAATGTTTTGGACAACAAATGGTACCAATTACACTATAAGAGCAATAAACTGTGCCAGATTGTGCAGTTCAGCAGGAACAATGACTTCTCCCACTTCCATGTATGACTTATAGCACCACAGTATTCACTGGCACCAGCCCACAGGTAGGACATGTGAAAGATATTAGCATTTTTGAATAGATACTTTGCGACGTTATCCCCTCAGTGGCATTTTTTTTGTGATTAACACATAAAAGGAAAATAGGTGGACAGCTGGACAAAGCTGGCAATCAAGCATCGCTAGCACTAAAGTTAGCATTAACTAACGTTAGCTTCACACTAGCTGGTGTTTTTACACTAATTTCAATGTCCAGCTCAAGTTTTTTTTACTTTAACGTGTATTGGTCTTTGTTAACCTCGGTTTGTCAGAATGACCATAACTTGACAGTGGCTGCAGTGAAGAAGGTCTGTTTTTACAGAGTAGACAAATATGACTTTACATTAATGCTCTGGCCTGATAAATTACGTTTTACACTATAACGTTACATGTAACAGCATGACAGTTATGCCTTACAAAATATGCCAAGTGGGCAAACTTTGAAGGCTTCTACCACAGCCTAACTTAAGTATCAGAATACACTAACTTGTCTTTTTGTATTTGTATGTCTTACTGTCTGTTTTCTGGACCGTGTGTGTCCGTAATAAAAGCTTTGATTGATTGATTGATTAACAAAGCGGACCAGGACAAGTTATGTTGTTTAAACTAACCATGAAAAGGTAACACTAGCAATGTTAGTTATCTATAATGTTTTACATTTATAAGGCTGTACGGCTGCAGGCAGCCACTGTCGAGTTATGGTCATTGTGACAAACAGAGGTTAACAAAGACCACTACACGTTAAAGTCAAAAAACTTGAGCTGGACACTAAAATTGGTGTAAAAACACCAGCTAGTGTGAAGCTAACGTTAGTTAATGCTAACTTTTGTGCTAGCGATGCTTCATTTCCAGCTGTCCACCTATTTTCCCTTTATGTGTTAATGACAAAAAAAAAAATGCCACTGCGGGGATAATGTCCCAAAGTATCTATTCAAAAAGGCTAATATCTTTCACATGTCTTACCTGTGGGCTGCGCCAGCAGGTTGCCTTGGCGGAGCGGACGCTATGCTGACTGCCGAGTGAATACTGTGGTGCTACATTCAATGTCATACATGGAAGTTGGAGAAGTCATTGTTCCTGCCGAACTGCACAATCAGTTTATTGCTCTTATAGTGTAATTGGTACCATGTGTTGTCCAATACAATTTTTTAAATGGAACTTTGTCACTCATCAGTGGCATCAGTTTATTAAGTAAACATCACATGTATATAGTGGATAGAAAGCATTCAGTCATAGTTCTCACAGTAACACCATTTCCTGAAGTCAACATGACAGAGGAGTCTTCTGCCTTCGTTGTTAGGCTGTCACTCATAATACCACGCCCCTCTGAGTTGAAGCCACGCCCCCCACGCAAAATCAGGGCCAAAAGTCTGAAACCGAAAAAAAATTATCTGAAAGTGAAAAACAGATCTGAAAAAAAAAAAAAAAGATTTGAAACCGAAAAAAAAAAGATTTGAAGGCGTAAAAAAATAAGTTTTGAATCTGAAAACATGAAATGTGGAACTGAAAACAAATATTAAAGTGAAAAATGAAAATTTATAATTTATTCAAAATAATTCCAGAATTTAATCTATATTTTATTCAAACTGAAAGAAAAATTGGTACACTTATTTTAAGTTTGAATACATGGTTTTATTTTTTCCAAGTTTTGACCAAAACTTAAATTTTCAATTTCAAGCTTTATTTTTTCAACTATATATATTTTTTTCAAATGAACAAAACATTTGGCCCTGATTTAGCTCCATAACTATCTGTCCAATCTGAGTTTTCTGTTGCACGACTAAAACAAGCTTTGAACGTACACGTTCCACCAAAACATGTTTCTTCCCAAGGCTGTTTTGCAGTGGCACTGTGGCTCAGACCGGTACTTAGCACCGCCCAAGATGATTGTGATTGGTTTAAAGAAATGCCAATAAACCAGAGCACGTTTTTCTCCCATCCCGGAACACTGTGTGGACTAGCCAGACCCTCCTCCTCCGCGCTGTGAAGGAAGGTCTGGCAATGCGAGACTAGGTGTAAACAGACTTACTGAGAGCTGTTCACTTGTGATCGGGTCACTCTGACACATGTTAATGCCAGGTCTGAACAGGGCCAGAGTGACAGGAATAGCAGTAAGCATCCTATAAAGTCAAACTTTCCAACAAGTTGTTTCCAATTTGAAGGCAATTTATTCAAGATCACAAATGGAGTTAGCCCACACAGTTCTCAGCATGCTCAAAGTAAGGGTACCCGAGTATGAAGTGACTATCACACAACGCCTGACCTCCCATCTTGTTTCAAGGTGAGAAGAAACTTTTAGTGAGTTCTCATCAGGAATTAGCTCACACAGTTTTCACGAGAAAGTACTTTCTCTGTTCATTTTGCTGAGAGTTGGACTTTGCTGGATTCATTACAGTTAATTGGCTGTTTAGTGGGACACTACTGAACAGTTGAGTGTGGGATCTGCAGCTGTAGCATTAGCATCAGTGCGGGCTGAATTATGCATGGAGGTTAAAGCTTCTGAAAGCTTCTCCTTATGATTTATTAATGTCTGCTTGCAGATACGGATGGATTAGCTCTGCGGCAGGGATACCAAACGATGACACATTCACAATGGTCACGGCAGAGTTATGTTACAAAACCGGATGGAAATCAAAGCCAGAATGATGATATTATTCCGTCGACTTCCAACATTTTTTTTGACTGGGGTGGCCCGGTCAAGGGATGCAACTACTGTAATGTCACTACCAGGGCCTGAAGTTAACTTTTTTGGCCACCAGCCACTGTGGCAGGTGGATTTTAAACACACAGGCTTTTTACCAGCCAGTTGTTTTTTTGCGTCATTAAAGGGTAACTACCTTTTGTTTTCAGACACTTAGAACATTAATCTGAACCTGTCAGTGGCAAAACTACCACGTTTGTGAAGGTAAATACAAGCTGGCCAATTGCCCTATTGGTAAGCTTACATTGTAGCTTGTTTTGCCACTTCCGACTGCAGCAATCTTGCTTAATACTGGACCAATGTCAAAGATTTTTGCTCCCATCAGTCACTTAGACACAAAACCATAGGAAAATAGGTTGAAAACAACAGTAGTTACCCTTTAAGGTGAAATACAGAAAATGCACGAGCATCGTTCTTGAACTTGTTTAGAATAATTAATAATTAATGACTCTTAGCATATATTTTTGTATTTAAAAAAAAAAAATCTTTTCTTTTATGTGCCCCTACCTTTTTGAGCTCCAATCCCAGGAAATGGTGAACTTGGTTGAAATGTGAAAGAACAGTGGCAAAAAACAATTAATGAATCATCACTCAAATGTCATTGGCTTCCCGCCAACGTGGCAGGGAAATTGACAGTTTCACCACCAATGCCAAAATTCACCTGCTTTTGGCATGTGGTCGGGTGTTAATTTCAGGCCCTGTAATGATGTATCTGTCACATTGAATCTGTCACAGTATCAAACTAGGTTAGGTTATGTTATGGGCCAGGTATACCATGACTTGACCAATGCAATTCAATTTTATTTATAGTGTCAAATCATAACAGAAGTTATCTCATGACACATTACAGGTAGAGTAGGTCTAGACCACACTATAATTTACAGAGACCCACCAATTTCCAGAAGATCATGCATTTGGTGTGACAGCGGCGAGGAAAAACTTGCTTTTAACAAGTGGAAACCACGGACAAAACCTGGCTCTTGATGGGCAGCCATCTGACGCGACAGGTTGGGTCAGACCAGAGACCACTACCTTTGTAGTGCAAACTAGATACAACTAATGATCTGAGCTTGATTATTTGAACTGGACATTTATGATGTGTATAATTTATGTGATTACAGCATCCTTTAAATTATTCTAATCAAAAGCTTTTCATTGGTAGAAAAAAATAATCCTGATTGTAATACTAGTGTTGGGAAAAGTTCACTTTCTACATGAATTAGTTCAAAGTCCAGTTCACAAATTTTAAAATGAACTTGTTCAGTTCATAGTTCATATCTCAACATTTTTAACTAAGTTCCAAAAATGAACTAGTTCATAGTTCATTTTTTCCATATGTTGCTGTGAGCTATTATTTTTCAAAATGATTGCCACAGCCCATATAGAACCACAGACAGCAATTATTGTATCAATTTTAACACTGAAACTATGCGTCAGATTTAATCTTCATATCCAATCAGTTCAATGTGCCGTTTCAGGTTTGCTGTGGGTGTGACTGAAGTGCGGATTTTCTTTTTGAAAGCCGGCGGGCAAAGTTTGCACAGAAATGTTAGATTTTTCCCATCCTCACCGACCTTGTCATAAAACTCGTTTAAATGATCATACGACCCCTCCTTGCTGCTGTCGCGTACATGCTGCTTTTTGTTTTGATGACGCATGCGGCGGTGCGACACTGGTGGCTGGTGTTGCCAGATTGGGTGTTTTTTCCGCTACATATTAAGGCCTGTTTACAGTGTGTTTTAGCCGGGTTTTCGCTTGGAAGGCGCTAAAGAAATCTGGCACCCTATTGAACGAAGTTAAACTGAGAGAGCGTGCCGTTCACAGACACCAGAATGAACGAGTTCACAGTAACATTCATCAGGCAGTAATACAGTACGTTCAGTTCACGTTCGCCCAAAATATGAACAAGTTCATGAACTTTCGTTCAATGAACGCGTTCAGGTACAACACTGGTAATACTGACACCAAAGTTGTAAGCTTTCTGATCATAGGGGCTCCAGATCTGGACTGGTTGTGCAGTCATCCCACTGTACGATCTGTACAGATGTCAATAGTAAACTATTCTGTTATTATCTTCCAGTCCCTCTGCTTTTTTCCCTCTTTGTAAATGAAATGGATTCATAAAACCAAGGTATTGGTGCAAAATTTTCCTCAAGTTAAAACATTTTCAACTCGCACATATGTGTCTTCACCGCAGTTTGCGCCAATCCGGCATTTGCATCAGCACCAGCTCGTGTCTTTCCATCTACTTACTATGCAACCCACCACGCACCTATTATTTTTAAATGTACCTTGCATTTTGTCAGAACACACCTTAAGACAATAGTATGGGTAGACAAAAAATTGACAAACATAAATTGGGCAGGTAGCAGTACTCACAGCCCTTAAATAACCCTGGCGAAGTCATCAGTAGGTATACAGGCAAATTAAAAGTTTTCCACCAAGTAACTACTCAACTTGTGTTAACTGTGTGAATATTACAGAGTGAGAACAGAGTACGAGAGAGGTGTTTTTAGGGTCTATCTAGCAGCGCATCCTGTGTAGCTCAAATGGAAAAGCAAGGCACCTGAGCTATAAATATAGACTATAATCTGTGTTTTTAATCATGCGGCAAGTACACATCGTGTAGCCCTCAGCTCACTGAGCCACTACGATCCCCCTCACATCCTCAGACTCTGTGGTATAATCCTCTCGTACTGTCACAACAGCTAAATCTGCCACCTGTGTCATATGCGATCCTATTATCTTCCCTTTACGATCTAAACACCACTGGAGGTGCCTGACATCATGTTGGAAAGATAGACAGGTACATCCTGTTTGAAATTCCTGTCACACTGGCTTTGCTGAACTTTGCCTTCCAGCCTATTTCACGGCTGATCCATCATGCGTGTCAAGTGTGTCTGTTTAACCCACTAAAGGACACAGTTGGCCTTCATTACACTACTTCCTGACTCCCAGAATTCTTTGCACTCAAGTTTCTGCCATGACTCTGGTGTGTCGGGGGGTTGGTGTGTGGGTGCAGGCGGTGGGGGGATGTTGGATGTGCAGCAGAGCTTCAAATTGGCTCTTCTTGCCTCATGTCGAGAGCCGCAGTTTTCTGAGGTAATAGACATGCAAATAACACGAGGTGTGTGTGTGTGTGTGTGCTTATATTTCCAGGCATCTCGGCACTTGGTCAATAACATTATGGAAATGTGCAGTGGATTCTTTGGGTCTCACTGTTTGAGTTGGATAACAAGGCAGTCCAATGAGCCTGTTAGCACAGCGACAGTGACAGAATGAGGTGTTTGTATTGTCACACACTGTATCACAGCGTACGACAGGAGGGAGAGGCGGAGAGAGAGAGAGAGAGAGAGAGATACTGTGGAAGAAAGGGCAACGAAAGAGGTAGAAAGTACAAGTGATCAAAGTTCTATACTCCTCTTCCGTGTTTACTCCATTTACCAAAGGAAACGTGTGCAAACACGTTTTCACTCCAATTTTTTGCGCTCACTTTTTCTTTTAGCTGTCAAAGTTTCCGTTTGTCGAGTTTAAATACTTATCAAAATCAACATCATACTGCGGTTTGAATCCACTGCACGCTTGCATAATTGAGTTCTCCCGTTTATTTCTCGCTCAAGCATGCATGCACTTCAGCAGAGCATCTCCGGCTCACTTGAAGGGGTCGTGTAAATGGTGTTTGCAGAGCCCAGCCTCGGCCCTGTTGGGGTGACAAATTGAGATGTGGCTTATGTAGAGCATGTTTGCTTAATTGCGGTAGCATAATAATTGCCATTCTCAAGACAATTTCTTCGCCCAAAGAGGGTTTTTCTTGTGCCATTTTGAAGTGCATCTGTGTAAGAATAGAGTCCAGTGGGAAATTTGAACATCTGTTTCTCACTGCCTCACTATGCCCAGGAGAGAGCTGAAAATAGATGGTTTGCCTATGAGGAATCTGCTCCAGCAGGTAGAATATCAAAATAAAAATAAAATGATATAACATATGGTTAACCTGGCAATTACTTATACTGTTGTATCAATGCAGCTTGCACTGATTACACTTGAATACAACTGTTCTCAGTAATTACGTTGTTCTTCATGGGAGAATGCATTTTTTAAAAAAAAAAAAAAAACTAATAGAGAGAGGGACAAAAGGTTCCCTTTAGGGGCCTATCAGTCATTCTCAGACCCAGCTGGTTGCATGGTAAAATGTTCTTTTGTGTTGTATTTGTGTCAGAGACATTCTCACAGTGTGTTGAGTTATAACAACACGTTGGGCAGGTCCACATACAATGATCTAAAAAGAATTCCAGCTTATTTCTCCCAGTGATGAATGAAGAAGAGCAAAGGGACAGAATGAGACGAGCAGAGATGACATGAATACAAGAACAATGGATTGGATTGGATATTGTACTTGATGTTCTCTGAATTTGTCTCTCGAGCCATTGTTCTCCTTTTTTTTTCTGTTGAGCAGGCTATAACAAGTCTGTTTTTCCTTTATGGGGTTTAGTCTTCTCTCCCCACAAAATAAGCTAGTATGAATGGCAATAAGCATTGAGGAAGAATTAGTAACCAAACCCTCTGTCTTCACTGCAGTTGCCTCTTCTGGCCAATTAAGCTCCCACTTATCCCTCTGCCTCTATCTTTTCTGGCCCCTGCTCCCTGCAGCTCATTTGCGATGAGAAAGACACTGAAGCCTGGCCAAAAAAAAAATCTCTTACCCAACCAAGATTTGTTGTGATCACGACCGTGCATCCCTCTCCGCTATTTCCTATTTAAATGTGCAATGGAAAGAGATGATTTCTGATGGGGGTGACAGCTGCCATAGACATTCTCCTCTCCCTGTGTGTACATGTTGGTCATTCTCCAATGTGGTCATTATGATTCTTGGCTTTCATTCTAGTGGCCCACACCAGGCTCTCCACTGGAATATATTTGAGCAAAACACTTAAAGGGATAGTTTGGCTATTTTGAAGTGGGGCTGTATGAGGCACTCATCCATAGTCAGTGAAATACCTATGGCCGATGGCGGTTAGCTCGCCAGTTTGGAAAAACAGAGTACGGACAAGCAAGCTAAGCAATGTAGCCTATTAAGCTGCAGATCCGCTGTTTGGGTCAGACTCTCCACTCTACATGGAATAAACAAATTCAACAAAATAAAAACAAGTGATTATGACAGCAACAGGGAAATGCTGTTCACTGTAGTGACAAGAGGATCCCTTTATGAACCATGGGTATTCAGCAGAAGAACTTTTGCACAGCGAGACTGAATGGCAAGGTAAAGAGGTGAAAATATTATAAATATAGCTTACACTTAAACTGATATGGATTTTTTTTAGGTAGGCCATTTCAAAAAATTGTTCCATTTTCTCCATTTTCATTAAGATAATTTTTTGGGCATATTAGGCCTTTATTGTACAGGACAACTGAAAATGTGAAAGGGGAGAGAGAGTGGGAATGACATGCAGCAAAGGGCTGCAGGGCAGAAGCGAACCCCCGGCCGCTGAGTCAAGGACTTAGTAAATGGGGCACACACTCAACCAGGTGAGCTATCCAGGCACCCTGCATTTTCATGTCTTTAGGCCATTGGCTAAAATATATCTTGCTGCTGCCCCTGTCCACAAAATGCATCGTAGTTGCGCTTATGGAAGGAATATGTTAAAAAGTAGTGCAAAGGAAAGTGCTGTCTGACGGCAAAGTAAAGTGGTGAAATTATTGTAAATATAGCATACACTTACACTGAAATAGATTTTCTTTGACTTGAACAGCTGAAAGTCTAGACCCCGATTGTAAGACGACCCCAATTTTCCAGATGTATTTTCAGGGGGATAAAAAAAAAACAATATATTTGGACCAATACAGTAGTTAGTATTAATCCTCTGTGGCTCATGAATATCTGTACAAAATGTTACGGCAATCTATTCAATAGTTGTTGAGATTGGACTCTGGACCAAAGTGGCGGACATTACTTACCAACCAACAGATTTCCATCCCTAGAGCCATGCCACTAGCGTGGCTAAAAATGTTGTAGTTAGTTGTAGACTAACAAAATAGAGACTGAAAAAAAAGTTCAAATGCTACACAGTTTACAATTTCCTCACTTCCACACACCTGGGCAATTGCTGTGTGATGATGCAGTTCCCACATTCTAAAGCCAGAAAAGGTTTGGGGTTTGGAGGTTTCAGACGCTGTTCAATAATCCAGCAAGCACGTTGTTTGAATCACAGTGTAGTTAAATCTATCAGCCAGCAAAGGTGGTACGCTAACTAGCTAACTTACAGAATGTAGATTCCTGCATCCAAGCATGTTTGGTGTCTTTTTGACATTATGAAGTAGGGGTTTACTATCCCATCTTGCAGGCTCCACAGGACCAGCAGCAGATGGCAAAGGCCTCAGACATTCTAATGTGTGGTCATGGTGCAGGCTGGGTGGCCCATTGTTTATGTGCTGGATGGATTCAAATGCGCGACTCAACAGGCAACTCAGTTCACAAGATGTATTGTACAAAGTACAATCAGAGGCAACAGTGTCAAAATCATCATACAAGGGCTTATCCAAGAAACAGGCAAGTCCACAAACAGGCAAGGGTCTACTAGGAAGGAAGGAATGCTATACTGCTGTCACTGAGGTGCCAAACAATCTGGGCCTGTATTTATCAAGCCTCTGAGAATTACTCACAAGAACACTGCTAAGAATTGACTTAAGTGTAAAATGATTCTTGGCTCAAAGCTGCGATTAAAAGTTAATTATCAAGCACCTCAGTTGTAATTTAAGTGAAGTGTAGGACTATATCTTAAGTGTCAGTCTTAGAGATGATTCAGGACACTTTGCTGTGCCACAAATGGAATTTAGGATGACGACATAGGCATGAACCAATCACTGAATAAATTTCATTGTTTATTGAGATATTTTAAGAATATTTTCAGATAAATTCACATTGAATGCTGAAATTCCTAAGTGGAGTTTACATTCAACACACATTTGACAATAAAGAATTTTCAAGAGAATACATTAAGATATACACATTGGAAATGAAAGATAAACACGTTTTCCACCATGTCATCATTAAAGATTTTGTGCTGTTAACTGACCTGCCTATATATAGCCTATATCTTATGATATTTTATGCCTGCTCGGTCCAAACGATAACGAAACGTTTGATTAACTGCTCCTCATCAAACATTTCAAAAACATTCCTCCTCTCCTGAAAGATTGGTGCATGTCTCTGTCTCGTTAGTGACATCACAATCCCCTAATGGCAACTCCTAACCACTCGAGAGACCTCTGGAGCTGTCTTAAATAACTGGGAGAGTAAGCTTGATTCTTAGCTTTAAGAAATTTGGTAACCTGCTTTTAATAATAAATAATAATAAAAATAATACTAATAACTTTTATTTATATAGCGCCTTTCATGAAACCCAAGGACACTTTACAGTTAAGTTTTAAAGGAGGTTGTAAGTTGTGGTAAACAGGTGGTGTTTCATGATTTTTTTAAATGTCCAGGGATGTAGCATTTCGGATATCTGCAGGGAGGGTGTTCCAGAGGGATGGGGCTACAACACTCAGGGCTCAAAGCCCGACACAAGTGTCTTTGCTATTTTAAGACCGTCCACCGCCCACGTCGTTTAAATAGCAAATGCACCTGCGCCCATCTTTGCGCCCATGGGCGTGCTGGTCTTACAGGGAGGTGTGTTCAGGTGCGTTCTTGGCGTATTGCTATCTTGAGGCAGCGGGAAGTGATCACACCATTGACCAACAAAAACCTGGTCTAAAGTTAGTGTTATTTTAACAGCGCATTAGTAAAATGTGCCTAGGCTTATACACAGCGCGCATGCACACTATGCTTGTTACACACACAGGAAAGCGCAGCAGCACACAAACATGCAAAAGATTACAAATAAAAATATTACGGTGCAAATCCGCCATCATAATAACAATGCACCAAGGTACAAACGCGCCTGGCTTTTAAAGGGAATGGGAGATGACACTCTGATTGGTTTATTGCATGTTACGCCCAAAACACACCTCTGAATTAATGAAGACGCTAAGTACAACCCTTTTGAACCACGTGCCCAGCGCACGGACCCTTTTTTCCGCTGTCAAACTAGCAAAAGTGGTTTTGGACACGCCATAAACGCACCTGCACCGTGCGCTTAGATCGTTAAAATAGGGCCCTGGGGACCGCAGGTTTTGGGTTGGGTTGTTTGGATGGAGGAGGTCGGAGAGGTACTGTGGGGCCAGGGAATGGAGGGATTTGTAGGTGAGATGGAGGATTTTTTATTTGATGCGGGAATTCATTGGGAGCCATTGAAGGTGGATGAGGGTTGGGGTGATGTGCTGGCACGTCTTGGTGTGGGTGAGGACCCTGGCAGCAGAGTTTTGAACATACTGGAGCCTGTCTAAATTTAAGTCTGAAAATAAATTTCATGAATTCTCAGGACTTAAGACTAAAATGGCACTTTGAGAAGCTTGATAAATAGTATACATTCTAAGAGAGGCGCGGAGACAATTAGACATGGGTGAAACACAATAGGGCAGGGCAGGTGATCACACAGACAGGAAAGCAAAGACCGGAAGGGTAGCGACACAGTGTGAGTTTCAAAATAAAAACAGAAGTGACAAATAATGACTAGAAAAAAGGACATGACTCTACATATTTCTATAATGCAATAGTTTCAAAATCATAGCTGATGTCTTTGTAGCACTGAAACACCACGTTTGGGAATCTTCTGGGAATTCTCAATATGGACCTGAAAATCATTTTGTGGAAATGTGTTAGTTGTACAGGTACAAAATGACTGCAGATGTGGGTAGGTGTGTATAAACGTAATCCTACAGATGATAATTCAGTGAGCAAAAAGCAGTGGGAGCAGGTCGTCTTAACCAAGGCCTTCACAGACGCCCAATAGGAAGTGACCTTCATTCGTTTGCAAACTTGTTAATGGGATTCCTTATATAATGTCGCAACAGTCTAAATATTGTAAAATTGTATCCTCAGTTTAATCCTCACATTTTACCTGTATTCTGAGACAGCTGCTTTATAGGAAAATGTGTTTGGTGATGAGGTAATAGCCACTCTGATTGGTTGCAAGAGTCAGTAGTTCCTTTTTTAGCAAACATACTATACAATTATACATAATCCGTACAAGGTTTTACCCCATGTTCCTACTATCTTATGAAATGGTAGTCAGATGGATTGAGAGCCATTTAAAATTCAATAAATCTCCCTGAGATATCAACTGTGATGGACCTGTAGCCTACTGTACTGGACAGGTTGTCAGTCTCATGCTAGAGCAGCTTTTCATGACTCTGAAAAGGAATATGTAGAGAAAATAAACAATGCCTACAACCACCAGAGGGAAACTCTCCAGGGTTTCTGCAAGTTTCACCAAGTCAAATTTAAGATTTTTTAGACCTTTTTAAGACCATTATGAATGGAGTTTAAGACCTATATCACGACATCAAAAACAAAGTCAGATGTCAGAGTCGGGAAACATTGTCTGAAACAATTCCCGAATTGGTGTCTAGATTGGCTGCAATATAAGTGGCACGTTGGTCTCATTTGTAGCGAATACAGCGAATTGTATTTAGACTAGCGACAGAAAGAACTACAACACCAAAAACATAGGGTCATTTAGACCTCTTTAAAATGATTTAACACCTACAACACAATACTTTTTAAGGTCTAAAATGTTTTTTTTTTTTTTAATTTTAGACTTTTTAAGACCCTGCAGACCCTGATGACAATATTGACTCCTCAGCACAAAGGATGGTTAAATGCAGGTTCATAGATCTCAGGTTTGATCCTTTACAGCCACACACACACACACACACACACACACACACACACACACACACACACACACACACACACATTGTCACTCCCATCCCATAAAATACAGACGCCTTTGGCGTTTTTTATTGAAGCTAAAAGTCTCCTTTAGCATCATATCTAAATGTGCTTTATCTAAACGTGCTTAGTCGGGACTATTGGCGTCACTTTTTACACAGGTTTAGGAAAAGATCGTGGGTGGGCTTATAAAAGATACAAGGACAAGAACGGGACAGTCGGGTTTAAGAAAAGAAGAACATGACAGCTGGGTTTAGGAAAAGAAGAACGTGACAGCTGGGTTTAGGAAAAGAACGGGACAGTTGGGTTTAGGAAAAGACGAACGGGACAGTTAGGTTTAGGAAGAGAAGAACGGGACAGTTGGGTTTAGGAAAAGAAGAACGGGACAGTTAGGTTTAGGAAGAGAAGAACGGGACAGTTGGGTTTAGGAATAGAGGATGGATACCCGACCCGAGCCCGATGGGACCTTGACGGGCCGGGCCGGGTTCGGACAGATATTTAGAAAGGATTTTCGGGTTTGGGCGGGCTCGGTCAGATCAGCGCAATAAGGCATTGAACATTTTAAATTTAAAACATACAACACACACAAACATTCCTACATTTGCCTAATAAACTGGCTTTCCACACAAACAAACGTTAATGTGTCATTAGTATGAGAATTCTTTTTTAATTTTAACGGTGCTCGGACATAAATATCTTAATGCCTGTCGGGCTCGGGTTGAGTTTGGTTACTGCTCTGTCGGACGCGGGCTGGGTTCGGGCAGAAAAATGCGGCCCGATCCGCACTCTATTTAGGAAAATATTGTGGGTGGGGTTATAAAATGAACGTTTCAGTGACACGCGGAACACAAACCCCGGTCTCTGGGGTGAAAATCCTGTGTTGTTTGACCCATCCACCACCCCAACCAACCTCCTTACGGGGAATTTCGGCCTTTCATACTATTTGCTACAGTTGTTGCTCATAATACTATGTCATCTTCACGCTGCTGCTGCTCTGCCCGGTGCGTTCCATACACACACTGAGGGGTGCTTATTACATTGTATCTAATCCCACTGACGGTATTTATGGAATGGACCACCGGAGGAAAATAGGGAAGGGTCATGTCTTTTTATTTTTTGTTAATGGGAGGGTCACCCAACGTTTTTTAGTCTGGGGGGGGTCACCCAACTTTTGTATTCATGAAAACGTGCATATTTTTCCATGTAGCTCTCAGTCTCGGCCCCCCATTGCTAGCAGATGGGTCTGACCCAACAAAAAACCCTATAGCTAACTGCGCCACCTGTTGCCAAAGTATTGTCACTGACATGAAGCAGGAAAATAATGAAGCTGACTACCTCAAAGGTTTTACGTTGCCTAGCAACTAAATATTCGTTGAAAGCTTCAAACCAACAGCAGAAACGCTAGGAACATAAACCATGTCAAATGTATGTAACATAACATTAATACTTGGTCGAATTTCTGGCAACTTTCAAATGTCTGACCCAACTCGGTCTCTGGTACTTGCAGGCATTGCCCTGTGCTGGCAGGTTGTAATCTTTTCATTCTTCACACTTCAGGCACCCACCCCTCTTCACACCACGTTTATCCTTCATTTCCTTCTTTCTTGCAGGGTAGGGGGAGTAAAATAAAGGCCTCGCGCTGTGGCTTTCGAGTGGAGAGACTGAGGGTCCTCTAGAGTGCACTAGCAAAGACTCTAGACTGAATGTGATTTCTGGCGCCAATACATACTCTTCAAATATCCTTTCGGTCCCGGTGATTATTTGCAAAATTGTGCAAACGACAGCCTTTTCAAGGCATTTGAGAAGGAAGGAGTGGTAGCATGCAAGCTCCCAAATTGACGCTCGTCTGAGAAATGGAAATGGAGCTTCGGCAGCTTTACCTTTATGCTAAAATATACAATGACTGAGGAAGCCTAGTGACGAGTCCATAGCAACCAGTTCATGTGTTGAATTTGTTATTACCCAGTGGTCTCAATGTTTTATTGTTTTATTTCATGTGAATAGTAGTTTACTAGAGGAGTAATGCAGTAATGGAGGAATTGTGAATTTAGTTTCCATGCTTATTGTGTTTCCACGACAATGTTAGTGAGTAAATCTACTGAAATGGCCACCATCTTGGTGGAGTGTGATGTGTAAGATGAGAAAGCAGAGCTTAAGTCATGATTGTAAAAAAAAACAGTGGCTATCTGTACATCTTTGCCAAGCGCAAACCAGTACAGAAGGCATCAATAAATTGTTGGGGAGGGTCATGCCTCTTTTCCCAATCATTTTGAAGGGTCATAGAAAAATTTATTGCTGGCGAAGGGAGGGTCAAGTCTATTTTGACGAAAGATCCCAAAACTCCTCCGGTAGCCCCTTAAATATAAAACGAACAGTCCCTAAGCGTCCGTATTTTACGAGTTGGTTGTGCACACACGCACGCACGCATGCACGCACACACACACACTTAGTGAAGCATCCTTAGGTAGGACACTTAACCTCACACCCCAACCAGAGGGAGGAAAGAGACTTTCCCTCTTGGGGTTGAACAAAGTCCGTCAACTCAAACAGTGTGTGTTTATCCCTCTCTGACTCATTTCCCCTGTCTGTCAGTGTCATTATGTCCTTTTATCTCTCTCCACCCCTTACTCTCTCTCCATAAGCAGCTTTAGAAGCACCACTCTGAGTTGAAGCTACTAGCCGAGCATGTCTTCCCTCCGGCTTACACACCAACTGCAGTGGGTCAGACTCTTTAACTGTGAGCCTGTCTACACAGCCAGATAGTCCATACAGTAGCCACTTGTCTAAAAGGATTAAAAGCCCCACTCCATAATTGCAATGCAGTGGTGCCCTCTTGTGAAACAGCATTACGCCACTTCTTGCTTTGTTTTTGTTTTATTAAATACAGTATAATGCGAATCCATGATTTAAAGGGACAGAACCTTATCTATAAAAACCTTGTCGCAGTGTATAGTACATCATTAAAACCAGGATTGTCATGAGAACTACTTTCTACCTAAGAAATAGTCCCTACAAAACATGTTGTGTTCTGTGTCCAACCAAAGAAATATTTTAAAATAACAACTAACATTCCCCAAAATTGTATCACAAAAGAAAACACCAAGAAAGAAAGATATAAGTTGTTTATTCCTACACTATAATACCACCCATAGGAGTGTTTCAAAAATCAGCGTACCTAGTTTTGGCAGGAAATAAGACCCACAGGAGCATTTATCAGTTAAATCAAAAATTCAGTACATCCGTTACGTTATTTCACTTCTGGTTATGCACGTTATGCAGAATGCAAAAAAAAGTCCTATTGCCATGGGATTAGTATCATCGGATGACCTCGTGTAATTTAGAAATGACCCCATCACATCTGAGTTTTGTGTGCATTCGCACGGGATAAGCAAAGCATGCTTTTACTTGAATTTACGGACATATCTGTACCCCGAGAGTTGGCTATCCCGAGGCGCGCGGAGGGCGGCCAGGGCGAGGCCAGGGCAAGGCCACCGCACCGCACTTGGGTTGGGGTTCTGAATCGATTTGTGCAAAGGCCTGTAGAGTTTACCAGAGGCGCATAACCTATCCCCACACACAGCATCACCGTCAGCACCTTGGACGAAGCCGCGGGGAGCGCGTCGACTCGGGGACTGAGGTCTCCGGTCAGGCAGGGGTCCAGACTAGGTTGGCCATGAAAGCTGCCGTCAGCAGCCCCCCGCAATCCAATATCTGTTTTTGCGAGAAGGGTAAAAAGGCGCATAGTAAACAAAAACCTTGAAAAATGATAAAGGACCCCGCCAAATCACAGACATGTAGATTCGCACGGGACTAATGTTATCACAGGACCTCTGTGTTCAGCAAAATATGGTAGGTCCTTTATGCAGCTCATTCAGAACGCAGCAGCTCGACTTGTCTTCAACCTCCCCAAGTTCTCTCACACTGAACTGCTCCTCCGCTCTCTTCACTGGTTACCAGTTGCTGCCCGCATCCGCTTCAAGACACTAGTACTTACATACAGGGCCATGAACGGATCAGCCCCAGCTTACATCCAGGACATGGTCAAACCATATACCCCAACCCGCTCACTTCGCTCTGCATCAGCCAAACTGCTTGCTGCCCCCTCACGGCGAGGGAGAACTGTTCACTGTCCTGGCTCCCATATGGTGGAACGAGCTCCCCATCGACATCAGGATGGCTGAAAGCCTACACATCTTCCGCCGAAGGCTAAAAACCCATCTCTTCCGACTACACCTCGGATAAAAAAAAAAAACTCTTGAACCTGCACTTTCATGTCTCTTTGTAGCTTTGCTTATTTAAAGCTAATGTATTTGCACTTACTACTTGTTGTCTCGAGTTTGTACCTTCAAAGTTGAAAGCACTTAATTGTAAGTCGCTTTGGATAAAAGCGTCAGCTAAATAACATGTAATGTAATGTAGGTCACTTGAGGGGTAATTCTTACTTCGCAAATTACAGACATGGCTGATTTGCACAGGATTAAGATCATTAAGATAAAAAAATTTAAATTTAAAATTTAAAAAATACAAATTTAAAACTCCGTAATTATTTCAAATGACTAGAGGTCACCAGGTAGTACTAATCCCGTGCGAGTAGGACTATAGTTTCTTTTTTTTGTAAAGCAACAAAAAACCTGCTGTTTACTTTAATTTTTAAACAGGACACAAACCCTGGTCTCCTGGGTGAAACTGGCGCTCTTATGTTCGCCACCTTACTTCCTGCTTTGCAACCATGATAAATACTACGGCCACCAGAGGCCACCGCCTCTATTACTGAAAAATGTGGGTCGTAATTTCTGCTTGAAGAAACGACTCATGGGGGCATTTTTCATTTTTCATGCTCTTCTCATATGAGAGCATGAATCAATGAGCTAAGATCAATCTCCTCTTTTTTTATGAACTGTGGCACAGATTTATAATGTTTGCCGTTCTAACAAACGTGTTTTTGCTCTGCTGGATATTGAGCATATACAATACAGACACTATGCATACAGCTCATGCATACTGTATGCATCAGTTCAATTCTGATGTATAATGCAAAGGCAAGATTTTTGGCATTAAAATCAGTATTCCCACATATGTTCCTCCACATCACCATGGAAATTGTGTCAGGCTAATTCTGCTTGAACCTGGCTTCTCTTGAGGTTGCACAATGCACGGCATGCTGCCAAGGCTTGCCATATTCACACAGTGACAAGTGGAATTAAATGCAAGTGGCATGACCTGTATATCCATAGTATGGGTATATGTACTGTGTGCCTATGTGTGCAGCTGTGTGTAACCCTGGTGTGTCGGTGCTTTCTCTTCATTTCCTGGTGAGAGGAAGTAATTCTGGGCCCCAACCTTTTTATCAACATCTCTGCAGTCTGAATAATGCAAGCCCTTGGCATCTGATGACTTCTTTCTGGCTTCATACCTCATTTTCTTTTCTTGTGTTAGTAGAAAGGAGACCTTTGGCACGTTGCTTCTCTTTCACTCTTTGGATTATGTATCGGATGTAAAACAGTTTTCCTAAAAGTGTTGCTCTTACAGACATTGGCAATTTAAAATGATAAAACTGCTTGTCCATTATTAGCCAATGTATCTCTAAATTAATTGATCTGGATTTGTTTCCCTTTTTATATATCTTTCCTGTCCTTAAAAAAAATAAGTGGGTCATTTGATGAAATAAGTAAGACTTGGTAACTTGTGTAGCCCAGTAAACCGTTAATATGACAAAAGTAAACCCAACTCAACCCTTTTTATAGCATGGGGTAACCGTGTCAGCTCAAAGTGTTCTAGAAAAGAAGGAGAAAAAAGAATCCGTTGCAGTTATAACTATGAATGATACGAACATACAACATTCAGTCCAGTCTTTGTTTTCCTTAATTGGAAATGTGGCTTGCTGCATGGCAAAACTATGCATCAAAACATCCACCCATTAGTTAAATATCACTCAGAACATACAATAGCAGTGAAAGCAATAACTGCAATTAAATAAATCGGGGAAAATCAACTAATAAAAACAACTAAATAAAAACAACAACGCAATAAGACCGGGACTGTCTTGCTGGTAAAGATGGAGATGCAAAATGAATTGCTGGAGGTTAAGACCCACAGCCCGGTCTTTTGCACCTGGCTGTGGGTCTTAACTAGCCTGACGTCGTCGTACTCAGATTCTAGTCAGAATATGAACTTCTAAATTTGGCTGGCATCCAGGCTAGAAGTGGATTATCTGGGGGATACATTTAAGGGGATAGAAAAGGATAGATTTCGGATGGAGCGTTTAAAAATCTTTAGCTTTTTAAATCTTTTAAAAGGGTGAAAGTTTGCAGTGACATGACTTCATTTCAATGGAATTGGTGGGGTCAGCAAATTCTCTAACGCAGGCTTAATAAACATGCACAAATCTTTTGCTTCAAGATCATCTTTCGTGCCACATGAATTTGACCAATAGCAAACCCGTCTTGACAGTGCTGCCTAGCCTTCACTGTATGTTTTCACTCCACTCTGCTTCTTCACTCACTATCACAAAGTCTTGAGTAGATTTGGATACCATTTTTTTTCCAGAAAGATTGGTCACTTATCCTGAAAAGCAAAAAGGGGTAAAGTAATATAAGTAACATTTTTCTTTCACCAGACAAACAGTGGGCAAATTCTCCTTTGGAGCACTCAAACAACATATGGGAACCACAGTACTATAACTTATTGAGAACCATGCTATACCAATTCGTACAAAACATGATAAAGGGGTGGAAGGACACAACAGGACAGTTAGGTTTAAGAAAAGATCGTTGGTGGGGTTACAAAATGTACGTTTCAGTGACACAACGGGACATTAACCCAGGTCTCCTGGGTGAAAGTCCTGTGTTGTTTGACCCATCCACCACCGCAACCAACCTCCCTATGCACATTTTTGGTCTGTCATAAGTAAACGTCATCGTACAGTGCCGGAATTACTGCTGCTCTGCCTGGTGCGTCCCATACAGACGCTAAATGGGGATTTTTGTGTCAGAATCTGATGCTAAGAGCGTTTATGAGTTGCGAGTGAGAACGGGTTGAAGGACAGCACTGATACACTAATAAGAAAGAAGTTCTAGTACTATTTGCTTAAATGCTTTCCTGCCTCTTGATTTATTCTTGTAATGCAACAAACAGAGAAAGGGGAAATAAATGTTTGGTTCAGCACTTTGCACAAGCCTGTGATAGGTTTGCTCTTTTTTAGCCTTGTCCTTAATAAAACTTTGACCTTATTATAAGATGATCCTCAACATCTATGCATAATGAAATCTAAATGATAGATTTAGAAACTAGGGAGAAACTGAGTGCTCTGCTGCATGCTCTTGCTTGGCATTAACACCAATAGGACAATCAGTTAGACCTGTGAAAGCCAGGTAAATGTGCTTCTTGAAAACAGGAAATGTACAACACACAATCACACTTATTTCTGTGTTGCACTGAAGAAAAGATGGTCCTAATCCATGTTTTCAATCAAATTTTATTTTCCTTAATAAAGTAAATTAAAACTTACTCTAAGCGTTTGTAACCTTTTTATTACTAGGTAGCATTGTCTGACTCTACTGTGAGCTTGTAATTTACATTTCTCCAAACTGACGCTCTTGGTAAAGTGGTGCTCTCTATATTCATAGATGAGGATACACAATATCTTCGTAAGGTTTGGGTAGAAAAAGGCAGGTTTGGCGAAAAACAAAAATTTCTCGAATCCATGTAGTAATGGATTAAGTCAGTTTTTAACCATTCCATTTAAACATTAAGTGCCATTTGGCATGCTGTCTGACTCACGATGAGCCAAAAACCAAGCTAACACTGAACTCTTTGAAGTATCTACAGTATATAAGAGTAAGACTAAATATGTTATGTGAAGCAGTGCCAGTGATAGTGTATGGATTTGGGAGGTTTGATAGGGCACTTCAGTGCTCCTTGCCCCAACACAGGGCTGGACTGGCCATCGGGCATACCGGGCATTTTCCCGGTGGGCCAACGCACTTTTGGGCCGAATTGCAGATATAAATAGGCCATTTTTAAATTTTTTGGCCGGGCCGACCCATAAAGAACTCACAGCGGCCCATTGGTTAATTTTCTTTATTGGCACTGGCCTGACCCAATCAGATCCAAGAACCCCCTTCCCCACTCACAAATTTACGAATCCCACATGGCCACGCCTCCCGGCCCTTAGACACACGAGCTGTAATAGTTATGCTGGAAGTTTAGCATCCACCGTTAAAATGGACAAATGACCACCAAAGTGCAAGGGAGGTGCAGAGAAATTACAGGACAAAAAGATTAAGAATCTACAGGCGGATTCCTCAAAAATGTCGGACATGTTTGGGGCTGTAGTTGCTGCTTCAACATCAGCATTACCTGAAGCCGAGGAGGAGGAGAGGTGGCTGGCTATACAGAGAAGCAGAAACAGCATCATGACAGGGAAGAAGGCGAGGAGGAGGCGAGTGACCATGACAAGGCCATGGGAGCGAGTGAGGAAAAGATGGAAGAAGAGAGTAGATGACGATGTGGTAAGGAGTAGGCAAATTAAAAGGGACTCTCAGGAAGGGAGGGAGGCTGTGTGTGTGTGTGTGTGTGTGTGTGTGTGTGTGTGTGTGTGTGCACGGGTGTGTCACGTCATAATGTCATAATGACAACAAGCAGTTTGGCTGTAACATTAAAGTTAGTGGCTGTCAGATAACCTAACTGCTAAGCTTACATTGAAAATGCTAGCGGTTAGCCTGTTGGGTAGCTGAAAAGTCTGTGTGATCTATAAAATCAGTGTTGATACAAGCATCAGTGTTCCTTGAAATGCTTAATTAGCTACTCTTGTAATGGTGCTCTTTTCCAGGGCATATACTACTCTCAGCTTTATTGTAACTTTTGGGAAGGGTTATGGTTATGGTCATAGTATTTAGCAGACACTTATGTCCAAAGCAACAAAATATGAATCTTACAATAGTTAAAATTAAATTTAAAGTTACTAAGCCAATATTAAGCAAAAATAGTAATAATAACAATAATGGCAATACAATATCAAAAATCAATAATAAAAAAAAATACCATAAATATACAAATCATAACTCTAAGAATGAATTAATTATTTAAGTGTAAGATCTACAGTTAAGTCTTGAGATCCCTCTTGAAGGATCCAAAACGATCACATGAACGCAGAACACTAGGCAACTCATATCATAGAATGCACGCATATTTTATGACTGTCTGCAGGGAATGTGTCTGACCAATCACGGTGGGTGTGGGCCGCCTGGGCCAAAATGCCAGGGCCGATTTTTTGTCCCAGTCCAGCCCTGCGCCCAACATGTCTGTAGTAATGTCTCGCTTTATACCATTTGTCTCTCTTCTTTTTTCTTGCCTCATCTTAACTCTGTTTTTGGCAAACACTGACAATAAGTACACTAGGGTGTTAAGAGTGTCATTAAGCTTTCATTAAAACACCATCATCATTAGAGTAGGATTAGTTATTCCCTGGATCCAACACTTCAGCAGCTCAGGAATATCAAAACACAATCAAAGTCTTTTAAAACAACAATGTTGCCGGCCCACTGAGAAGCACCCGTTGGCTTCCACCAACAACCTTTTTATTTTTTTTCGCTGAGTGAGAGACGGTCTACTTTGGCTGTAGATATACCTGGAACTGTCTATACTATGCCAAAAACATGTTGGCAATGAGCTTTTTAGCATGGAAAAACTCTGAGTAAACTGCACACACACACACACACACACACACACACACACACACAAATACACACACACATTTTAAGAAGGCTCCTGTAGGTTCAGGAATTAAAACACTTTTTCAGACGTTTACTTCCTTTCGGGTTTTAAAGTATTATTGTCTTCTTGACAAATTTCTGAATGGGAAGTACTATAGCTAATAATATATCTGACTTCGGATCTAACTTCAAAGAGTGTTTTGACTCTTTTTGTATTCAAAGAAGTTTTTTTTGTATGACACTTTTTTTGTTACAGTATGCTAGTTTTAGGAATATATATTATATGTTTTTCGTTTTTATATATGCAACAAGCAAAAGCTCTCAGTTGAATTGGTATGCTGTGAATTTTAGCTGTTAGGTTGTTAAATTGAGTACTTGAGCAACAACAGCAATGTGAAGTCTTCCCCATCTCCCTAGAGTGAAGGATATATGGAATCACTTGCTAAGTTTCCATCCACTTGTCAATTGAATAATCAGAATTTCGGTAAAAAAAACCTTAGGCGAATAAAGGCGGTGAAAGTGTGTTTTCTATCTCACGACTTTAAAGCAAATAAAAACCTGTGCGTAATGACATCACATGCCGTTTTGAGGTCAGATTGGTATATCTAATTTATTTGAGACACTTTAGGGTGTTTCCATTCATTTTTGCACTGAATTGCACAACATTCAAGCTAACATTTGCAAACAAAGTTTTGCTAGACAAAATGGATCGCACCAGCTACCTACATATGAGTAATATTGCACAAGTTGTAATAGTGTTTATGTGCCAGCTGATAGTGACATATCAAGCTATAATAAGAAAACAATGACACTATCAACACATTGCTGTAATGATGCAGATACAGATGCACGTAAATGCCCGATGACAATGGAGGCGGCTTGTGGTGTGGGAATGACAGCGCTCCAAACTGTTCTGGGAGATCGTGGTTCAGAGACACTTCCCAGAAACCCTTTGGTTGAAGCACTTTCGGATGACCAAGACAACATTTGACCTGTTGTGTAATTTTATTGGCCTGTCCCTTGTGCCAGATCTGGTAAGCAATCGCCCTCCGGTTCCATCTAAGAAGCGTATTGCCATTGCGCTCTACAAACTGGCTACATGCGCAGTGAGTACAGAGTGGTAGGCAAAACGTTTGGGGTCTGCAAGACCACCGTGCACCGGTGTGTTTACGCCGTGTTCAATGCCATACGAGCGAGGATGAGTGGATGAGGCGCATGAGATCTCGTTGCATAACTCCAGAGTGCACCTTGTGCCACAGGTGTATGGTGCAATAGACGGGACTCATGTCCGATTAGACCCCCTGCTGAAGGCTACAGGGATTTTGTCAATAAAAAGGGCTGGCCATCAATCGTACCAAAGCTGTAGTAGATGATTGTTGCATCATAAGGGACATTTGCGTCGGCACTCCCGGTATTGCGAATGACGCAACAGTCTTCACCACTTCTGACCCTTACAGGTGCGTCTGTTTAACCATAAAATTACCTAAAACGTAATCGCAATTCATTATTTATATTCAGAAAATAACGTTTCCATCAGCGAAAATCCGATGAGACCGACATATAAACTTTGAGTCGATATTCATGAAATTCAATCTAATTTTACTGTTTCTGTAAGGCATTTTTCATTCAATATCACTTCATTTGCATAAAAACATGTGGATGAAAACTAGGCTACTGTGTGAAACAATATAATCCGTGTTTGTTTTTTGACAAATACAAAAACAAAACAAAACAAATAGCTTTACATACTCTTGGTTTGGCCCTTGGACTATAATATATATAATATATAATAAACTGGGTAACAGCCCTGTGGCACTCAATCATCAGGGGGTGTTCAGGGGCCGCATTGGTAGGGTGTGTTGTTTCATGTACCACTGAGACAATACCATCCAGGCAGGCCAGTAGTTCCCTGAATCTGAAGGCTTATCAGACACCAGAACACTGCACAGCCGCTTATAAATTTATGAGGAAAGATTCTACTGCTCTGAAAAAGTTAGCAAAGCGGTAATCATTTTATCTTTCATTGCAAAAACCAATAGCTTAACAGTGGGAAGGTTGCAATCAAATTACACAGTAATTCAATTTAAATAAAATTTTATTTATAGTGTCAAATCATCAACAGAAGTAATCTCAGGACACTTTACAGATAAAGTAGGTCTAGACCACACTATAATTTACAAAGACCCAACAATTCCCCCCAAGAGCAAGCGTTTGGTGCGTCAGCGTCGAGGAAAAACTTCCTTTAAGCAGGCAGAAACCTCAGTCAGAACCAGGCTCTTCGTGGGCAGCTATATGCCGCCAGAATTTTATGCCATTAATGCATGCTTGAAGTTTAAGTAACTGATTAGTTTCATCTGGCTTGGTCAGTACAATAGATGTAATTGGGTATAACACTGAAAAGTTAAAAGAGTGTTTCCTAACAATATTTCCTAAAGGAAGCATATATAACCTACAAGGAATGTGCATTTGCACTTATTTTGTTGGCCAATGCAGCGCCTTGTAAGAAGACGTTCCAGCATAACTGTACGTACACACACCGCCGCCGACTTGAGCTGCAAAGAAGCTCCGGCCGCCCTGTCAAGGACACTTACTCAAAAAGTATGGGGAAGCTGTTTGACGCTTTAGCTGCTCTGACGTGGCAGCATTCTTCGATCGTGTTCAACACACGATTGAAGACAAAGCACAAGCAGCCACTGCACGGCCAATACACTGACACTAGAAACCTTTTATAAATGACATATATAAGGACAGAATTTGTATTGTTTGTTGGTCGCAGCGCTGTCTGTTAGCAGTTAGCTCGCTCGTTAGCCTCTGAACCGCAGCAGAATGCAGGCAGAGCGAGCAGCCGCCAGCTGTTGATCCGTGCAGGACTTCACCGTGAGCGGACTGTTTAGAGACCATGTGATGGCGGGTAACGTTAACTGGTCCCTATACGCAAACAACGTCATATCATAAATGATAGGGGAACCCAGCAACGGCGATTATGAGCTTTTCCTCCATTTTCACGGAACTAATGTTTTGGTAGGAACAAAAGTTTACATCGAATGTTTCTCTGGGATCAGCCAGCGCGAAGGACATCTATATTCCGATTGGTTGCTGGCGTTTGCCGCTGAACCGCGTCATAGCTCATTAACATTAAGTTGACCAAAGTTCAACTTTCTGATTGACGCTCTGGACACTCAAAACGCCCAAAACGTGACGCCAACAGATTTGACGCTCCTTGCAGCTGAGAGAAGCCAGCTTGCATTGAAAATTAATGACTTCCGGTATCTTTAAAAGCTGAAGTCGGCGGCGGTGTGTACGTACAGTAAGTTCAATCAGGATAAACTTTTTCTGTTGGCACCCATGTTGTGTCAGCAGTCATTGAAATGATTGAAAGGGCTAATGTAGGTGTGCTTGGCACTAATGGTGGAGGCAAAGTCTAAGAGAATTTGCCAAATGTTATGATATTTGGCTAATTAGGTTAAACAGTTTCATACACTTTACGCATAGCACAAGTTAAATTTAAGGATAAGAGTCAAAGACATCTTGTTCCTGCAAATGCATTTTATGGTTGTTCAACAGGAGTTTGATAAATTGTTCAGGCTGCCTTCCTTCCTGTACAACTTCTCTTGCTACAACAGTCCGGGGTCTCCGTTGTCGTATTTTGCAATGTATCAATATGTGGTGCTGACTCAGTTCATTTTTATACTTGTTTATACAGAAGTATACTGTATCTTTCTGCACCATAAAGGTAGCAGTTACCCAGTGCTAACCATGAAATATTATGTCTGGTGTTGTGGGGGCTGATTTTCACAGAACGATCGTATTCCTAAACAGAATAAATCAAGGCACAGGCAACTCGCCCAAACCACTGATTGCTTCATTTGTTCATTTTATATGTTGCTCATTAACATGTCTCAAAACAGCTTCATTTCCCTTATTTCCCACAGAGGAGAAGCAGTAAGGTAGGATCAGACATGAATAAGGGTAGTCTCATCATTGAATTTTGACAGATGTTTGAAATTTGTGTGGATGGAAAAGATCAGTGCAAGCAATAATATAAATTTAATTTGTTACTCTTTTTGAAGTACTTCTCGAGTAAGAAAATTGAATTGAATAAATTATTAAGTATTACATTTGTAAGACTCAATTTGACAATAACTGCAGTGGCTTGAAATTGAATAATATTTTTGAAATAACTTGAAACTTAAATCCAGTCTTCTTTATTTAGATTAAGCTTCATTAAGGACAAGTAAAGAAATAGGAAACTTGAATTTATTATGACCTTTCTGTTCCATTTTGTAGGAAAAGAAAAGAAAACACCTGACCTCGGCTCTCTTTTTACCAGTACTGACAAAGCCATATCTTCATTCCAATTTGTTTAGTGTTATAGGGACAGAATAACTTTGTTAGATACACCTCTGGATAAAGACATGCTTTTATTCCCCAAGAAACTTGAAGGCAAAAGAAAGACCATGCTTTCACTGGCAATTTGTGCCATACAAATTTAGTTCATGAATTTATTCAACAATCAATAGTTAGTATAGGTATAGTATGTAGCCTCAATTCATTTTCCAACATTTTCAGACTACTACTACTCGGAGATAATAATCAATGCAGCACCAAAGGTATTGTTATTTTTATTCCACACATTCCTTTTCCTTGTTAAAATGCAACTGAACCACCAGTTTTGCACTGACTAGACTGACTAACCTGACTACATGTATTAATAATACGTCTAAAACGGCAGGCAATACGGCAGTCGGGGACAGTTTTGATATACCAGACGTATATGATAACATTTAACAGAACTATATATTATATCCAAACAAACCTTAGTGATAAAGTTGAAGATTATATATAATATTTATTAAAAAGAACTGTGTGCTGTCTGACATTTCCCTCCCAGAGTGGCGAGTACCTGTATTTGGAGCGGGATGGCACAGTTCCAGCGCATTGCCCTCTCTACTGGACCCGATTCAGTACATAGATCCAAGAGCACAGCTTTAGGGAATCTTAGCCAGTCATCGTCATGGTCCCTGAAGTCTCTTTTTCTCCTGATTCTTCCATTTGCGTAGTCCTCCTGTAGTGCCAGCAGTGCCATCATGCAGCATCACGCACAGGGGTCACCCCAGTATTTATATGTTTACAATAATTTGTGATTTTAACAACTTGCCAACACAGCATCAATTAGTGGTATCCCCCACCCCGAGATACAATTTGAAGACGAAACAAAGTGTAATAGGCAAACACACTTTTCTTCATGCAGATTTTGTCACAAACAGTATTACAGTTCGGACTGATAATGAGGACAATAAGGGTAACGATTGTACGAGAGCCTAACAGCTTATTTTCAGACTTTGACATTTGATGATATATGCACACGTTTTAAAGACAGATAGATTCTCATTTAGTTATTTACACTGTGATCTGCCATTATTTAATGGTAGGGTATTTGATGCTATCCTTTATTCCATGTAGTTGGGCCATCCCCTCCTGCGCTCTGTAGCAGACAATGTGACGGCGAGACAGCGCCAATTAAACATTAAGAACAAATTTGTATTTAAGATTTGAATTGGAAACAATTATCACTCAGTACAAGCGCAAATAACACTGCTGGATTTAATCTTCATGGTAATGTGGATAATATGGAGTGAAAAGCTTTGTGTGAGACATCAATACTTGGAAATATTACAAGTAATCGTTATTCCCACGTTTACTTTCTGCAGTCTGACTTCAGTTCACCACCTCACCATTTGCGTCGCCAATTCCTATTTTGTCTCCAAAATGTGCATACGCATGGGTCAGAGTTTGCGTGGAGGACCGCACATTCTCCCATCAAGTTTGTTTTTTATAAATCACAACCTTTGCGTGGGAAGTGGCGTACGCACATTTTCAGCCACGTTTTGTGCCACGTTAATAAATGAGACCCCCTGATGAACAAAAAGTTCTGTCCTAATCATTAAAAGAAAAAACAGATTTAATTTTGGCATTGTGTCTTAAAGGAACTGGATGAGTTCATCTCTCTTCTCTGAATCTATCACTCTCCCTATGTCTCTATCCCTTCCTCTCCTTCATTTCTGTCTGCTGGCACGAGCTTAGCAAAGTTTCTGATAGTGAGGTGTCAGATATTCACAGGGATGAGAGGAGAGGACCCTCCTGCAGTGCTTATTAGCTGTAATGCATTCCTTTCCTCTGCTTTGATCACTGTGGGAGACCGTGTGATGCTTCCTGCCATCTCATTTGTTTCCTGTCTAAATTTTCTGTCTCTCTATCAGTCTCTTTCTCATTCTCTCTTACAAGTATCCACTTCAAGGTTTATACTGACACACACAATAGCCTCTTTCCGACCAAGTAATTACAGGACCATAGTTATAAGAAAGGGTAAGGAAGTGACGCAAGCACGGCAATGGTCTTTTTGTAGCATCTTTATAGGATCCTCATAACGGAGTTTGAACGGCGGCGTTTAAAGACTAGGCTGGAGTACTTAACAGAGAAACACAGAGGACGAAGGCTCCAGTGTAAAAATGATCCTAATTAATATGATGGAAGAAGATAGAAGAGCAGAGCGCAACAGGCAAACAAAATGAAGGGTAAGGTTAACTAGCATTAACAATTAGTTGGTTGAATGCGTGATGTTTGTCTTATGAGTTAGAATACGTAGGCGAATTGCAACAGACAGTGACTAATATGTACTGTTTGTGTTTCAGACGTTGCTAGGACACTAAGGGTTCCTATGCGGAAAAGGGAAAATGAAAAAGACCCTGCCCTGAAGTAGGAGCTGAAAGAGTTACAGGAACTACGGTCAGAGAAACCAAATTGGTCCAGTCTGAACATGAGAAAAAAAGGGTTCTAGGAACTGCAAAAATCCCTCCAGTCGGAAAGAGGCCTAGGCTAATACCCAAGGCATGACTGAGCCAAGTTATGTGGCCACATGTTGTATGTGTCTTTCTGATATAGTGTAATATGTTTCGTATGGCATGTTATGATCATGTTATATGTTATTTAGAGTGGAAGCACATGTTTCTTTTTAACCATGTGGCATGGCTGTAGGTTTGGCAATGTCAGACAGTCATTCTGTCTTTCTATCTGTCTGTCGGTCAGTCAATCGATCCACTCCTTTGGTCCAGACTGACTACTCAACAGCTATTAAGTGGTGCGCCATGACATTTAATACAGATGCCCATGGTACCCAGAAGATAATTCCTAATGACTACCTGACTATTCCTCTAACACCAACAAGGTAAAAAATGTCACTTATTCTGTTAAAATGTCGAAACATCTACTAGATAAATTGGCAAAAAATTAGCTTCAGACATTTATGGTTCCCAAATGACAAATCCTACTGACTTTGGTAATCCCAAAGTTTTCTCTTATGCCACAATAAGGTTGACATTTGTGGTTTTTAGGGACATTTTCCAACAAGATAGATTTCCATAAACGTTGGTGCAGGCATTCATGAGTCCCTCAGGATGAATTGTAATAACTTTGATGATGTCTTGTTCCTCTAGCGCCACCATCAGGTCAAAATTTTAATTTGTCTAATACTTTGGTTTATGACCAAATACCTGCAAAACTAATGACATTAGTGCTTATTAGTAAATAATAGCTAATCCAACATGGTAAACATTATACCTGTTTAGCATCAGCACAGAGCCGCTAGCATAGATTCCTAGTCTTGTTCAGTTACAGCTTCTGCAAGACTATTACTTTGCTTATTGCTCACAGCTAATGCAAATAACTGCTAACAAGAATAAGAAATTAATATATTTTTTGTAATTTCTATGCTTTTTGTATTCGTAAAGTGAGTTGATATCAAATCATTTTCATATGTACCATTTACATCTATTTTCAGGGCCAAAAACTGATCAGTTAAGATCAATGACTTTGTTTGATGAATGTGAATGAAATTGAAATTTACTGTACTTGGCGATATATTTATCCAATCATGAACTTCTCCCATTGAATTGACAGTAGGACTGTAGTACAGCAGCTCAGTACGCAGGGACTTGGCTTTGGAACCGGAGGGTCGCCAGTGTGGACTGGTAGCTGTTAGATGCTCTTAGGTTAGCTAGGTGCCAGTTCACCTCCTGGGCACTGAAGCCCTAACTGCTCTGGGCGCCTGCCCATGGGCAACCCCCTCACTCTGACATCTCTCCATTTGTGTAGGTTTCAGGGCATGTGTGTGTATTTCAGGCCTCTGTGTAAATGTAACAACAGCGCAGGCTTGTGCACAATTCCGAATTGAATTGAGAATGACTCCTAAATTCCAATTCAATTCTTGAATTTGAACTGATGTCTAAAACAGGATCTAGAATTACAGTTTGAATTTGAATTAAAGGAAGCAAAATTGCAATTCAATAAAAATTCAAAGAAATTCATATACATAATTTAAGGGAAGTGTTTAACAATGAAGCTTTACAATATACTGTATGTCAGATATGATTGCATTACATATTCTATGAATGATATTAGTTTGAACTACTTTTACAGATTACATTAACAGGAAATGTTTTCCCCCAGCAATGAATGTTAAAAGTTCTAGTCACAGAACAAATAGTTAATTTTGATTTATGTAATTGTAATTTTGTGGAACATGATGGAACATAACTCCATTTCCCAGAATGCTTTACTTTAACCAAGTATTTAAAATTGCCAAACAATGTGAGGTGAACATTTGTTTGAAAGCTTCTTTTCTACACAATTTGATGGTCAACACTGGACTTTTTAATTTTCAGAAGTACCTTACAACTTCAGATTACAAACGTTAATATAGATTTGACACCTGTAATAACAGCGACATGGAAAATAATAACAGGCCTGAAAGGTCATCTGTACTAGTTCATTTTGAAGAACCAATTCCAACACGAACACCTGGAAACCACAGAGTCATATGCAAGCACTGCAGTGCTCCAGTCTGTGGCTCCATCAAGGCTATTTCAAATTTCAAAAGGCATCTACAAGTAAGGACAGACAGTCTTTTATTTTGAAAACCATCTCTTGATGGTATTATGCTACTGATATTTGATATCATCAGTCTGGTGGTCACTACTCAAGAACTCATTATTCACTTAAAAAAAACAAAAAAGCATGCAAGCACACTTTTTTCTTATTACTTATTGTAAATCAAGAAAACAATTCAATTGTGGAATTAATAGAAATATTTGTTCTCTGAAATAGTGATCTATATTTTGGAACATAATGTATGCAGGGTTGAGGAGTGACTAGTTAAGTGTAATGACATTATGTTATTAAATTACAAAATTAATGTAATTGTATTTAGTTGTATTACTGAGGTAAAATGTGTAATTTAATTAATCAAATCAAAAGAAAATTGCTTTGCATTGATAAAGTAATCCAAATTAAGTAATCCAAACCACATTTATTTTGGGTAAGCAATTACATTTCCAAAGTAACCTTCCTAACACTAAATGTATGTGAGATTTAACACATTCTTTCTGTTGTGTGACTGTGTGGATTTTCATGGAATTGCCGTGAATTTAATTCCACTTCCTGTCATTCCAATTGTAATTCAAATTCAACATCCTGTGGGGCAGAGTCAATTAAATTCAAATTCCAATTCATGAATTGAATGGAGGCCAATTCTGAAATTCTGAATTTTGCACAAGCCTGATCATTAGGCATTTTGTGTTAAGTGCAATGGCTCTGCAAGTTGTCAGTCATTGTACCAAACCAACCCCAAATAGACCCCACAATTATAAAATCCACACTTCTACAACTTTGACAGGACACTGCAAACAAGGTAAATTGTTACTGTCATGTTGCGATTTTCTTTGTTAAACCAAGAGGATTTAATATCTCTTAAACTATCCCTAGAAAAGCTATTTTTACACATGTGACGTCATCCCAGTGTAAAGAGAGAAAATCTTTTTGGCTTATGTTCTTGGCAAGCAATTTTTATTCAAATGAACTGATGTCATCTTGGAATTTGGGTATTCAGACTAAAAATGGCACTGATCACATTCACTGCAGTTTTTTTTTTCTCACACATTTCTGTTTTTCTGAAGACGGCCTTATTGAATGGTTGGTCGCAATTTATTTTATAGCACTACGACGTAATAAGCCATACTTTGTAACAAATCACAACATATTAGACACAAAACACCATACACCTAAATTATACTCTAATTAGAAACCAGATATTGGGCATAGCCTTTGTAATAGTCCGACAACACACTGAGAGCTCAGAGGACAATACATTTATTTGGCATTTATTTAACATCGTTTCACTTTGTTACAGCGTCATCTGTTGCTCATTAGAAGAAAACTGTATGTTAAGTAATGGCAAACCATGATGAGTCACATCTGGTCGCTACTTCAGTCCCTCATAGCCTGAAAGTTCTCCCATGGAGTTTGTTGGTGGGAATACATAACCTAATACATGCTTCATTGACCCTCTAATCCCATACCAGTTAAAACCATTTACTATTATGTCACTATCCGACCGAATCGGCTATGGAAGGTGCTAGGACATTGCATCTTTATTTCCCAGTTACACCCTAATAAATGGACAATTAGCAACACAACACACCAGCACTCTACTGTAATATAAAGTGATATCCATTGTTATATCCTACTGTTAGGTCTTATTAGACTTTCTTAGAAGATAATTTTTGACACATTACAACAGAACTGTACCGTAAAATGTAATCACATATCTAACCTTCTCAAGGTAGGGAATGAGTCCTTACCCCAAGTGAAGGAGTTCAAGTACCTTGGGGTTTTGTTCGCGAGTGAGGGGACAATGGAGCGGGAGATTGGTCGGAGAATCGGCGCAGCGGGTGCGGTATTACATTCAATCTATCGCACCGCCAGGACGAAAAGAGAGCTGAGCCAGAAGGCAAAGCTCTCGATCTACCGGTCAGTTTTCGTTCCTACCCTCACCTATGGTCATGAAGGCTGGGTCATGACCGAAAGAACGAGATCCAGGGTACAAGCGGCCGAAACGGGTTTCCTGAGGAGGGTGGCTGGCGTCTCCCTTAGAGATAGGGTGAGAAGCTCAGTCATCCGTGAGGAGCTCGGAGTAGAGCCGCTGCTCCTTTGCGTCGAAAGGAGCCAGTTGAGGTGGTTTGAGCATCTGGTAAGTACGGTGGCCGAGACGGTTCAACACAAATACAAAAGCCACACCACAAACACAAAAACTAAAACACAAATACAAAAGCTACAACACAAACGCAAAAGCCACAACACAAACGCAAAAGCTACAACACAAACGCAAAAGCCACAACACAAGCATAAAAAGCTACAACACAAACGCAAAAGCCACAACACAAAGCGCAAAAGCCACAACACAAATGCAAAAACTAAAACACAAATACAAAAGCTACAACACAAGCATAAAAGCCACAACAAAAGCGCAAAAGCCACAACACAAATGCAAAAACTAAAACACAAATACAAAAGCTACAACACAAACGCAAAAGCCACAACACAAACGCAAAAGCTACAACACAAACCCAAAAGCCGCAACACAAACGCAAAAGCCACAACACAAACGCAAAAGCTACAACATAAATACATAAGCTGGAAGCAGATGTGGTTGACAAACGGAGCCGGAGGAGGAAAGTTCTTGTTTGTTTGAGAAGTAAGTGAAACATGGTTCCTTGCTCATTATGATTACTGTCACAATGTGTTTGTCACAAATAAGCAGCATTGTTCAATATCTTTTTTTATTTTCATATGTACTCTGCTATTTAGGCTACGAAGCTACAGCTTTAACGTTATCTAAATGGCGCCCAGCGTCTTTTACCCGCGAATCCTACGTTTAAAGTCTATAGTTTGTCACGTTTAGTGAAGCTGTTTAAATCACACAAATATTATATCCCACTGTTACATGCTTGTAACTTGTTAACCGTATATATCTGGTTAGCAATCAGATCCCAGTGGCAAATTCCCTCGATACTGTTGGTTTGGAAAGTGTGTGTGTGTGTGTGTGTGTGTGTGTGTGTGTGTGTGTGGTTATGTTTACTGTAAACAGATGTTTAAAGTGAATGCTAATTGTTTTACGTTCAATATGCTGCCTATTATGGTGTTAGGGGCGTTATATGTCCTACATACACACATACATGGGTTGGTCTGAATGAAATAAACCCAGAAATTTAAAAATGACCTTGCTTCGTGCTTACTAATAAAAATAAATAGAATTCAGACTGTGGACTCCTATGTTTACACTGTATAAGCCATATAAAAGGGTTTGTTCATAGACAGTATATTACCATTTGTACAGTCTATGGTTTTGTTGCATGTCCTTAGTCTTACCCCTACAAATAGGCACACACACACTTTCCTTTGTAGCCTATATGGAGAGTACATACATGAAAATACAAAGATATTGAACAACACTGCTTATTTGTGACACTCACATAGCAACAGTACGGTAATCCTAATTAGCAAGGAACCATATTTCAATTACTTCTCAAACATGCAAAAAATTCCCTCCTGCTCATACGCTGACTTCTGTTGTCACTCACTTTTGTTGTGGCTTTTGCGTTTGTGTTGTGGCTTTTGCATTTGTGTTGTAGCTTTTGCATTTGTGTTGTAGCTTTTGCATTTGTGTTGTAGCTTTTGCATTTGTGTTGTAGCTTTTGCATTTGTGTTGTGGCTTTTGCATTTGTGTTGTAGCTTTTGCATTTGTGTTGTAGCTTTTGCATTTGTGTTGTGGCTTTTGCATTTGTGTTGTGGCTTTTGCATTTGTGTTGTAGCTTTTGCATTTGTGTTGTAGCTTTTGCATTTGTGTTGTAGCTTTTGCATTTGTGTTGTAGCTTTTGCATTTGTGTTGTGGCTTTTGCGTTTGTGTTGCGGCTTTTGTGTTTGTGTTGTGGCTTTTGCATTTGTGTTGTAGCTTTTGCGTTTGTGTTGTGGCTTTTGCGTTTGTGTTGTGGCTTTTGCGTTTGTGTTGTGGCTTTTGGGTTTGTGTTGTGGCTTTTGCGTTTGTGTTGTGGCTTTTGTGTTTGTGTTGAACCGTCTCGGCCACCGTAGGTAAGGATGCCCCCTGGGCGCCTCCCTAGGGAGGTGTTCCAGGCACGTCCAGCTGGGAGGAGGCCTCGGGGAAGACCCAGGACTAGGTGGAGGGATTATATCTCCAACCTGGCCTGGGAACGCCTCGGGATCCCCCAGTCGGAGCTGGTTAATGTTGCTCGGGAAAGGGAAGTTTGGGGTCCCCTGCTGGAGCTGCTCCCCCCGCGACCCAACACCGGATAAGCGGACGAAGATGGATGGATGGATGGATATCTAACCTTCAACCATGTTAATATTTATGTTATTATTTAACACATATTAAAGCTGTATTGGGTCACTGTTACTAGATCTTTATTTATTAGTAAATAGTAGACAAAAATGGCTTTGTTTGATGCACAGATTTGCATATATTAGTTCATGGGTAAATAAACACATTTATAATTAATTAATTATTTCATGAGCATTTCCATGGCACAATAAATACAATTAACATCGGCTAAACATTGCAACGTAACAAAATACAGAGAATGTAGTTATTGTGCTACATAAAGGTTACGGCAGTAGTATTATAACTTATCATCAGTGGCTTCTTCACAGGATTAGCAGAAACCTATGGCGGTTAATCAGCAGAATGTGAAGCAAGCGGAAGTAAACCTTGAATTTCAAAATAAAACTCTTTGAACATTGAAGCTACAATGCTTATATATAAAATACTATTTTATATTAATGAACGTGCGTTACATTAAAGTCTGTATCTCTCAGTATGGGTAGTTTTACAAAATGGTGTTGTCCGGCGACTTTCATGCACAGAAGCTCCACTAAAAAGAGTAACAGCAGTGTTCAGCTTTGCAGACAAAGAGGACATAACAATTACAAGAAAATTACATGTTTTGAAGAGTCCATCATGTTTTTTAATCCTCTGTGTCCTCCTTGATCTGACAGGATAAACGCTACTAGCAACTGCGTGGAGGGGTGGGGGTGGTGCGCGATCACTGAAGGCTTGCATCATGTGGACAGTGTTGTTGTCATTACTTAGAATTCCTCATGGGGGCAACATAAACTACACACTATAGCTTTAAGTTGTGAATTATTTATATTTGATAATACTATAAAGTCTGAAAGTTTAAAAAACTCTAAAGTCTAATACAGCATCACGGTCAATCATACGGTTTCTGACAATATAATGTAGGTATATGGTGTCAAATTAGGGTACAACTGTGTTCATTTACTATCTAATTAGAATTTCTAGTTGTGGTCTAATTTGATACACAATATGTTTTTTTATGTCTTATGTACTCTAAAGTAAACTTTGATTGTGTGGTTTATGATATTCTATGGTTTCTAAGGTGTATGGCAGCACAGTATGGCCTAGATATCATGGTATTGTATGGTATGATAAGGCATGACTTAATATGCATAAAACCACTATGTTCACTATGTTAGTTCACCACTATGTTTCCATGCCATGTTGGTTTTTGAAAAAGCGGACTTTTCAGGATGAAACGGATCACTTTGTCCACACCACAAATGAACAGCCCAGTTAATGAACTTTTCTTTTATCTACAATAGTAGATAAAAGAAAAGTTCATTTTCAGCTGAACAAAAAAGTGTGGAGGGTAAAAGTACATTGTATCCAAGCATAAAATAACATGTTTTATGTTGTGGTATATGTTGTAGTACATTACCATCTCAGAGAAGTCCTGCTGTCTCAGCTGCAGTGCATAAACCTCCTTTGTAAACCTTTCTGTCCCAGTAGTTTATTTCTTGAAATCGGTATCAGTTGTGGCACACTGTGACTCACTTAGGACTTTTAGCATTGCTTCACTGTTGTCAATATGACTTCTTCCAGAAGAACATGCTTTTTGTAACAATGAAGTACATTTCTTGACCAAGATGAATATGTATACAGTCATTTTAGTTAGCCATTTGTCTTGTGCTACATGCCATAATATCAATAGAATGACTAGAACCACATACTGAACAAGCCAGGGATTAATGAATGTCCACACCACAAATGAACAGCCCAGTTATTGAGTTTCTTGAACCTTGGCATTAACATTACTGCATGACAACATTATTGCATTCTACTACGAGTCAATCAATAATGAAATAATGCACTGCAAAAACATCCATCATAATTTGTCATTCAGTTAGTCATCTATTGAGGTTTTAAAACATATTTCATAAAAACAAGAAAGTATTCAGCCAGAGGGGTAAGATATTCTCCCTTCTTTTCAATTCTAGACGGTTCTCTCCACAAAACTAAAGTTGTTTGCATGTACTGTCGATGTGAATTGAGTTACCAATGGAGTACTTCTTAAATACCACTTGTTTGCCAAGCATTGTAATGTAATGCACAAGGTCCATGGTTTTGTGTTGAGCGCCTTAAAAAAAAAATGGAATGTTTAACCTTTACAAGTGTAAAGTGGAACACTACATTGTGTTAGTAGCTATTACCAAGTAATGTTGCATTCAGGTTAATGTGCCCATCTGTTGTTGCTTGACAGGCTTGAGTTTGCCATATTATGCTTTAAGCATATTTTATGAGCATACAGTACCTTTGAGGTTATTCTGGAGTTTATTCTAGACAGTATTTGTCAGTGACTACATTTACATGCACAAAATATTCCAGATATTCAGACTAAGCTGTTTACATGACTAATGAAAGTGAATATTCCACTAATATTCCCGTTTACATGTAGCCGTGCAAAATACAATTTTTTCAACATTTTCAAGCGGTGGCAGGCTTGTTGGACCTTGTTAACACAGCCTCCCTCTTTCATCCTTTCAACCAGCTTCTTGAAAAGGACAACGTAGCAATGTGTGCGCATATCCAAAAACCTGTTGATAATGTTTAAAAGCAGCTGTGTTTCTCCTTCTTATCAGGTTTGCAGCCCAGCAAACTGTTGGTTTGTGTACAGCAATCATAACAACGCAGAGAGATGATCATAAGTTGTAAACAGGCAAGAGGCCGTAAACTGCAGTAAAAACCCTGATTGAGACACATATTCCGAATGCGCTGTATACATGTCCAAAGAATGCCTCTAAAACCCAGTTAATACCGGAATACATCCCAAAATGCTATATAAAAAGGCCTCATTCAGAATCTCCAACTGGAATATGCTGTTTACATGACCTGTATCAAGTTATATAATAGTGGAATATTAGTGTGCATGTAAACATACTCATTGTTTTGGATTGTTTTAATACAGCAAGCATATTTGTCAGCTCCCATGTTAATAAAAGGATTAAAAACTTGAAGAAATATCCCCTTTTAAAGTAAATTTAGAACAGATAACAAATGTGTTAAAAAAATAACTTAACTATGGACAATTATGCGATTTATCAGGATTAAACATTTTAATCGATTAACAGCCCTAATGTTTACATAGCAAGTTGTTGTTTACTGCTATATTAATGTGCTGAATGTCGTGTACAGACACTTTTATGATTGACATCCCTATAGATTGTTACCTTTTTAATGTTTCATTATCCAATCTACGGTACTTTAAAAGGTAAAATGGATATGGGATATTATATATTTTTGTCAACAAATCCAATGAAAAGATTAAAAAAAACTATTAATTGATTTTATTATCAAACTGTGTATCCAACATACATGAGGCACACTGTTGCACTGGGTTCCTTCATTACCATTAACACACACACACACACACACACACACACACACACACACACACACACACACACACACACACACACACACAGTAGTCCCATATCTACCAACCTGCTGCCAGAAATACTCACTAGAGCACAAAAACTAGAGTTTTAGCTTAGCCTTTAAAAAGTAAAATAGCTTAGCCTTTAAAAAGTAAAAAACTATTTTAAGGAAATGCTGTTATAGAAATATCATAAAAATATTCAGACTCTCAAGACCCTCTAAAAATGCGATAATACAAACTGATGTATAACAAAATGACTAATAACATTACATCGATTACAGTTGAGGTTGGAACTTTTAATGGCACTTTAACAATACATCATCTGGTGTACTGCCAATGATACAAAGACATCAGTTAGGAAATCAGGCGGTTTCTCTCTGTTCCTCAAACTCTTACTTCTTGGCAGTTTTTCATCAAATTGATTTGATGATTTTCTGCCTGGCCTGCACATCGTGAAGTAAGCGCCTGGTCTTGCCTCTGTGAATATGTCAAGATGTCAGAGGACTGCACTGGTCTTCACCTACACACATACACACAAAAAGAAACGATAGAGCCCGTCTGTCAATCCAGGTATCAGTTAATATCAGTGTCCAATAATGGAAAGACTGATTTACAGATAGTGGACACTGTCCAGGTATTGATTTGTGGAGTTCTCGCTTCACTGAACATTAAGAGGATGGAGAAAAGAGAAGAGAAGAACCTTCATGAGAATCTTAGCTGTTTAAAACCAGACTGATACAATTATTTTTAATTGGTCAGCACCATCTGTTTAAAGGTATTATATGTAGGATTTTCCTTAAAAGCAATGTATAGTCTAATACCAAAGTATTCTTGCCATGGTGGACTTTCCTCCACAGCGCTGTGGAGGCAAGTCTGTATAGTCCACACAGCATTCGGGGTTGGGCGAAAAACGTGCTCTGGTTTATTGGTGTTTCTTTAAACCAATCACAATCATCATGGGCGGTGCTAAGTGCCTGACAGAGCCACGGTGCCACTATTGGTGTGCGATACTGCAATATTTGGTATCGATTCAATACCAAGTCAATACAGGGCCGGGATTGGAACGTTGTGGATATAGACTAATACAGAAGTAATCCTCTCAATCATCACTTATGACCCATTACAAGTGTGTGGTGGTGTCTGTATCTACAGAGACCCTGCCCTGTGCCTGTATTTTCTCTTCTTATTTTTGTGAGTGTGAACGGTTATGGCCGTCATCAAGGAGTCAAACAAACACTGGACTTTTTACCCAGGAGACTGGTGTTTGTGTCCCGTTTGAAAATAAAAGTAAACGGCGAGTCATTTTAACTTTATGGAGCACATGGAACTAAGTCACTTTATAACGTAATGTACATACACACTATTAAGTGTAGTAATGTAACAAATTGACCTTAACCCTAAGTTTTTATAGATGGCCAGTTTCCACCATTAAAGACCACATCCTGTACATTATACTGACATCATGCAATCAGTGTTTGCCAGGAAACAGAAAGCACAAGTAGAATTCCCTGATACTACTCTTCTGAATTACTTCAATCGATAAATTGGAATTAATTACATGTAAGAAGCTTGTCAAGACAGGATTTATGTGGAGAGCTAGAAGATGAGAGCGAAAAACAAAAGTCCAACATAAAAAACAATCGCTCTCAAGCATCTTTTAACCAAGGGTTTGGAAATAGTTCTGGAGTATGTGGTAATGAAGTGCTTTGAAAGGCTACTATGTAGGGTCCTTTTCCTCTTTCATATTTTGTCTGCACCTCAATATTGATGCTCTTAGAAAAATACTCAACTTGTATCTTAAAATAAAAGCTCTTCATGGTTCCAATAAATTAAATCTTGTTTTCCAAGATGTCAATTTTCAAACTGAAGGCAAAGATTTAATGGAGAGTAAAAAAAACAAACTTGTTTTTACTGGGAATGTCAAAGTCAACGTGGTATTATCACATTAAAGCAAATTTGCTTTAATGCCACACATTCAAACAAAAACAAAATACGGATCTTCTGCGTTGACTGGCCCATAATATCACAATGGACATGCGCACTAGCGACAGTTTGTTTGAGTTGTCGTAGCAACGCAGCACGTTCTTGAGCTTGTTTCTTGTAGACATAGAAACAAGTATACTTGGAGAACTCGCCGTTCATCGTCTAAAATATTCACCAACCTTAAACATTGTGTTTTCATTGTTTCGCATTGTTTAATGCTTATCTAAATAAACGAGTTGTATAAAGAGAACCGAAGAGATGTAATCATTATGTCGTGCTACTAGCTACCTCTAACGTTAGCCGATAGCCCTGGCAGTTTGGGTACACAGACGTTAATAACGTTAAATCTACGTTACAGGCTTTACAGCATACAACCCTCGGATGTATTATAAGATAATACAAATGATGAATTACAGCCATATAGTCATTTTTACAGCTATAGCATGTCAGGAGAACCGTCATATGAGCCTGCAGTGTAGGGCGACGCAGTCCTGTGGGTCTGCTCGTGTTGAGTATGCAAGTTTATCATGCCTAGTTAAATAATTATGGATTCTGCTATTTGAACAAGGACCATTTAAGTGTTTGGACTGGTAAGTGTATGTACCCCCCAAAAAGTTATCCATTGAAATATAGACGATTCTTTCGCCATGCAAAGTGTATGGGAAAAGACTTTCTGGGCCAGCGGGTTGCCAGATGTTGCAATTCCACCGTTGGCCTCTAAGCCCATGGTTGCATCAAAGCATGGCGCTGTTCCTGGGGGCTTGGCGGCTGCATACACTGTAGGAGGAATCATTTTGACCGGACATTACGAGATTTAAATATGTCGGACCTCAACAGATTTTCAAAAAAAGGTTGTTACCGGATTAACTGAAAAAACACAATATTTGTCATTGTGTTGTTGTGGGTAATTGACTTCCAATAATACATATACATACGTTTACTTAAAGCAAGCATATCTGTGCAACGTGTGTGACATGGTGTCCTTTTAAGGTACATTTTGAACAGATAAAAATTGTGTGATTAATTGCAATTAGTCGTGATAAACTATGGACAATCATGCGATTAATCTTAAATAAATATTTTAATTGACAGCCCTTATTTTACATAAATAGTAAATATAATATATTTTTTTGGTTCTAAGTCAAAAGGTGAACAAAATATCATCAGTTATATGTTTGTTTTATCTCTCTTTTCAGTTACACCTCAAAATACCATATGCAATTTTGAGTAGTTAAAAAAGGAACAATTATGACCCAGAGAGAGCTCCTCACAATATATGATAAATCAGAATAGGCTTTTTGGAACTGAACTGGTGTGGCCGGAAAGCAGTGCCACTAAAGCCCAGTTCAGACCAAAGATTTGCGACGAGACAAAACCGTTTTAGATTGTTGCAGGGAAAAGTTGCAGCGGTCTAAACCGGCCCGTCTCAGCTCGACTCAAGCCAGCTGACGGTTTCGCTGCAACTCAGCTGTTCAAGTCGCAGAGACTGGTTTTAGAAGGTAAGGGACATCACCTGTTTCAACAGCCAATAGAGAAGTCAGCTGGTAAAGTCAGCTATAAACTATAGAAATAAAATTATCCATAATCCATTTTATTTTTATGTTACAAACAGCTGGACGAAATGGCAGAGTTTTAGACGGAGCCTCATCGACTGACCGATAGCACCGTAACAATATATGGTCAAGCGAGACAGAGAGAGACTGAAGAGAGAGAGAGCGCCCAGCGGCGTTAGAACAAAGCAGTGAATCAGAGAAATAAAACGTGTGTTCGCCGATTCATCACTAGAAATGCAACTGTAGCAAGCATATCAATATCACTAAAAACTAGTTATCCACATTTATATTTAGAGGAAACAAATGATCCATCTACAAAAAAGCTTAGAAGTCGGAAGTTAAATCGGAAGTACAAAGAGGCGTGACGGAGATGATACACCGTCTCCTCTCGTTGCAATGTTGTGAAGGTTTGAGAACGCTGCCGGCCAGCGCGTTGCATGAATTTGCAAGTTTCAACTCTTCTCGTGGCCAATCTTTGGTTTGAACTGGGCTTTAGTCAGAACTGTTAAATATTCACAAGATACACGGACAACTAATATAACAGGATAATCTTTATTAGGTGAATAGCAGACAATTCATCAAAAGGGAGGAGCAGTACAACGGGAGCAATATGCCCTCCCTCTAACTTGAACTTCAACACGAGTTATTCAGGAGTTGCCTATTAGCAGTTTATTAATTATGTTATGAGTTATTTCTCAGTTAGCTTGTTCCTTGGTAATTGCTTACAATATGGTGTTCCATATTAAGTGTTACCCTCTTTTAGCCATGCTCCTACACCATTCCCCCTCCACTGCTCCACTTTCTCTACTCCCTGTTGTCCTTTTTCTCACCCCAGCTCTGCATGTTTCTTCCCCGCCAACCTCCCATGTCTTTCTTATCGCTTTTGTCCTCTCTCTCACCCTCTGCTCATCTTTTCTCAGCCTTCTCCTCTCTTATCACTTCATCTACTATTCACTTCTTGCTTTAACCCCTTGATCCTCTTCTCAAATCTTGCACCTTTTACTCAGATCTTGTCCGAAATTGGAAGCTAACCATTTGGGCTCTTCTTAAACAAAGAACTCTGCAACCATGTGGTCTCCCCTAAAGAAGAGTATAGCCCGCGTAATGTAGATACATGCCTGATCGTGCGCCTGGCCATTCTTTAAGGTTTACAGATACAAAAAACATAGATAAACTTCAACAGTCATCTGATGTATGTAACATAGTGTTTGTAGCCAAAGCTAATTCTCGACACTTGTCCCTAGTAGGGCTTTTAGTTACAAATAAAAATACAGATTTACATTGTAATTAAAAATATCTTAATAAAAATAAAAATAAATTAAATTAAAATAGAAGGAAAATGTACATAGCAGGCGCCTATTTCTACAAAGGTCACAAAGCAATCTTTCTCCTCTCTGCTTTCTCTCTCTCTCTTTCTCCGCTAGAAAGAGACAGGATGGGGAAAAATGTGGTAATTGTGTGTGTGTGTGTGTGTGTCACTATCTGTCCGTCCGTCAGTCTCTCTCTCCATGTGCCTGATCACGTGTCTCGCTGTGAGAAGTCAAGACAGCCAAAATCACCATGAACCTAGGCGTTTTAAATTGAAATGTTTTATTTTTGTAACGCATCCGGCTGCACTGTGGTCTTCCTGTATGTTATTACCTGCCTGGCTAGACACATACGCTCGCGTCTCACCCCAGGAAATGGAGGAGACGCCGAAACTGAAATAGTCTTTGACTGCGCAGATAGTGTGTTAGTGCAACTCAGCTCACCTTCACGCTATCATGGCAATTAGCCATTTTGATCCCTACCTGTGATTTAACGTCACCGCTCATTCACACAGTTTACACAAACGCACAGTTTAACAACAAAACAAAACGCTGAGTGAACATTACTAGCTACGTTTTTCATGTTGGTTTTGAGCGGTATGCACCCCCACTAACCTGGAAATGGATTTTAAAGCAGTAACGTTAATCTCAATTCAATTCAATTCAATTTTATTTATAGTATCAAATCATAACAAGAGTTATCTCGAGACACTTTACAGATAGAGTAGGTCTAGACCACACTCTATAATTTACAAAGCCCCAACAATTCTAATAATTCCCCCAAGAGCAAGCAGTGCGACAGTGGCGAGGAAAAACTCCCTATTAGGAAGAAACCTCGGACAGACCCAGGCTCTTGGTAGGCGGTATCTGCCGTTCCGGTTGGGGATGTGATGACCAGTGGCAATAGTCACATTAAAGATAATGGAATAGTGTCTTCAAATGGTAGTCGTAGTAGTTGATGTCATATCAGGGCGCTGCAGGGCGTTACAGGATGTAGCGTGGCCCAGCAGAGCATGGATGGACGTAGCAGGAAGCAGCAGGGTTCAGCAGGACGCAGCATGACATTGCAGGGCACCGCAGAGCTTAGCAGGGAGTGCAGCAGGACCACGGTGACAGCTGCAACCAGGATCTTGGTGCCAACGTACTACCAGGAAATATGCTGGGTGGAAAAAACAAACATTAGGACTCCGTGGAGCTAGGTTAGTAACAAGCATTTCTGGGATGGGATGCACACAAATGGAAAGGGAGAGGAGAGAGCAGCTCATTGTGTCAAAGGAAGGAAGTCCAGTATAACAGTATAACAGCGTAACTAAGAGAGACAGGTTAAGGAGCGGAGCCTGGTCGGGCTAGAACTGTCGCCTGCCGGATCGGGCTGTACTGGCCTGCCTCCCTCTACTTTTGTTATATTATTAATCTGATGACTATGAAGAGAAGCAGGTGGCCAGGCTAGGCGGAGGAGGTTAATACAGCATTTCCTGCAGCGGGGAGTCAAAGGCAGAGGGACCGCAGTGTTCGCTAACGTTAGCTACTTGACTCATCAAATTCATCAAATTCAGTGTCCATAATGCTATTTTCCAATAAACTGTAGCTGTCATATTTCACGGGACCCGCGTGAGTGCGGATTTGATGTTGCGGGTTTCGTCGCTGTTTGACACTTTGCCTAAGATTGAGTGACAAGTAGTACTCGCCCTGTTGTTTATTTGGTTGCCATGACTTCGCGAGTGATGACGTCATGTCACTGTTCCAGTTAAAGGGGAGAGTGAGCGGATTACAGTTCGCTTGAGTTCAGTAGAGCTGACGGCCCTGCAGAGTAGTGTAATTACGACTTTATGACTTTTTCATATATATATTCAATAGCTGAAGGAGCGGCGGTGCGCGGTGTACATAATGGAAACCCTTTGTAGCTGTAGTTGACATGGTTATTAATTGGTATTGCTTGAAGTTAAATAAATCCTATTATACCTTTTTTAAAGACTAGTTGTATGTGATTATTTGCGCATGTGCTGTAATAACAGCTTGTTGTGTAGGTCAGTGCTCGGATTCACTCCTTCACTGTTCACCTTATAAATGATCACATATTAATAATAATAATAACAATAATAAAAATAATAATTAATAGCATTTTTAAGAGAAAACCCCTTTTTGAGATGGTATCCACAGGTCGACAGTTATCTGTCCTTGAGTTCAGGATGGTGCCCCGTTTATTATTTATTAAATTGGATAAAGTTATCAATATATCAATACTGATAACTTTAATAATATTGATAAAATAGCTTTAATATTTGCTAATAACTGAACCTGTGCCTCCTAAATCCCAACACCAGCCATCCACTGACTTCGCTTTTTGTCTTAACTTTTTTACCTTTTTGTTACCTCCTTTTTTTTACCTCCTTAGTTGTGTCTTCTTTTTTCTCTTCCCCCCTCTTCCTATTGTCTTGTCTCCCGTGTCGTTCATGGATTATTAATTGTTTTGTGGAGCCTGATTACCACCGTAGCACTCTCTAGACCAGCCACTGAAGGCTATTGACTAGAAGTTTGGTTCAAAGAAACCACAAGGGATTTTTCAAGGGTTGCTGAACTTTTCCTCACAGCTAAGGTTGGAGTATAGATTATTCACAAACTTGGACAAAGTATGGATCAACTGCAAGAGAAGCAGAAAAGTAACAAGGGAAATTATTAGGGATATTCGGCACAAACGATGCATGCCTTTGTAATGAGATATATCTTTGTTGGTTATGGCTGATTGCAGCTCCTTTCGGTTTGTGAAGATATTGTAGATGTAGTTTAACAATGACAAAGGGCAAGAAACAGAACACAAATGTCTTTATTCCTTAATCCTGGCAATGAGATCATATCGAAGAGATTTCCTGAAAACATGGGGCAGGAACTACAACCATCTGATTACCTGATAACCTCCCGTAACAGATACTCACATTGATGATATGATTTAACACGGAATGTGACTAATGAGGCATTTAATCACCTATCAATTGGTTTTACGGCGTATGCCAAAAAAGATTTTGTCGGTTTTCAGGTTTAATTTCCTTCTTTCTACCTTTGTTGTGTTTTAAGTAGGTCCTCATCGGTCTAATACAGTGTTGGTTTTTTGGGCCTTCTGACATCTGAACTAGGAGGCAGTGGAACCCTACTTCGGTTGGTAACGGCATTCTTGTAAATAAAACATTCTAGTGCAGAACAGATATTTTTTATTTGTATTTAAAGTGGCTATAGTGTTGATTCTCGCGGCTGCTTCGGACAAAAGCGGTAGTGTTTTTACCACACCTGCTGTCGTAAACAGTGTTGGTCATCTTACTTTAAAAAAGTAATTAGTTACAGTTACAAATTACTTCTCCCAAAAAGTAATTCAGTTAGTAACTCAGTTACCACATTGTAAAAGTAATTAGTTACTCAGCAAAGTAACGGTGACGTTACGGTCATGGTGCTCTGTCAGGTCAGCGGTAGTTGGTGGTCTAGTTACCCCAGAATAGGTGACTGCGCGTTGGGTATAGAGCAGTGTGAGCTGCCGGTCGTTGTGCTCCGTCAGATCAGTGGTAGTTGGAGGTCAGTTAAACTTTTCATCTCCAATCCTATCTGTATTTGTGAGAAGTGGTGCTGTCCTGAGTTGAAAGCCTACTTTACGGCTTTGTTATCAAGTTAATAGGCATGTGTGTTTGTGTTGGCCGCTGTCCATTTCCTAAGGTTCTGAAATGGAAAAGATTTTTGACTACTTTTTTTTTTTAAAGGGCGTGCACCCGTGAGGACCTGTGAGCCTATGGCTGGCAATATACTGTATGTGCAAGAGAGTTATTGATGTGTTGACATCATGGTTGAAATGCTGAAGCACTCTCTCATCCGCATGCCAAATTACAACGTTCACAGTTGCGCGACATGTTATTTACGGTAGTTTGATTGACTTACATCCCCACCATAGACTGTATAAAAACTATTCCCATCTGCATGCAGCAAAGAGCAACCCAAGTATTAAGTGTATTGCTGACAAGATTAATGATTTCAACTCAGAGTTTGTTACTCTTAATTCTCCTGTTTTGACATTTACTGCCATTATAACTGAGGGAAGTTTAAGATGATAAACAAGATTGGTGTAATGTTGGTAAGGTTATTGATTTCAACTTAGATGTGGATGTTTTCATAAGGACAGCAGCTTTGTGTCATACTCCAGCTATAATTACAATGTCCTGATTATGGGAAATAAATGTTATCAAATGTTGCTATGGAATAAAATTACAGATTCCCTGTATATAAAATGTTGATGTGATATCATAATTAAACTTAATGTTGACATGGCACACTAATAAACAAAACATTTTGAAAAGGGCACTTCATTTCAAAAAGTTTGCCAACCCCTGAAATAAAACATGTAAAAATGCAAGATTAGTAGATAGAAAGATAGAGTCTTTATTGTCCCATAGGGATAATCATTTCCACACATCTTCCTCTTCTTTCCATAGCACAGTACCACATATAGAACACAAAAAACCAAAAAACATATAACACATATACAAAAACATCACATTAAGACACCCATATATAGACATATCAAATGTGCAAAACTTTGCAAGGCAACTGAGATGATGGTTATAGTATTATAGTTTGTTCAGCATTGTGATAGCGGGGGGGACAAAACCTTTTTTGAAGTAGGCTTTAGTCCAGTTCAGTGCTCTGTATCTGCGGCCGGATGGAAGTAGTATGAAGAATGGATTCAGGGGATGGTCTGTGTCAGCTGCTATGGTACGTGCAAGGCGTGTGATGGCTGTATCATTCATGTGTGATAGGCTGGGTGTGGGGAGACCGATTATCTTAGAGGCTATATGTGTGATTTTAGTGAGTTTGTTTTTGCAGATGGCATTTAGTATTGTGTAAAAACATGGTGAGCAGTACAACAGTGTGGGTTGGATAATGCTTTTGTAGAGTAGGAGCAGGAGGTGTGGAACAACAGAAAGGGCTTTCAGTTTGCGGATGACATGTAGTCTTTGTTGTGCATGTAGTATGAGATAAGGTTTGCGTAAGCAGCACAAGGTTTTGTATTGGACAACTTTAGTTCAAAGGTGCCAGATCCTTTGTTATGATAATAGTCAGTGCATGTGCTTCAATGTCAATTAAAGTAAAATCACAAAGTGTTAAACATATCTTCAAAATGTAAGTACCTATGTTTTTGAACAAATTATCTGTGTGTTTGTTGTGTTTGCGCAATTACAGAAGGGCCCTTTAATTTAATGTTTTTGAATGCTTTCACACCTGTAGCTTGGTTAATTTGATCTAGAACAAAGGAAGTAATAATATATTTTTAGTTCTTTTGTTTTGGTAGGCACTCACTAATTACAAATAAATCAAGATGTTTACATGAAGTCATATGGACCGAGGTAATAGTCTGGCTATCACCAGACCAAGCTCAATCTTTTAAGATTGAACATTAGTCAGGGGAGTCTGCTCGGTATTTTCTACTGCACAAGAGGCGTGATCAACGGGCATAGTTCAAATGACTCTGTACGCAATTCAACTGGATAGTCCTTCAACCAATCAGACCAACGATCCGGGTGACATAGCAGCGACAGTGGCATCAACGGGTTGCTGCGCTTTGGTGGCCGGCTTGTTGAATGTAAACAAGAAGCTGCTTGGTCGCTTCACTATCGTCATCATGTTAAACCCACCAAAAGCGCACCAGGTGGATAAGCCAGTTTGTGATTGGTTCCCACAAATTTGTAACGGAAGCGGGATAAATAAACATACAGGTTTCCAGCCTGAGCTGCAGGGCGAAATCGCCGGCAGATTGGGCTGGGTTTACCCAGTCTACCGAGGTAACACATTCATTTGATCCTTGCACTCAAGTGGTGACTCACACGTGTTACCAGATGGAAGTGTATAAATATAGACAATGTTTTCCTGTCACTTCACCATATTGACTTAATAGATTATGTTATTTTAGCATGATTTCAACAGCTTAACAACTATCATTACAAAATCCTACAGAGTGATAAAATGTAATTTCCCCTTGGGGCATCTTCAAACTGAACCAGACTGGAAATGTCAGCCAGGTGACACGTAAAACACAACTTAAACATAACATACCTAAGAAAATAAAGAAACCTATAATTAAAAATAACTGCTGATTTACTTTCATTATTGCAGAAATGTGTAACATCACTACATATGCAGTGACAAGTGAGCAATGGCAAATGGAGCTAGCCTTTTGATTTGTTTTTAGCCTTTTGATAGTATATTATTACTGTAGCCCATGATATCCATCCACACCCAGTACAGGTTATGTGTGTATCTCACGTACTGTATGTATTCACAGAAGAGTGGAACAGCAATGCTATGAACTGAAGCTGGGTGGACCTGAAGCGAGGATTAGATAAGAACATTTTATTCTCTTAATGTGGGCAAATCAAACAGTGCAACTATCTCTGATGCCAAAAGCTATGCCCATATTGGCTCAATGGTTCCACATCTGGAAACTATATCTCTATTATCAGTCAGTCCACCTGATTACGGGGATGGAGGAGAAAAAGAGTAAGAAAACAATTGGAAGATAGCAGGTGCCAAACAACATTACACACACCTTTAACGATTACTGAGAGACAAATTACACAACTTACAAACAAATAAACAACTCAAACCTTATCATGTGCCAGACTCCACCCTGTGTTTCTTATTATTTTTGTGTCATTTCTACTGAAAGAGAAGGGTATATATAAAGATATATATATATAGTATAGATAAAGGGTTTTTCTTCATTCTCATCATATCTGATTGACTTCCAAGCTGTTGGCAAAGACAAACTGTCAGCTTTCTTTTACTAAATACACCACTTGCATTAACCCTCTTATATCATGGCTATGACATCTAGGTGCAGAACATTATTACACAGTAGAAAGTAAAAAATAAAGTATTGATATTGTGGCTAGCGGATGCTAGGATGTCTGCTGTTTTAAAGTGTCTTATTGACCGTTCGCAAAAGCCACGCCCCCTAGTTATTGTTACTACGCCCGTCAAATAATTGAGAACTAGACACATAGCCATGGCTGGGTTGAGCTCCATACCTATTGGTATAAGTGATTGGTTTTGGAGAAATGCAGCAGACATATCCTCCAGGGCACGACAGAAAGGGCTGCAATATGCAGTGGAGGGATATGTTCAATGACCGTCAACCTCTTGCTAAATTATCTGTGTCGATAGCAACATGTGCTTGACAGGCTAACAGCTATCAGGCTGCCTGAATTTCCTACGGAATAATAAAGTATCTAATTTTCTAACTTTACTACTTTCGATAATAATGCTATATAGAACCACAACTGTTACCTTAAGTCCCATTTTACAGATTATAACTGTTATGTACTTAGCTACTTAAACTACTTATTGATAATTGTCCACGTTATTCTTAATCTATTGATACGTGTTCACTGTTCACGGAGACGTTACACTGTAAGAAAAAAATCCGTAAAAAAACGGATAAAGTCCTGGCAGAAAATTACCAGGAATTTATCCGTTATTGTCACGGACACTTCTGTTAATCCTAGAACGGATAATTCCGTAGATTTACAGTATATTCTCTGTTTATTCACAGACACTCCTGTTAATCCTAGAACGGATAATTCCGTAGATTTACAGTATATTCTCTGTTTATTCAGAGACACTCCTGTTAATCCTAGAACGGATAATTCCGTAGATTTACAGTATATTCTGTTTATTCACAGACATTTCTGTTAATCCTAGAATGGACAATTCCGTAGATTTACAGTATATTCTGTTTATTCACAGACATTTCTGTTTCCTAGAACCAAAAATTTACAGTATACCCTTCACCACAGAAAAATGTCTTCACCACCATTTCTATGGACAGTTTCTTTAAATCTGAAACAAAAAATTCTGAATGGTGTTCTTCCACTCTAATGCTAAAATACAATGACAAATGGTATCCATCACCACACCAATGTAATGTAATGAGTTAGAATTACTAAACATCTTATACAGCAACATGATCAAATACAATCACCACAAAATATATAAATTGAACAGGTTTATTTTTTTATGCCATGAAGGATATGCATAAAAGTGCATTCAATGGCTACATTTTTAAATGAGAATTTTTTTACAAATTATTTTTACAATATGCAAAGCACCATGTTTTGGATCAGACTTTTTGCATTAAAACAGCAACAAACTGAATAAAACAAATTTAAAACTATGATTCATAAAGTGCATTCTAGGGATGGCCCAATGGATCATCATATGAGATCTGAGAATTTGTTCATAGGTGAATGGAGAGGAACATTATGAATTGATCGAGGCATCCCTAGTTTGTTTTGTATAGCTTGAAACACATAACAGACTAAAACAATACATTGAACGACAATTCATTGAACTATGTGCAAAACACCATTAAAAAGTGCTCATTTTGTAGAAGATTGTTTAAATAGCAACAGAGTGTTTACTCTGTTGCTATTTAAACCATCTAACATGACAATAATGGTGTTGCATCAAAAGGTGGTCACAAACAAGTAAAACAGCTTTTCAACTTTGTTTTAAACATTTTCAAATACATACTGTACAAAATCATCATCCACACACAGCTCAAATTACCATCCATGGATTCTCGAAGTTGTTTAGTTCAAACAGGAACTTCAGCAGTCTTGGAGGAATGTGCTGGTGTTTGGTCCTCTTCTTCTCGGCCTTTGACCCTCGCTCAGGATTTATTCCCAGGAAAACTCTTAAAGAAATGGATTTTGTTTTTAGCACCACAAGTAATGAAATGAATGAAACTGACAGAGAGTAACATGCAGACGAAGTTGAGATGGAAAAATCCTCGTAAATCCAATTTGAGTATTGTTCCATTACAGGACAACTACTAGAACAAATTAACATTTGTAATAGGGCTGCACGATTATGGCCAAAATGATTATCACGATTATTTGTTAAATTTTAACCAAAACAAATTGTATTGTCACTTAGGCTAATTATAACTGCTTTCACATCCATATTGTGCTACATTCCTCCTTTGTTGAAGGATAGGAGTATGCCATTTCATCTGTTGTGCAACCGCTTTCCAAACATGCGTGTTCGCTGTGAAAAGATACAGGCAACGCAATTATCTGTTCACGTTAACGGCACATGTTAAAATCCGGTGCCAATAAGGCACCGGTGCCCGGTATCTACCGGACGAAATAGCAATGTGGATTACGGTGCAACTTAAATGTCTGTGTTGTGCTCTTGTGCTCCAAAAGAGATTGTGGTTAGAGGTTAGAGAGCTAGTAAACACTAATAACACGTTACACCGCAGGTAACGTTAGCCTACCATTAGCTACAGTAGTGACTGGATTAAACACAGCTAAAATGCTGACAGTTAAACGGTGTAGTGTGACTGTATTTCACTGAAGAGGATTCCAACAGCAAGACGTACAACAGTCTGCTGCTAAAGCTATGAGCTAAAAAGACTCAAACTAGCTCTGATCACTGCTGTTGTAGGAAAAACAAAACAGACGGGACTAAATGTTGCGTTTACTGGTAAACTGGTAAACCTCGGGACTGACTTATGACTGACTGCTATCTGTTGTGCAATTTTCCTCACGTTACTCTGTCCTCTGTGACTGTCTACGTCTAAAATAAGCTGTGCGGTGCAGGGAACAACTCTGACTGGCTCATGGTAGGGCTCACAATTAATTGAATTTTAATCACGATCACGATTTTGGCTTCCCACGAGCAAATTTGCGTGATCGTGCAATATTTAAAATGCATCATTCCGTTCATAGAACAGTTTTTGCAAAGCCAATCTGGCGCTCCATAAACCACTGTCTGATCATGTGTCTCCATGAGCCAATCAGAGTTGTTCCCTGCACCCTGCAGCCAGCAGGGTTAAGACGACGTGAAAATATATTTATTAATCACATATTATTATGCTGTGTTAAAAAAAATTCCATGACTTTTCCAAAACTTTCTGGGTCTTTTGATGTTTCCCAAACCTTTCCAGGCCTGGAATTTTCATTTTTCAAATTCCATGACTTTTCCAGTTTTTTTCAAAACGTATGAACCCTGAGCCAAGCACCGGACATGACCATCAGCTGAAAATCGGCGGGTCTTAATTGGGGACAAATAAATTGACCATGAAATGATCAAATTGCCATACTTAATACTTTCCAATTCAGCTATTGCATTAATAATGCTATGACGTAATGTTTCAAATGGTTGCCATTTGCATCTCAGTCATGTGAGTTTGTCATCTGAAATACGTCTTAAACCATACACTCACAAGCCACTTTATTAGGTACACCTGTGCAATCTAATCCAATCCAACACAACAGCTCTGTCAGAGGTGATAAGTGAAGGTGATAATTATACTTTATGGTTATTATTGAGGTTGTAGTGGGTGGTGCTGGTGTACTCAGGGCTCCAGACTAACTTTTTTCACTAGGAGCACAGTGGCCCCCGACTGAAAATTTTAGGGGCACAACAAGAAAATTTTGCGGCACACACCCTAAATCAACATTCTAACCAAATATTCACATTTCTACTAATTTCCACTGTATTACTAATAAATACTTTGATAATAGATGCAGAAATTACAATGTGCTGTTTCAAATTCAGTGTCACTTTTGAAGATGCAACATAGAAGGTAAACTGACAGTAAACTGTTTTTATTTTCATCCTGACCGTTTTTAATTGCTCTTTAATGTTTCATGTAAAGCACTTTGAGTTGCCTTGTTGCTGAAAGGTGCTGTAGAAATAAAGTTGCCTTGCCTTTCACCCTCAGCCTGTCAGTCAGGCACCAGGGCACATAAACCACTGTTGTGCCTGGCTGCTCGTTTCGGAGGAAGTATAACATCAACAGCACCGCGACCGCTTTCGGTTCGCCATTAATATCATATTGCAGCAAACGCTGTCTGCGTGAAGTTATGAAAAACTGTAACCACACTTGAAACCACTTTATCGGCATTTCCGTGACTCTCTGTGACTTCAACAAAACTGCAGAGCCGACGTAGTTTGCATCGTCTGCAGCTCTGCGTGTGTTTGTGTCAGAGCTCTGCTCTCTGTCCACTTTCAGAGAGGACAGATAAGCTTGCGCTTACGCGGTCTCAGGTACCGAAATTTCAACGTTTTACGTGTAAAAAAACGGGGCAAATTTACTGGTCACACACACTCAAATTTTGGTCGCAAAATCCAGACTAGCCCTGTGTACTGGAGTGCAAGAAAAGTGTTCCTAATATTTTGTCCTCCTCAATGTATGCTTAACCTCCAGGGTCCAGATGAAAGCAGGAAAAGCTCACACACTGATCAGAGAAAAGGAATGTCCACTCCAAAGGTTGATGGATGTCCCAGTTCCATTTTTAATGGTCCATCAAAAATATATATACACAGGTATTATACAGCTGTTATATATTTTTGTATATATTTTTGATCGACCATTAAAAATGTATAAAGTATAAGGACAACACTCAATATAATGCACTCAAGTACACCACCAACATTCACTATGACCTCAATAATAAATAAAGTATAATCATCACCTTCCTGAAAATGTCAACAAAAACTGAAAATGTAAAAGCCTCATAAAAGAAGAATGTATATTATATTGCACAGATGTACCTAATAAAGTGTCTGGTGAGTGTATTTTCAATGTCAAACTTAATAAACAGCAACACAATATGTTCTTTACATAACATTTCAAAACAAAAACAAAGAGTTGCTTACCTTTGTATGAATTCCAGGGTGATTGACATCTCCTTTGGGTATTTTATGTTCAATAAATAAAACAAAGAATGCGTAGCTCAGGGCCACAATGATGGAGTCGATATGGTAATTGACCACTTCCTGATCGACAGCAATCTTGAATCATCGCTCACCTTAAACATAGATTAACTTAGATATTAGAAGATAGAAAATATTAAAAAAAAAAAGAATAACAATGCAAATCCACAGTAAAGAGTAAAAACTCGTAAAGAGTAAGAGTTAACAGTAAAGAGTAGGAGTAATAGTAAGTGAAATCCATAACATGCATGCCTAAATATTATACAGAATACATACCCATGATAAGGATGCAAGGGGTGCTTGGGATGCTCAGTCCAGCAGCAGTTGACTCCTGTTGTTGGAAAATAAAATATCAAAGAAACACAAATGTCATGAACTATGTTTCCAATGTATACAGTATTTACAGTATTTACTGTATACATTTATTGTATACAGTACGGTAATACTTTGATCATAAATTACAAGGTAGTAGTAACTACAATAAGCCTTAACCTCGAAAGCTCAATTTTTGCCCAGGTTTTGTTTAGAGCTTTAAAGTACATCTTAAACAAATGTTTAGCTCTTATACAAAAACCTCCGTGAATTTATTTTACTTTTATTTTATGTTATTCTTACCTCTACTTTCTATAGTTAGCTAAGAGTTTGTTTACTGTTTATTGTTTACTTTCTATATTTAACTAAGAGTTGAGAGAGATAGGTGAGAGAACCATAGCCCATACATAATTCAATTAAAATCAAATTTTCCTTTTTTTTTGTGGGTGTGTCCAAAGTCTAAATACTTTGCCTGCAAACCCAAGTAAAACAGAGCTAGATTTTCTGTGTAGGCATGTTGCACTTTATCACTCTCAGCAGCCTTACTTTGGTCTACATCAACATCATTACTTTGGTCTGCATTACTCACATCAATTCCTTAATTCTCTGCAACATGTCCCCTCTCACCTGGAAAATACTGTTCTGCAGCTTCACACAGATGAATAGGTGCTATCTGGGTGACACTCCACCCTCTGTGATATCTGGACAGATGAGATGAAAAGGATGTTTTTACATTAAATGTCTTAGAACATCGATCAAAGGGACAAGTTACAGTTAGACCCTCTTGTATGTGGTCACTCAAGTGAGACACAAGCCGTTTAACATCTGCATATTCTCTGCTGCAAAAATTTAACAAACATCTCAACTGCACAGACACACTCCGGTTCCAAGTTTGTCTGATCCCTGTGTCAGGGTGTGTTTGTGACATGTGAACAGCAAGGCAGTTGAATGAGGAAGACCTCCTTCCCCAATCTTTATGGCCACATGATAAAAGTACATTATTAAATCTGTGTGATCTGCAGTGCTTCGGGTATTCTGTCAATGAGACGCATTTAGATTCACAGACATTACAAGCCAACATGACGGCACTCGTTAACTGGCGTCGGCCGGTTAACTATCTTTAGCCGGCCCAACTAGCCAAAACTGACGGCTAATGGCTAAGTTATAATTTTTGTATCATGTCCGAATAGGTGAATCGACTAAGGCTGGGGCTATGGTAACTTTAGCCCGTTGTCTCGCCAACTGGTGTTGGTTAGCTAGCTACTAATGGCGCATTGTGCTTATCCGGTAATGTTAACGGTAACGTTAAAGGCAGGTTAACACAGACTGGACAACTCTTTCTAATTAAAACTATACAGAACTATATATATATATATATATATATATATATATACTATATTATTTTAGTTAAAGAAAATATATTTTTTACCACAGAAGTGCAACTCCGAAGATGAAACTCCGTTTGAAACGTCCGTTGATGACCGCTTCTTCATTGAGACGTTAGCACATACGGCGCTTCATGCTCCCACAATGCAATGCGTCCTTAAAAAATACGGTTAAAACTCCTGTAAAAGAATATTACGGAAAATTCCTTCACATTAACACGGTAAATTGTACCGTATATTTACGGACTGTTCTTACAGTGTATTCTTGTTTTTTACGTGTAAATGTCACGTTATTTTCTTGGGGAAAGGACGCCGGGAGGCGGCTGAAAAGGTCGCTCCATAAGCCGGGAGGCGCCCGCGAGGCGGCCCGCTGGGGACCCGCTGGATGAGGCGGCCGGGAGGCCGAAAGGGCGCCTTAAACGCCGGGAGACGCGCCGCGGATTTTCGGCTTTTTATATTACTCCCTACCATTTTTGTGCTGTGGCCACAAAATACGCTTCCCATTGAAATACATTACTTCACATTTTCGTGTTGTCCGCCACGTAAAAACCGACAAAAACGTCTCGGTGAACACGTATCAATAGATTCAAATAATGTCACATTTACACGAACTGCCATGAGTTAGCTCGCTAGCTTTACTTACCTTGGAGCAGACATATGTAGCTATGCTTATTAATCTTCGAGGCATTTAGCTGTGAGTGAGGTCTCCCACACTGCTTAATCCATTGTCGGCATCTTTCCGCTTGGGTTTTGGGCTTTGGAAAGGCAAAAAAAACTACCCCTTCCTCTAAACTTTTGGGGTACCTGGTGTCAGACTTGCAGGTGCCATATGCGCATCGTTTCACCATCTTGCTGAAATCACAATTTTTGACGGGGGTCCTTCTCCTTAGTTACAGTTGCTGAGCTAGGATTGGACCGTTCGAGGGCGGGGTTTTGCGAACGGTCAATTCCCAAACTATACTACATCTGTTAACAACAGAACTAGCTTCATTAGGCCTTGTAGCTAACGTGTCTTCTCAACTAAATAGATTGTGCAAACCATACCCATGGTCTTATGTATCTTTCATATAATCCTCAGTTCATTTAATATAAGTCCTTTTTATATAACTAACCAATGTAAAGGTCAAAATGTACCCCTACATTTCTGATTAAAAGTCTAATACAGTACAGTCATGTTACACAGATTGTATAAAGCTCAACAGTGACCGTGACTAGGGTTGTGTGGATTTTTACGTTTCCGATGTTGAACCGGTATTTTTAAAACGATTCGGATTCCTAAACCGATTCTTGAGAAACTGAAAAATGACATCCAAGAAAGGCTCTTTTATAGTTTTTTTTTTTTATTGAAAATGATTTAAATTTAACAATATATTAACATTTGAAAGTACTTAAATATATAATAATAATAATAGTAAACCTAAGTCACCTAACACACAACTACAATAATTTAACAATAAATAACAGTAACACTATTAACAAGTAACAAATAACAAGTAACAAGTAATACATGTTGTTGAGTTGGTATGCTAACTAAACCAGCTTCTAAACTTTAGCAGTTCTTTTGCAGAGAAATGACCATATTTGCCTTCTCTGGCAAGATACCGCACCTCTCCTGACTTATGGCATCTCCTGCACAGGAGAAAACTCTCTCAGATGGTGTTGAAGAGGCATGTACACAGTTATGAGTTTGAAAGTGCAGACAAATTGGGGAGGCTGTCCCGCTTCCCCCACCACCGGGCTACAGGGTCTTGTCCTGATGGGATTGAAGGCAGACTCTTGTAGATCTCAATCTCTTTCTGGACCTGTTCAGCAATTGAGAGGTCAGCGCTTTTAGTGGTCGTTGCCTGAAGTAGCTCTCGGTCCACAGCCTTAAAAAAGCTCCTCTAGGGGTGACTTCTTGGCAGGCTTCTTGTGAAAAGGAGGCTGACAAAAAACATAAAAGCAGTGTTTAGACAAACGTGCTTCAAAAAATGCATTCATTTTAGATCCAAGTTGAACTTACATCATGTTCTTCTGCCATGTCTTCCTCCTCATGGGAATCCGCTCCTTCCTGAAGTAAATAAATGTTGTTGGACATAATAGCATAGCAATACATTATAGAAACTGTAACATGGCACACATGGGAAACAAGGATACCCTGAAATATCTGTTCTATTACATGTGGAAAATACCTGTTATCATTTTTCCAGATCTCCCCAGACCTTCTTTTTCAAAGCACTGGTAAACATTGTGTCCTCTTCAGACACCCTGAAATGTGCCTCCAGCTTAGTCAATATGGGGAGAATTTGGCCACATGTGGGGGACCGCTCAATGGATACACAGTGGGTTGAGTTGTACAACAAATTCATGATTTTAACAAAATCCTCGGCTTTCTGGAAGTCGTCATCTGTGAGCCTTTCTAGTCTGGGGGAGAAAAAGAAGATACGAAGATAAGAATAAAATATAAACTATTATGTTGTTACCCATTGTTTCACAACTGATCTTTTTGTCCATCACCTCACCTGTCTTTCTCCATTGGCTTCCTAAGTCGTTGGTCAAGGTTGGCCGGGTACTGCTCCAAAAATCGCTCCACCATCAGGAAAAGGGAGTTCCACCGTGTTCTGACATCCAGAATCATGTTGTGTTCTGGCAGATCTGAAACACAAATACACATATTGAATTACAATATTACAATATACTGAAGATGTTTAAAACAAACATTATTTTTTTTAGATTTATAAGGCTGCGCTACTTACCAAGTAGTCGCTGCATTTCCCGCATGACGGTTTTAGCCACGGTGGACCTCTTCAGCCACACCACGACAGCTTGAAGTCTGGCACACCACATTGTAATGGCACTGATGCTGTAAATCTTCTGTGCTGCCAGGTTTAGGGTATGGATAAAGCACCCCATCTTTAAAAGCTTCAGATTCTTCAGTGCAACATCCATATTGCTGGCATTGTCTGCTGTGGCAGCTACAACTTTGGTGTTTATCTGGAATTCCTCCAGAATGCCTTGTATCTTGTCTGCTACCACGAGGCCTGCCTGTGACTCATACACAGCTTTGGTGTTTAGCACCTTCTGTTTAATGTGGCCATGACTGATATAGTGCACAGTAACTGTTAAATAGTGGTCCTGTGCCACACTGGTCCACCCATCACATGTAATAGCAGCCTTACTCACCTGTGCTAACTCCTGAATGACATTTTGTTTTTCAACAGAGTACCATGCAGGAATAAGAGTATGAGCATCCCTGGATGGGGGTTGGTAGCGAGGATTAAGGGCAGCGGTCATCTCTCAGTATTAAAGAAAAGATGGTCATACATTTTTTTTAAAGGTTCAGATGACAAATTAAAAACATCAAGTAGAGAAATAATTTTCAAACAGAACAGAACTCAGAACCTCTGAAATGAAAAGATTTACATAAGTGTGTAGCAGTGTCTTTTTCCTGACTCTGCTTTCACTCTGGTTTTCACCTTGATTTTTTTCTGATTCTCTTGATCTCTCTTCTCCTCTAGTTGAGGTGTCAAAAGAGGCTGGAGGTCGTCTGACATCTCTGTTGGTTCAGCCCATCTCTTACTTCCTGGCAAAGGTGTTGCTGTCCTCTCCATCCACAGGGCAGGGAGACTCCTGTATTCCTCTAGCTATGCCTCCCAACAAAGGTAAAAGTAAAGTTTACATGTTCTGTAGCTTAAGCCTACTGTATTTTACATTCACTAGTACAGGCTCTGTTACAGCCAGTAGGTAATTTGTCTGTCCAGTCTACAGTATATGTGCTTTGTGGACCTGCAGAAGACTTAACACCATCTCCTCCATAGTGTCTTGTGGGGTGTTCTCAGGAGTGAGTCAAGGGTGTTCTTGTCGGTTGTTGGACTCCATCAATGGCTGAAATCCTTATGTAGAATTGAAAATGTACAGTTTGTTGACAGAAGCTGCTATCCCAAGTAAAAGCGTGCAAGGTTTAGGGCAAGATTGAGGTACATATAACAGACAGAGAGGATGATTTGTGCTGCTTTTGCAGTGAAACGTGATATACAAACTATTGTGATGCCTGAAGGTACAGTAATGCTCTTCATTTTCCAGTTGAACCCTCCCCTACATTCTTGAGTTTTGCGTACTTAGAGTTCAAACAGCTAAAATGAGTTCCCATGACCAGGTAGCTGGGCTCACCTAAAGGATTAAGTTGAGGAGGCGTCTGGTTAGGATATCCCCAGGATAGCTCCCTGTGGATTTATTCTAGGAATCTCCAACAGTGAGGATATATGCACACATATCTGAACATATTAAGCCTAATGCCTCAGGATCCCCCAGAAAGAGTTGGAGGACACAGCTGAGGAGAAGACTTTGCTTAGCCTGCTGCCACAACATTCTGGTCAGCAACAGAAAGTGATTCTATTTGTGTCAGCATGTAGAGTTCATTCTAGAAAAAAAAAGCATACATTGATAGCAGTCTTGAATATATTATCATGCCCAGCAGCAATCCAATTAAACACTTTGTAGGGATCTCTTTCAATCATGTTGAGTGCAGTACCAGGAAGTGTTTGTCTATAATTATACTAAAGAAGCCCCTCTTATCTTTGATTCAGACTAGAGCTTAAGTGATTAGTTCATTAAATGATCAACAGAAAAATAATTGGCCAGTATTTTGATAATTGATTAATCAAAGTATTTTTTGAAGTAAGAATACTTTGCAAACTGAATATCTTTTGGGGTTGAACTGTTGGTCGTACGAAGATTTCACCTTGGATTTTAATGGGTATTTCTGAAGCTTCTCTGAGATTTTACTGACAAAACGAACAATCGATTAATCAAGAAAGTAGTTGGCAGATTATCTGATAATGATATTAATCGTTAGTTTAGACAGACAACCTTAAAGGGCAACTATTATATAGCATTTTCAGGATTATACTTGCATTTTGTGTTTGTACTAGAACATGTTTACATGCTTTAATGCATATTGCCCATGACTTCTGCACCTGTATTCACCCTCTGTATGAGACGCTCTGTAGAAGCGCCTGTCTCTTTAATCCCTCCACCCGAAAAAGTCCAATCTGCTCAGATTGGCCAGCGCGCTTCCTGGAATCTCCGGAGCCTCCACACCATGTTTCACTAGTTGAAGCTGGAGCTACTGCAACAGAATATAGAGCAGGACTTTGTACCATGAAAAATCACTAATAAAGGCTTCTTAATCAAATATTACACAAACGGACATGTCCCAGCAGTAAAGTGACCAGAATTTGGGGAGAAATTACCAGCACTGGCCGAGATTACAGATATGTCGTTTTAGCATGTAGCTACTTAATAGTTAGCAGTATGCCAACCTTAGATTTTAATGGAACAAATCAGCACTTTCTACCGTCAAAAATCGCAGATAAAGGCTTCTTAACCAAATATTACACAATTGGACATGTCCCAGCAGTAAAGTGACCAGAATTTGGGGAGAAATTACCAGCACTGGCTGAGATTACAGCTATGTCGTTTTAGCATGTAGCTACTTAATAGTTAGCAGTATGCTAACCTTAGATTTTAATGGAACAAAGCAGCCTTTTCTACCGTCAAAAATCGCAGATAAAGGCTTCTGCACCAAACACTACCCAATTGGACATCTTTCAGCTGTAATGCAACTTGAAATTGGGGAGAATTTAACAACATTGGCAGCCAAGATGACATTGTTTACTGTTGTTAGCCATGTAGCTACTTTAGTTAGCAGTTGACACTAATAGAATATTGAAGCAATTTCTAAAGTCAAAAATTGCAAATAGGGGCATCTGGGTAGCTCACCTGGTAGTGTGCGCCCATATCCAGAGGCTTAGTTCTCAATGCAGCGGTCGCGGGTTCGATTCCGACCTGTGGCCCTTTGCTGCACGCCATTCCCCCTCTCTCTCCCCTTTCATGTCTAAAGCTGTCCTATCTAAAAAAAAAGGCCAAAAATGCCACTAAAACAATCATTAAAAATGTTTCAGGAGTAATGTGACCCGGAATTGGGGAGAATTTAACAACACTGGCAGCCAAGGTGTTTACTGCCGTTAGCATGTAGTTACATGCAACAATGTTAACACCGCAGTGGCTTAAAAAAAAACACTCCAGTCCTGCCTACTTGGAGCAGATGACCAATCATAGAAGGCCGGCTTAGAGTTGCGTAACACTTAGCCAAGAGTAGAAAAAACTGTTGAAACCGGAGCGTTCAGAACAGTTGGAAATCTGAACGTTTTAGCTCACGGGTTTTTGTCTAAAATACGTTTAGCTCATTATTTTAAGTTTGGCTACATTTAACATGAAAATCCAATATTATAACATTGTAGATATGAAAGAAAACACGTAAAAGCATAATATGTGACCTTTAAGTAAAAATAGAAATGTATGAATTTATTTAAGTATTTTATTCATTTAAATTTTTTTACAGGCTCACTGCAAATTGATCAAATTTTTGTTCATTACATTCTTGGATATGGAGGTGAGAGTAGTGATGTCCAAATGAAGCTTTGTGAAGCAGTTTCTTTATTTTCTGAGCCCAATAGATGATGCTCTCTTTAACAAAGGCTTAAAGGACATAAAGTAGTTGGGTCACTAATTACAACTAATGGTTCATAAGCTTTATTTGGACATCACTAGGTGATAGCACTGAAGGACAAAAAAAAAAAATTGTCGACACAAAGAAAGTTTAAATTGTTGTTCAAGACTTCACTTCTGTCTGAGCTGTTTTTGTATCACTCTGCTCTATCTAAAATGAATCACCTTCACCAACACTTACCTCTGCTTGCATATCAGTCACACTATATGGTGACTCAGTGAGTTCATAACCTTGAATCTCCAGCAAACACAGCTTGGTTGAGTCACAGATGCAACCTGACTGCCTCATCTCCACTGTGGCTCGCCTGGAAGTGTTTCAGAAAAAAAGTGTTTTCATGCATCTTCACTTTCTTTCTTTCGTTCTTTCTCTCTCACTTTATTTTCTCTACTACTCTATAACTTTCATTTCACCCAGAAACTTAACATAATGAGCAAAGTTTACCCCAAAGACAGAAATGCCCTCCCTGCATAAAAAGCTTATCAACACCTTACTTGTTCTTGAAATGTACATTCACAAATTAATTCCACACTTCAGAGACATGAGCCACACTGACAGAAATAAACCAGGCACATAAATAGCGCACCCCTCACGGGTCTAGTGGACACTGATACATTACATTAAATTGAGTGGCAGTCCAGCCATAACATGATGCAACCATAACCAGTGGACATTAGGGGTAAGTGTTCACCAAGGCAAGCTATAAATGTTCTATGGGATCAAAGGTTCCCAGAGAGGGATCATTCCAGGATAAGTATAGAAGAGAGAAGGAAGGATATATAATGGTGGGTGTTTTCACGGTTGGGATCGCCCCGCTTCCTAGCATTGCACGCTTCACTGACCACTAAAGAAAACAGTCTACACCCTCCTATAACCGTGATGGCTGCATCTGATTGGACGAACACGTCACGTGGGGCTGGCTGCTCCCGGATTTCAAAACCGACCATTATGGCGGCTCGGTCAGAATACGATCTCGTATTATAAGAAAATAGTTCATCGAAACATCTTTCTGAAAACATTTTAAGCGAGAAATAGGCCATACAGTTGCTGAATCTGTCGTCCGTCTGCAGATTGACAAAGGTCAGTTTAAAAAACTTTCGTCAGCTTTTGAGAGGCGGCGAGCTCATTTGCATAAAGATGGCAGAATTCAACTACACGCTTCTCCAAAGTCAGGTTTTGGAAAGTTACAAAAATTGTCGGATGCAGCCCCTCCCCCTAGGTACTTTATTTGTCACATACACGTACATGTAGCGAAATTCTTTATCTGCATTTAACCCATCCCTCAAGGGAGCAGTGGGTAGCCAATGACAGCGCCCGGGGACCAACTCCAGATCTGAGCCAGTGCCTTGATAAAGGGCACTGCCTGGAGAACCTAGTACATGTTTTTTTTTGATGGTGGGGGAAACCGGAGCACCTGGAGGAAACCCACGCAAACATGGGGAAAACATGCAAACGACCTGGATTCGAACACAGAACCTTCTTGCTGTGAGACCACAGTGCTAACCATTGGGCCGCCATGCTGTGTGTAAAACCAATACACTAGTTGGAAAGTGTCCAAATGCCCCATAGATGTGTGTTTTTGTTTAAAGGGAAATTTCGGTATTTTTCAAACTGGACCCTATTTTCCCATATACAGTATTTGTGTATAAGTGACTAATGGGAACAACAATTATTGAAATTGATCCATTACTGAGAGCCCTGCAGCCTTCAGCTGCAAAGGGCCGCAATGTAATCCTATGGGGCATTTATGCACTGTCAATTTAACTCCACTAAAAGTGCTTGTTTGAGCCACTGACAGGCTGAGATTGTCATTATAAGTGTCTGACTACATTATGGAAAGAAGACAGCAGTGTGGAACGTGAGAGAGTTGGAGAGTAGTGCCGGCGATAGTTTGTTGTGTTGTGAGTACAGAAAGCGTAGTTACGTTGTCTAAAAGATCTTCAGTTGCGCATTTTCAAATTGTGCCAACGAAATGTCGAGCTACACATCAGCTTTCATAGATGTTACTTTTGGACGACAGGCTGAAGTTGAAGCTAGTTGTGCTACAGCTACAAATGGATCCTAACACTCAAGACCATACACTGGGCCTTGCAGACCATCTGGTCTGCACTTACCAATTGGACTGGGATGTCTACTACAGGACAAAGAGGAAAATAAATCCTGTTCTAAGCACATAAGAAAAATGCTGTTCCAAGAGCGTAGGTAAGCTAATGCTAGCTAATGTTATTGTGTTTACCTGCCATCACTAAGTTACACACAAAATCATTGCAGGATGATGGCAACTTCTCCATCTTTCCATAATATGTCAGACACTTATCATAACAATCTGAGCCTGTCAGTGGCAAAAACAGCTTTTAGTGGACATACATTGATGGTTGCTTTTTGCCCCATAGTGTTAAATTGCAGCCCAGTTGCGGCTGTCGGCTGCAGGGCTGTCACTCAATACTGGACCATTTTCAATAATTGTTGTTCCTATTAGTCACTTAGACTCAAAACCATGGGAAAATAGGGTCCAGGTTGAAAAATACCAAAATTCCCCCTTAAGTGACAAAGCCCTCTAGTGGCCATAGAAAGTATGGCTCTTGGCCGATGGAATCCAAGACGGACATAGTGACTGCCATTCACTAACCTCAACCAAGTGGTTGTAATTTTAACCATAGCGATAAAAGTTGCTCTAACCTTAAAGAAATAGTCATGTAAACCCAAAACACGATCTTTCTCTGACCCTAACCAAGTTGTTTTGTGGCTAAACATCAACAAACCTTAACCATAATGAAGTCCGATCAAAATACTATTTAATTTTTTCAACAGTGACTTTTAAAGATTGTGATAGGCACAGGCCAATGAGTTAGTTCAGCAAATAGGGACATCAGTTTGGAATACTCTGTGTCGTTCTCGAGGGGATGTACAAACAACATATTTTGCCATTTCATTTGGAGTTGAAGTTATAGCAACATTAAACATAGTAATTATAGTGGCAGTGGTGATATTGTCATCCTGGATTTTCTTTTGTATTGTCTCTTGTGTGTCTGAATGCTGTTTTAGAGGCTCTTCCGCTTTTCCAAGCTACAAAGCAAAAGCTATAAGGACATTTATTTCAGAGTGTTTTGTTATTGAGCTTGAAGAGCCCATATGTTTTGACCCCAAGTGTGAATAAAGAAAGAGAAAAAGGAATAAAGGTAAGGAGGCATGCAGAGATATCATTTAGGCAGTTTCGTGTCACCCAGCAGTCTATATGTTTGTTACTCTCATTCCATTGTTTCAAGTCTCCCTTTAACACATCCATCCATCCATTTCCATCTTCGTCCGCTTATCCGTGTGTCACCCAGCAGGGGCTGGTCAGTGACTCATGTGGAGAATAGTTGGGTCTTCTCATTCCATTGTTTCAAGCATCCTTACCAGATCCCTTTAACACAGTCACGGATGACAATCTAAAAGGAAAAGCCCCTGTACCCTGGATCGTTCTTTCGGTCAAAAGATTAGGACTCATAGGAACATTATATATAGACCTGCCTTCTAACCCCTTGTTTATATTGCAATCTAAAAGAAAAGCCCCTAAAAAGATTAGGACTTTTATTATACTTGTACTTCTAACCCCTTGTATGTCCTTGTACTCTTGTTATTTTATTTTATGCGGTTTAATTACATGAACAATTTTTTATTGCGGAACACTTTTGATTGCCTTGAAATGTAACTTGTCTCTTAGATGCGCCTCATGGTCAGGGCATCATAAATGAGATGCAGTTGTTAATTAACCTATTGTGAATGAGGTGAGAGAAGCTCTCACTGTAGGAGCCACCCAGACCGTCCTTCACACAATAGGAGAATGAATAGATAGATGGAGGGATTAAATACAAGAGATAGTTTCTCATGATTGCGGTTTCCACATTCCTCCTTGAAGGCAAAGAAATACATTTAAATATGAGGGAATCAGGGCAGAACATCACACACCCTCAGGGCAAAAATCGCCTTGTGGCATGTAAAGAAATGACTATGTGTACAGTAAAGGCACTCCTAAAAAAGAGGACAGAAATCAGCAAGGGCAGCAGTGTCTTACCAGCAAAGTCATTTCTCTCACACTGAAAGAAAGGCTTGTCTCCTTTTAGGCAGCCCACATACAAATGAAAGCAGAAGTCTGAAAGAAAAAGAAATATATAGAGGGAGAGTTTAATTTCCTTTGCAAAAAGTAGATGAATTGATGATAAGAGGGCTGCAGGGATATTTTCCCATCATTCAAATGGGAGGGGGCTCGATATGAATATAGAACAAAAGGAGGCAGAAAGAAGCCAAACAGGAGAACAGAAGATGGAGGGGAAGAAGGTTAAATAGGTGATTAAAGAATGGCTTAAATGGCTGGTTCAACCAAATAAAAGAAGGAAATGTTCTCACATACTTTGAGTGGTGTCTAAACATGTTGATGGTTTTAGTTTTATTGTCTCCGATTTTTTTAGATACTGTATGTGGCTGTGAGATTTCTGCCACCACACCCACAAAACCGAGGAATTAATGGTGCATTTGTTGTGCTCGCAACTTTGAAAATAACATTTAAACAAGACTAAGAGTGTTCAGCCATGCTCGGATCTCTGTACTTTGGCCCAGCAATGCTTTGAGTTAAATGCTAACATAAGCAACTTGCTTACAATGACAATGATATACCACGCTGATGTTTAGCAGCATGTTTACTAGGGATGCACCGAATATTTGACCACTGAAAACTTTGAAATGAAATACTTTTTATCACCGAAACAATACGGCCGAAATGTTGCGATGACGCAAACAGAAACCGCGACCTGCACGTGTGTCAGTACCCGATCCGTTCCACCTGCAAAGCGTCTCCTAAGCAAACAGGTTGAGACGGACCACGGAGTGAAAACAATGAAAAGTACGCTCTTAGAGTCTGTCAGCACACGTTTCAGTGAGGTCTATTCGGATCCTCTGCACTTCATCGTGACTGTACTTGATCCGCGTTATAAAGACCATTACTTGGATGCTGAAATAAAGCAGGGCGCACGAGAAATGATCCAGGCCGCGATGGATGCAGAGAACCCGCGTGGAGACGGAGACGGAGCACGCAGGGAGCAGCGCACGGAGCAGGAGGAGATCAGAGCGCAGAAAAAAAGACTTGTCTCTGCGCACCAGATGAGGGGCATGCACCCTCGTTGTCTGATATGTTCAGTGAAATACTGCAAGAAAGTGCCTCAAATAATAATAATAAAAATAGGTAAGCTATTCTGTTCTTAGGCTACTATATACTGTATGTGACTATCAGATTGTAGCCATATTTCTGCTAGATATTTTTTTTAATTAAACTTTAATATTAATTTATACAATTGGAATGCCTTGATTTTAGTAAAGTTAGTACACAGTCATAGCCATAAATGCAATGGTAGTAATAATTGGCATAATTTCTGTGTTTCGGTTTTCGGGTTTTCGGTCTTGGTTTCCTCTTTCTCGGTTTTCGGTTTCGGCCAAGAATTTTCATTTCGGTGCATCCCTAATGTTTACCATGTTTTGCATCTAAGTTTAGTGTTAGTAAGTTAGTATGTGCTAATTCACACTAAACACAAGGTACAGTTAAGGTTGATGGGAATGTGGGAATGAAATGGGAATGAAAAGTCATGGTACAACAAACCATTACAGATCTCACAAGTGGGGCAAATAAACCAAACCACTATTTGCATGGCTAAATGCCACTAGAGGACATTACACTAGACTCAGACCAATATGTTAGATTTTTGTAATTTGTTTTAATTCATATATTTTATTTATTTTATAATGTGTTTGTCGAACCCTCCATTGAAATTATCAGACACCCAGAATGTAAAAAAGCATGTCTTGTCCATGTCATTTTTTGACATTTTCATGTTTGGTGAGATCTTACAGTTTTGGTCAGATCCTGTGAGGGGCTGCTTCACATGGCACATGGGGTACCAGGCATAGTAGCCTTGGCATATTGTGTGTGTGTGTGTGTGTGTGTGTGTGTGTGTGAGAGAGAGATGAGATGGATACAGCATTAAGTGGTAATTCTTGCTTTCGAGAGCGTAAATCCCTTCTTATCTCAGCATCATCACCACAGCCCTCTATCACACTGCCACCTTTTGAGCGTTTGGTCCTCTGTATTTTTATTTGAGCCTCCACTCACTCATCCCTCTCCCTCTATCCTACCCCAGCAGTTGTTTTTTTTTTTTTTTTTGGGGGGGGTTCCTGGGGCATGGGGCATATAAGGCAGTCCTCATCTCTTGTTGCTGGTATGTTTCCCCATTGTACATGTGCACGGTCTGTTCATTTCCATTTATTCCCCAATAAATCCAAGCAGCTGGTCAGTGACTGGAACACTGCTTTCTGCTGTTTCCCATGCTGCACAGATAACAGTGTGTCACACACACACACACACACACACACACACACACACACACACACACACACACCGAAGTGAGTCACACACATAATCAATGATGCACCCCCACACAAACTAGTGGCCAAAGACATGAGTACAATTGATCCTTCAGTGCACCGGGGCAAATTTTGCATGTGTGTGCCACTCTTGACCCAGTGTTGTTTTTAGTTTTGAGCTTTAAGCCCATGGTGTTAGTGGTATTTCAGAAAATCAAGTGATAGTGGATTTTTGGGTGTCAGAATGTTTTTTGAGTGTGTTTTGAGTGTCTTTTGGCCATTTGTCGGTTTTCTAGAAGTATCTTAGTTCACTGTGTCTTTTGGTCCGTCCGTGGTATGAATTAGTGATGTCCAAATGATGCTTCATGAACCATTAGTTGTATTTATTGACCCAACTAGATGGCGCTCTTGGTTTAAAGAAAAAGGCTCAGGGAATGGCAATTCAGTGTGCTTTCAACCCTTTTTCAACAGAAAGCGCCATCTGTTGGGTTTAGAAAATAAAGAAAATGCTTCACAAAGCTTCATTTAGGCATCACTTGTGAATGCTGTCTTTTTAGTAGTATGTGTCTGTCACTGGATCTTTCATGTGTGAAAGAAGCTGCTACAGCTCTGGCAGACGTACTGTTGGTTTTGGAGTGCACATTGTGTGTGTGTGTGTGTGTGTGTGTGTGTGTGTGTGCGTGTGTGTGCGTGTGTGTGTGTGTGTCTGAAGACAGGCATCTGTGTACACCAAGCTTAATGTACATCCAATGGTTCTGCAAGGTAGGCTTCTTTTTGAAGTGTTTCCATTACATCAAACGAGTTGGAAATAAGGAGAGAATGGGCGCGAGAAAGGGAGAGATACAAAAGGGAAAACAAAGAGAGAGAGCGAGAGAGATGTAATCTGTCTCCAATCGATTGGCTGCACCTCTGACCACTCTTGGGATCCAGCTATCATTAGTTTCCATCTGTCTGCCTCCTTTAATTTTTTTCCCCCTCTCTTTTTAATTCCTTTTCTTCTTATTTTTCTCTTTTAATTCCCATTCAATTAAGGCTCGCTATATTGGCTGGCCATTGGTTAATTGCTCAGGGTCCCTCCATGGAGAACGGCAGACCTTAACGAGATGATGCGGTCAGCCTCACAGTAGTGTGTGTGTGTGTGTGTGTGTGTGTATGTGTGTGTCTGTGTCTATATCAGTATCTTTTTTATTGCCTGTGTGCATATATACAGTGATGTCCAGTTAAAAATATTGGACTCTTGCTTATACAAGTATAGGTGTATAGGTGTAGGTGTTGCCCTCCCTATGCATTTCTCGTTCTGTGTTTTTTGCATTTGCAAAACAATTTGCAAAAAATGTCCATTTGTGTCTAGGGCCCTATCTTGCACTCAGCGCAATTGCCTTTGTACACCGACGCATGTATCATTCGTATTTTATACCCGACGCACAGCGGACTTTTCCCTCCACAGGCCCACGTCGGTAAATTAGGGAATGTATTTGCACTCCCGGGGGCGGTTCAGCACAAAGAGGAGGTGTGTTCAGGCGCAAACGTTCCCTGGTGCTATTTTGCAGTTTCAGAAAACAATTCCGCCACAGACCAGGAAAAACCAGGTCTAAAGTCAGTGGCGCGTTATTCAGATGCTATTTTAGGGGCGCATGCTTGACCGTAATGTAGCATGTGCACAACGCACATACACTTTGCTTCTCTCATCTACACGGACGCAGCAGTTCCCATTTTTGCAAACCATACATAAATACAAGGGGGGGAGGAGGAAGGGGCGCAACAGGTGCAGGTGGTGCGTTTGGAGACCCACGCTCCATGGCTGCAGCAATCCTCTGCAGACTTGAGGAGATGCGCCCGAGAGGAGCAGCAACATCGCCACCCGGCCAAGACGGGCATTTATTACTTTGCTGCATCCCGGACGGCTCCCGCTGGCGTGCGCCAGGCAAATCCACCGTCATAATAGCAATCCGCCATGGAACAAGCGCACCTGCTCTTAAAGGGAATGTGAGATTACGCTCTGATTGGTTTATTGCACGTTACGCCACCACACCTAGCTACTTCAGACCAACCCATTTTAGATTTGCGTCGGGCGCAAGAGTCATTTATCCCGCCGGTATAATAGCAACAGCGCCCGAGATCCGCCCACAAAGCTACTTGCGTTTCACGTTTGATACTTGCGTTTCAGATCGTTAAATTAGGGCCCTAAGTGTCTACAGGATAAATACATTGTGTGTTGTGTCTGTGGTCATGTATGTTTGTATATGTGGGTGTGTGTGGATCCGGTAGAGCATGTCCACCTCTCTCATCTTGTCAGCCCTTTAAGATTGATTAATTCACTGAATGCACCCTGTCCCCATCATGCCTTGGGGTTTGGGCTCTGACTCTATCTAAGGCTGTTGAACAGACAATTACCAAGCTAGTCCATCACTACCCTCTAAGGTGTGTTGCAGACCCTGTTTTCCCTGGCATGGCTGACTGATCGTATATACATTTACAGACTTGCACACAGGCATACACACTTTTCTCCTACTTCCAGCTTAAAGGTGAAGTATTATATAGCATTTTTAGGTTCATACATTCAAATTTTGTGTTTGTACTAGAACATGTTTACATCCTTTAATGTTCAAAAACACTTTCTCATACTGCCGATGGCTGCTGCTCCTGTATTCACCCTTTGTCTGAGCTGGTCTGTTGGAGCGTCTCTTTAATTCCTCCTCACCAAAAAAAAGCCCAGTCTGCTCTGATTGGCTAGCGTGTTTCCGAGTCTCCTGGAAATAAAGGCTTCTAAACCAAACACTACCCAATCGGACACGTTTCAGCAGTGACCCGGAATTGGGGAGAATTTAACATTGGCAGCCAATATTACATCTTTCACCGCCTTTAGCATGTATCTACATGTGACAATATTAACAATGTTAACACACCAGTAGCTTTAAAAAAAAAAGCCTTGAGCAGATGACCAATCTGAGAAGGCCGGCTAAGTGTTACAGGACACCCAGCCGAGAGTAGAAACATTTTTTGAAAGTGGAGCGTTCAGAACAGTTGGAAATCTGAGCGTTTTAGCTTACAGGGATTTCTCTAAACTACTTTTACCTCATTATTTGAATGTTTAACATGAAAATCCAACATTATAATGTTAAAGACATGACAGAAAATACATAAAAGCATAATATGTCACCTTTAATGTTCGTTCATGTTCATTCTTCTAACTTGACTTGAAGTCAGAAGCTTCACTAAAGTGTGTATTGGGAGTGTTTACATTTGAAAACTTTGACCGGCCAGGCCAGCAGAGTCAGCAGGAGACTGCTGGGTTGATTTGTTACCATCCTGATGAGCGGCTCATAGTTATGAGATGGCTGCAGAGATGTTCTGGCTAGGTTGAGCTCATCTTCTCCACCTTTTCCTCTGTGTTTACTCTGATGTTTCTATTAAAAAAGCTGGCTAGCTAGCCCAGGCTAGCAGAGTAGACCGGAGATTGGCAGGAGGTTACCAGAGTCGGCAGGAGACTGGCAAGTTGGTTTCCTCCGATCCTGATGAGCAGCTCATAGCCAAATGCTATCACCGTCCCAACTTCAACCACATAAAGCACAAATAATTGTAATGCAAATATTCAAGTTAATACAATTTCAAATGATGGGATTCAAATAATTTTTTTTAATGCAATTATTCTGGTTGAGAAATTCAGATACTAGAAGGGCACTCGGAGAGCGCAGACCTTCACCAACATATGCCGTATCTCTCAATGCAATCCATTTTTCCGATTATTCCGGCACCACATGAAGGCAGCGCAAACGCCCTATCTTGCAATTTCAACCAGGCCAGTAGTTTTTTTCTGTAATCCTGCTGAAAAACAAACCAACCAACCAACATGCAAACAAACAAACAGACAAACTGAAGCGAAAACAATGGTTAAAATTCAGTTTCTAGTAACACATATTTCTGCCAAGACTATCCTCCCCAGAAAAACGGCTCCCCAGAAAAAAGTCTTTTGTTCAAGCAGCAATATTTACGTCTATAAGTTGCGATGCCCTCTAGTTGCCGTAGTAATTATGACGGGTGCAAGTAGGCAGGTTGGGGTAGGGGAGGGTCAAACAAACACAGGACTTTCACTCAGAATGCAGGGTTTGAGTCCCATTTGAAAATCAAAGTAAACGGCCGTTTTTTTTGTTTTGTTTTTAACTTCATGGAACAAACGTAACTACATCAAATTCTGCATCACGTGCGTAACTGGAAGTGAAGCAACGTAAGAAATCCATGATTTTACCAAAACCACAATCTTTTTCTAAACTTAAAAAAAGTAGTTTTTGTTCCTAAACCTAACCAAACTGCGACAATTTCACAACGTTAAAGGTCCAATGTGTAGGATTTTCTCCTATCTAGCGTTGAGATCATATATTGCAATCAACTCTCTCCCACCACGCAGTTCAAAGTACGTATTACAGCTATGGTAGCCTTCACGCTTCAAAAAGCCAGTCTCTTGCTCTTTTCAATATCATTTTTCTTACTCTGGGTGAAGAAGAAGACTCCTCATCCTGAAATTTGGATTTTGAATACTTGTTGTCCTCCATGTTTCCTTCTTCAAACTAACCAGGGCTGGCAAACAACGATACCCATTAGCAGCATTAGCAGCACCTGTGAGTTTATCATGTGACAGCAAAAACACGAAAAGGCGGATCAGTATGTCCTGTATGTCCCTTACCGGCTAACGAATTTCAAGATGGCGCATGAATATGGAGCGTCTACCCCAGTTCATGCGAATGCAAATGTAAAATTTCAAGCCCAAAGGAATACTTGGAATTGATGGTGGAGGGAAATATTCATGAAAAAGGACAAGTTGGTGAACGGGCAACACAGATTTTGATATGAACTAAAAACGTTACACACTGGACCTTTAAGTCATCAACCCCATGAGAAACACCACTGAAAAACCCATGCTGTTATTTGGTAGTAAAAATGTTTGACATCTGGAGATTTCTAAAGAATTGCATTTTTTCGGCAATCAGATGGTGAAATTCTGTTCTGGAAATGGTTCAGAATCCCCCTTATTGTCAATATACCTAGTGAAGCCATAGATCCTCCGAATGCCCTAGGTCTGTAGTTTGTCAAGTTTCATCAGGCTGTGATTTTGATAATGAACTAAACACGTTACACACTGGACCTTTTAACAACGTGTTTAAAACTGTGACCGTCATGTTCTGTGGTTTAGATATAAGGACGGAAAACGCTGTTGTGGGGTGTATTTTCCTGCCTCAGCTGGGGGAGCTAATTTATGAACCTTTCCAATTAGTCTTTTTAGAGTAAGAAGAGGGTAAGAATAAAGACTAAATCATTGTGTGGTTTGGAGGATTTGTTGTTCTGCCCATACAGGACCCAATAGTGGAGGGGACAAAGGTACCAGTGATGTGCCGTTCAGCACATACATACTACATTCATCTCAGAGCAATTAATACTGCAGAAAAAATCATAACTGAAAAATGTGACTGAATTGCTTCTTTGTCTCGTTACCTCCTCTCCTAATATTTTAACACATGCACTTCTTTCTTTCTTTCTTTCTTTCTCTCTCTTTCTTTCTATCTTCCTCTCTCTCCCACTCAGAACAAATGCCAAAAGTGTAACAAATGTCCGAGGCAATTACATTGCGAGGCCGCGGAGGGAGAGGCGAGCGAAGCAGAACAACTTGAAATGGCTTTATAGAAAGGACTCCCAGGGCCTTTAATTACACCACTATTGATTGCTGTGCGCAGGTTTCCCACATTCACTTACTGCTTTTTGTTCTCAACTCTGCATTTAATAACTTGCAGAGAACGGCGCTGAGATGCTTCTGAATTTAGACTTTTTGAATATATATCATCTTTTTTCATTCGTGGCACCTATGGTTTAAATCTATAGGTTCGTGGGTGTTCCAATCAGCTTGCTTTATTGCAAGATATGATTATTTTCTTGTGGGAAAAGTTGTTTTTTTTTGGTTTCAAAGTTCATTATGCTATCACCACAGAATATGAGTAATATAGTGTATGTGGTAGTTCCACAATGTGGAACGATTTTATGGCAACAAGATAATACTTCACAAGTATGCATAATGGCAAATTGAAAATGTTCTAATGACTAGATTAGCTTAGAGCAGCTTCAGGATTTTAAACGGGTGACTCAGTAATTCATCTTTGTCAAAAACTGGTAAATGACCTCTTGCTATCATTAATAAGTCATTGCTAATATCACTTCGTAATTTATCCAATATGTGTCAGTTGGCCATGTGTCAATCTGCAGCTCCTTGTTGATTTTAATCCCGGTCTCATTTAGCATCAACGTTTTTATTCATGATGTTGTTTTGGTGTTACATTAAACTAATTTGGATCTACAGCCTGATATATAAGACAGGATTTTTTTTTTATGGATGAATGAATAATGCCTCCACTTGTGTTACTTAAGCTAAAAAGGAATAGTTAACCTGCTTGCAAAACATTATTACTTGCTTTTTTCTGAGTGTGACTTCGATTTTCCACGGCTGTGTTCCAGATTTGTTCCGTCCTCCGCCACGCACCATACCACACCAGGAGGGTCTTGCTGCCCAACTTGCAGATTATGTTGTCTATACAAGTAATTTACCGTAATTTACTACCTTCCACACCAAGCACTCCTGCAATTACACTCCATGCCTTCTCTATTCTGGCATTGTCCTGATGAAAACGATCTGTGGTGTTGTATTAAGTTTTTCCATCTCCAAGATAAATCTCTTCTTCACTGTGCTGTTGTAGAGGAGACAAAAACAATATTGGGTTTTTTTTTTGTTAAACTGAGTGGATGCTCTCGCTGTTTCACTTCCTGCCCAGCTGTCTGAACGCTGGCACGTTCATTAGCGGAGCGGAGAGCCCCTTCATGCATGCTTCTGGGACGCGCCGTGGCGTGGCTGGTGGAATATCAAACATTGACTTGAATGGCTGCGATTGCTTGCGGGGGTCATGGCGCCTCTGGAACGCAGTGCAGACGTGCCCAGTGGAAAATAGGGGTTAGATACGAGGTGGGTATCAATCTCATGTCTGTGTGTTATAATCACAGCTGGAGACATGACATGATTAGCCTAGCTTAGCATAAAGACGGAAAGCAGGGGGAAACAGCTAACCATGCTTTGTCCAAGGTAACAAAATAAAAAAGTACCTACCAAAAAAACCACAGCTCAAAGAAATTTGAATGTCAGTTTTTTAGTCACTTTGAAACAGAACCCAATTAAGTGTATTTAATGCATACATGTTATTCCTATGGTCTAAGACATTCCAAAATATAGAGTTAACATGAACAACTCTATCTGAAATCCAAAAACTACAGTGCTAAAACTCAAATTTGTGATGTCATCAAGTATAAAGTCTGGAGTTGCTCCACAGACAATGAATTGGGAAAGATGTTATAGATGACACCGGGAGCACGAAGGGCAATGTTTTGAGTATATGGGTACATATTCAGTTTCACAACTACACTACAATAAAAGGGGTCATTTGGGAATGAAAAAAGAAAAGAAAACAAGCATTCTGTCACAAAATCAGTCTCCCATTCATTGTCTGTGGAGCATCTCCAGACTTTATACTTAATGGCATCCAAAGATTTAGACTTACTTCTCTGGTTTCTGGCTTTGAGCGAGAGTAGCTAATGTTCACAAATATTGATATAACTTTTCTGTGGTATAGAAATAGCATATTGGAATTCGTAATTTAGACGGCGTTCCCCTTTAAAGGTCCCATGACATGCTGCTTTTTGGATGCTTTTATATAGGCCTTAGTGCACTGTAAGAAATGATTCTGTGGTCATGTAGATTTGAATTAATGTATTAGGTAAAATATATTCAACAAATAAAAATGTTTGGAATAAAATCCACCCATTGTAGTTAAATAAAACATAAGCATTATATTTATCTAATCCCAAATAGCGAGAATATTGAGTTAATTCAAATCAATGTAATCAGGCAAATTTTAATTGAAAAGCACTTCCTGTCAACCTAGCTAGCTAGCAGCTATAATGTTACCCAGCATGCCGTTCGGCTGTGTAAATTTGTAGGCTAAATGTAATATTATTAGTGTTAGTGTATATAAAAAATTCATATCATATGGGAAATTAATAGCGGTATACCAGTATACTGCCTAGCACTACTACAATGAGTCAAAAGCACAAAAGTGAATTGTTAATAAAATTCTTATTTGAGTATTTGTTAAGTTCTGTACTTTCTGGGCCATAGACTAGTTATTCCTAAGAAAGAATATTTAGATTTACTTCATTGCATTGATTAAATTCAAATCGATGTGCAGATTAATGTAGATGATTATTACTCAATTATATATTCAATTCAATTCAATTCAATTTTATTTATAGTATCAAATCATAACAAGAGTTATCTCGAGACACTTTACAGATCAGACCTGTGGCTTTTACGCTATTTACAGCACTTTGGTCAGCGCAAGCTGTTTTTAAATGTGCTATAGAAATAAACTTTACTTACTTACGACTAAGACAACTTTTGAACGTACACATGTTCCACCAAAACAAATTCCTTCCTGAGGCTATTTTGCAGAGGCACCATTGCTCCGTTTGGCGCCTAGCGCCGCCCAAGACGATTGGTAATTTGTAATGGGAAATGCCAATAAACCAGAGCATGTTTTTCTCCCATCCCGGAATGCTGTGTGGACTAGCCAGACCTGATCTGGCAATTATTTTTGTAACAGTAGGTTGTTGTGGAAGGCAATATCAAAGAATTTATTTTGCAGTTGTAGCAAAAAGGACTTGTTAGAAAAAGTTGTTTTTTTCAGGGCCAGTCATGTGTGAGGTTCCTTGGAGCAGACAGAGGTTAAGTATTTAGTTTTTTTCAGAGAGTGGAAAGCTGTGCAGAGGGAGGACCTATGCCCCTGAGAGATAGTCTTTCTTACCCCTCTGTCACCCTGCTGCTTACAGGGAAAATCACAAAGGGGCACAATACACACTGGACAACGTAGCACTGTTGGTCACCACATTTGAATCGGATTCATTTCGTGACATTAGGACACATTCTACCATTCGTATTTAGGCTACTGACAGAAAATTAGAAATAATTATAATGTGCAGTGCTAAATATTTCACTTTCTGCCACAGCAAAAGAGACAACCAGTAGGACATAGACATATAGACTGATAGAAGATGGATGTAGAAATGTATTACATATTTAACTTATCAACATCATCTCCAATTTTTTTTTATATATATATATAATGTATAAACTAGTCTTGCATTGCCAGATCACTTCACCTATCCTGTTCTGGGTTAGGGGAAAAAATGCTCTGATTTGTTTGTGTTTCTTTAATCCAATCACAACCGTCCTGGGCAGCGCTAAGCCCAGATAGTGGAGATTTTATTTTATTTTAACATCTCTTTATTTAATTTCATCATAGGTAGATTTTCTTTTGTTATCTATAGAATATTAGATATCTTGTATTATCGATAACATCTCTTTATGTTATTATCAGTAGATTAACACTAACATACGTTGTTTTTATTTGTCTTGCATGGTTAAAGTTAAGTCATATTGTAATTGTACAATGCTAAACTTGATTAATTCTCATGATTGTGCTTTGGCAACACATGTCAAACGTCACGCCAATAAAACCTATTGAATTGAATTGATATGAATACTGTTTCAATGCTAGTATTTGAGCAGCAGGTAGAAAATCATGCAATCTCTCAGGAAAAAAAAGGGGGGATCCGAACTGTCTTTAAATTTCATTTAGCTTGTGAAAATCAGACACACATTATAGTCCCTTTCAATATGTTAAAAACTGAAAACTTAACCCAGAGTCAGCCCTTACCTCTAGAAGCAGCCTATCTGTTAACCCATTCCTCATTAAGGGGAATTGCTCAATGACAAATCTCCCTCGCTGCTCTCTGTGCGTACATCTGCAGATTGATTACACAAACGGGCCACATGTTCCATCCCTGCTCTTTAGCCAAAGTCATTTGTGCCGATGTCAAAAGTGATAAATGGGTTATGTGGCGCCTATGAGAGAAAGCAGTGAACTTTTATAATGTATTAAAGAGGAGCGAGAGGGCGAGGAGGCAGGCGGGCAGGGAGGGATGGAGGACTCAAGCGGAGCTGGAAAAAGTGGGCTGTCATGCTGTAGTGCTGTGCTGTAGGCAGGGGACCTCTGTCGCACACAGTTTGAGCCCCTGCTTCACATCTTTACTGGCAGCTTGTCTGTACTTCCCTCAGATATCCAGCCATCAGCCCCCCAAGAGCTCTCAGCCGTCCTGCAAGGCAGCAGAGCTGGCAGACACAATATCCAGTGACTGCTCTGTCAAATGCATCGTATTGCACTGTACTGTGTGTGTGTGTGTGTGTGTGTGTGTGTGTGTGTGTGTGTGTGTGTGTGTGTGTGTGTGTGTGTGTTCTTGTTATGCTATCTTTGTAAGAGCCAGTTTCCATTGTAGACCTTCAAATATACTGTTTCTATTTGAGGTCAATTTGGTTTATTTTTTTATAGGGGTCATTTAAGAGTAGGATGAGAAAATAGTTATGTTTTGTGGAATGCATTTCCTTGCTCATCAAACATCGTTCTGAACTTTTTGAAACCTCGGCCAATTACTGCCACCAAAAGTCAGTCAGTAGAATAGTGTGAATCTGTCACACAGCATGCATGCAGTACACATTCATTGTTTTCCCTGCACAGGCCTGGTGGGCCGACACTCAGTTGAACAGGTGAAGCCAAAATAATGTTGGCTCCGTAATGAATGACTGACTGGATTCTGTGTTTTTAGCTGAGCTGGAGCAGAGAATATTCGGTCAAAACAGTTGGATGATGCTGTTTGCTGGAAGTGATATAGCCATTAAAATGCTACATTGCTTGTAAGGAAATAATGGGAGTAACAGGCGAACCAGCCTTAAAAGTGACCTATCTTCTTTTTAAATAAGTGCTGTGCGGTAGATCCATTTCCTGCCGATGTGAATAGTTGTTCATGTGGATTTAAAACTACAACAGTCAACATAGGGTAGCACTGACATTTGGATTGGGCCTACCGCTCTTTGCAGTCAAAAGGGATATTTTTTTCTCACCTGCATACTCACGCGCATATATGTGCATCCTTGAAATTTATTCAAGTCCTTCTTGGAAATTGTTAAAAAAATATTTGCTTCAAACCTTACCTTGGAAAATGTCAGGGAAAATGCAAATACAATGGATGTCTTTTAAATCATTATTCAAAGTAGGAAACTAAGTCAAGGTTTCTTGAACCCCATTCAGTTTTCATATAACATACTCTTTAAGAGTATAAAAATTGTATATTTCTACTGTTTCTTGTAGACCACTGAAAAACTTCAGGTTATAGTTAGGATAGTCTCTCTTTGCCAGACCATCCTTCACACGCTGTGGAGGAGGGTCTGGCTAGTCCACACAGCATTCCCGCATGGGAGAAAAACGTGCTCTGGTTTATGGCATTTGTTTAAACCAATCACATTCGGCATGGGCGGCACTAAGCTCCGAACGGAGCCGCTGCAAAATGGCCTCGGGAAGGAACTTGTTTTGGTGGATCTTGTACATTCAGAAGTGTGAGAGAAAACTGGACAGAAAAGCTAGCTAGCTGTCTCAATTTAACATGCAGAGAACTGAGGAGTAGTTATAGTCCTCATGAATCCAACAGAGTTTAACACAAAGAACGCGGAAGGAAACGGACATCGGCGAAAAAAGACATGCATCTGGCGGACTTTCCTGCCTCACAGGAGCAATCCCGGAAGTGGAACGTCGTGGATATAGACTATAGTTAGGAAAACAGCTGTGTGCTGCTCTTTAATATTCATCTGAATGTTACCTAACATACATTATCCAAACCAACCAATTAGTCCGGCAGATGCCCGCCCACCAAGAGCCTGGGTCTGTCCGAGGTTTCTGCCTAAAAGGAAGTTTTTCCTCACCACTGTTGCACTAAATGCTTGCTCTTGGGGGAATTGTTGGGTCTTTGTAAATATAGTGGGGTCTAGATGGGTCTTTGTACGTATAAAGTGTGGTCCAGACCTACTCTATCTGTAAAGTGTCTTGAGATAACTCTTGTTATGATTTGATACTATAAATGAAATTGAAAATATATTATATATTATATTATATTATATTATCTCAATATTATATCGACATCGCTATATGAGGCTACATACTACATATAATATATAAGTGTTTTCTTTTCTTCTCATCTCTCTTGTTATAGATTTTAACAGGTTTATTCGCTGCCCTCCACTTCATGTACACTCTTCTGAATATAACACCTCAAATGAACATCATTATTTTTGGACCAAGAAAAAGACCATTCTAAGGAACTGAAAAACATTAAAGAATAAAACAAAACATGAAGCTGTGTGAGGGGAAAACTGGATGCTAATGGAATGTGTGAAAGCGGACATAAAGGGAGGGAACAAGCCATGTGTGAGTTGCTCTTTTAAGTGGCTCTTTGCAGGCATGGATTGGCCATTGGGAGTACCGGGAGATTTCCCGGTGGGCTGGTCTATTTGCATGTGCTGAATGGATTGCACTCCGGTTGAAAACAGACAGTAAAATAAATGGACCAACAGATCCCGTTGCTCCAGTGAAGGCTATTAGAAGCACTTTTCTGGTGAGGGCTAAGCATTACTGCGCAGCCTCCAACTGAGCTTAAAGACGTGTGACGTGAGCAACCTGTCTGAAAGTTGTAAGTCTTCTGGTAGCTGTGCCAAGAGAAATCTCAATCATTCTGTCTCTGTAACTCCTTACATATATAGGCACAGGCTAATTATTGCTAACTAAAATGCTAGTTAACATTAGTAATTAAACTTAAACAGCTAATGTAAGTCAAAACTGCCTGCAAGCTTCTCCTGTACTAAACGGTAATTCCTCTACTATGCAACAGTAAGTCGCGTGGTTATGACACAATCGTTAGCCTATTTTTACAAAAAGGTATGCTACGGAGCCATAACGTGAGATACAATTTAAAGGAGCCTTTTATACATTGTCGTGTTTCTTTAGAAATAAACAATGGACAAATAAAGTCTTTAAACGCTTCAGATGTAAAGTTATTTGCTGTCAAAGTGACAGAATGGAAAACATCCTCACACTAAAAACTAAACCGTGGGTTGTATTTACTGCCACCATTAAGGAAGCCAATTTATGAAAGGCTCCTGTGGGTCTATGAGAGGGAAGCAATAATCAACCGTTATTGTTGTATGGTTTGGAAGACTTTTTGTTGAAATCACCTTCAGGGAATTTCCAAAACGTTTTTCATTTCCCACTGGAGTTAAAGTTTGTCTTTTCTTTTTCCTAGAACGAAAGAAGATTAGTCTGACTGTCGGAAACCAGCTGTCCTACAAGAAGATCTACAATGTTGTGGGATACCTGAAAGGAAGGAGAAACCCAGGTTTGTACAAATGGTCCGAATTAAAGCTGTTTCTCAATATCCCAGTATTTGACAGACCAGTCACAAAGATAATTGTTTATTCTTTCAGCCAGTCATTCAACCATCTTCATAATCTTGATTTAGTTTCGGTCTTCAACAAAAAAAAGTATACTTGCTTGTTCACTTAAAATACTGTTCACTCTCTAAGTTTGTCTTTAGATAAGCAGCAAAAACAATAGCAAACATCTGCATGAAGATCATTATACTTGCACCCATTCCTACATATAGTAAACACGAAAAATAGTTGACTGAAAGTAACTTTAACATTACCTACATTAACATTAGCTCATAAAAAAGACGGCATTCTAAGATCTGTTCTAAATAGAGGTGAAATATTATAAATGTTGTATGGTGGTTCCCCTTTTTAAAAAGGGGGACCAGAGGGTGTGTGCCAATTACAGGGGTATCACACTTCTCAGCCTCCCTGGTAGAGTCTACTCCAAGGAGCTGGAAAGGAGGGTTCGGCCGATAGTCAAACCTCGGGTTGAGGAGGAACAATGCGGATTCCGTCCTGGTCGTGGAACAACGGACCAGCTCTTCACTCTCGCAAGGATCCTGGAGGGAGCCTGGGAGTATGCCCAACCGGTCTACATGTGTTTTGTGGATTTGGAGAAGGCGTATGACCAGGTCCCCCGGGAGATACTGTGGGAGGTGCTGCGGGAGTATGGGGTCAGGGGGTCTCTACTCAGGCCCATCCACTCTCTGTACGACCAAAGTGAGAGCTGTGTCCGGGTTCTCGGCAGTAAGTCGGACTCGTTTCAGGTGGGGGTTGGCCTCCGCCAGGGCTGCGCTTTGTCACCAATCCTGTTTGCAATATTTATGGACAGGATATCGAGGCGTAGTCGGGGTGGGGAGGGGTTGCAGTTCGGTGGGCTGGGGATCTCATCGCTGCTCTTTGCAGATGATGTGGTCCTGACGGCATCATAGGCCTGTGACCTACAGGCCGATGGATCAGCACCTCTAAATCGGAGGCCATGGTTCTCAGCAGGAAACCGATGGAATGACTTCTCCAGGTAGGGAATGAGTCCTTACCCCAAGTGAAGGAATTCAAGTACCTTGGGGTTTTGTTCGCGAGTGAGGGGACAATGGAGCGGGAGATTGGTCGGAGAATCGGCGCAGCGGCTGCGGTATTACATTCAATTTATCGCACCGTTTTCGTTCCTACCCTCACCTATGGTCATGAAGGCTGGGTCATGACCGAAAGAACGAGATCCAGGGTACAAGCGGCCAAAATGGGTTTCCTCAGGAGGGTGGCTGGCGTCTCCCTTAGAGATAGGGTGAGAAGCTCAATCATCCGTGAGGAGCTCGGAGTAGAGCCGCTGCTCCTTTGCGTCGAAAGGAGCCAGTTGAGGTGGTTCGGGCATCTGGTAAGGATGCCCCCTGGGCGCCTCCCGAGGGAGGTGTTCCAGGCACGCTCAGCTGGGAGGAGGCCTCGGGGAAGACCCAGGACTAGGTGGAGGGATTATATCTCCAACATGGCCTTGGAACGCCTCGGGATCCCCCAGTCGGAGCTGGTTAATGTTGCTCGGAAAAGGGAAGTTTGGGGTCCCCTGCTGGAGCTGCTCCCCCCGCGACCCGACACCGGATAAGCGGACGAAGATGGATGGATGGATGGATGGATGATTAACATTTTTTATTGTATTATTAAAACAAAACACAAAACACAGCTATCAACATGAACACATCCCCTCCCCCCTTGAACCCCTCCACTCATCATCATCACTTCCTTATACAAAAACTAAGACAAGTTGAAATATTAACCATAATATTCAAGACAATACAATAAAACAATAACAAAGCAGACTAACTGCAAACCAAATACAAATACCATGTATATGTGATAACATAGTATATGCTTCACCCCAACACATGGCTTCTTAGCAAACCATTTATGACATGTTTTCAAATGCTGCCACTCTAGCCATATCACTCTTAGATTGAAGGCACCCCTTCATTCCTCCATCCTCTTAACGGAATCTGTCTGGCTATCATTAAACTACTTTGGACCCAGCTTCTTATGTGTTTTTCTATCCTGTTTAGGATTGACCCATCTCCCAGAACAAATAATCTTGGGCTAAATAGAACCTACGTCCCTGCAATCCGACATAGGTTATCATGTATCCCGGTCCAAAATTCCTGGACCTTAGGACCATAGGACATGAAGTAATTGGCCATCCTCGGTCTTACATTTCCAACAATTTGGTGTGTCTTTTAAACCAAGTCTGAAAAGAGTCCAATAGAAGCGATATATAATCTTGAACTCAATGAGGTGCCCCCCCCTTACAACGCGTGACATAGTTTTAATATTCCTACAAATTCTGTCCCACTACTCATCATCCAGTGTAATATTCAGATCCCTCTCCCATGTCTTCTTGAGGGCTGACCATCCACCAGAAGCCTCATGACTATGGCCCATTAAACTTTTATCATTGATTTATTGATTTGTAACATTTTGTTTTTATAATGGATTGTACTCTATACACTTGTACACTATTTTTTATTCTAGCATTTCAATGGTGAATTTTCATTCTTTTCTGTCTTCTATTATAGCTCTGGACAATTGTAAAGGGCATTTATTAACTATTTTCTGACTTCTTAAATACCAAACAGTTATTGGAGTTAAATTAATAAATGAAAAAAAGCAGAACATTAAGTTCACCAGCTATTCTCTGCCATTTGGTGCTGGACAGGAAGTGTACAATGGTCCTGCTGCCTAGAATATGGTTGGTGATAGTGCATTGTGAGAGCTGAATGCAAAAGATAGTCAACTGAAAGATGCTTAAGAGCTCTGTACACGTGTAGAGTCAGGTGATAATTCTCTGCAGGTTAATTTTAACGTGTGACCTCTTTGTAATTACATAGTCCTTCTATCCATTGTTCTTTCAAAGAATATTGATTAGTGGAGCTTTAAACAATGTATGACGTTAACGTCTCTCTGTCTTCCTGTCCCTGTCTTTTTTTTTTTAGTTTATTTCCAGGCAGAGCTTCTTTTTTTCATTTTAGCCCATTCATTATATGTACTGATTATCAGTCAAGAACATTTTGACATACTGGGATATGTTTTAAATGAATCAGTTTTTTTTTTTACTTTTTCTGTCTTCATTGGTCTCCTCCCCTATCCCAGTCCAGTGTCAGCTCAGGTCATTTCCAAACATATTATGTCTTTTTAATGTTTAAATGGCAACCCAGCCCGTTCTGCTTAGCTGTTTCTGCCATTCTCCTTTTTTTAATTGTCATTCTGCAGAGGACACCCTTTATCTTGCCCTTGCCTTGCCCCCACAGCCGTCCTCATCCCCCACCCTCAACATGTAGCAATCTGTCGCTACTGTACCTGCCCTGCCCAGTCTCTGGGGGAAATTACCTTGCTGATTTACAGTGTGATATTAGGCAGCCATAATGGTCCACTAAAGCAGATAATATGGGCAACAAATCTCTGGAAGTAGTGACGCTTTAACTAGTTCTTGGCGTTTAATCATATGTCTGTTCTGCACTAATTTATCTCAACCCTAAACAGAATGAATATTCATGCACATTTGCAAAGGTTTTGACTCATACAGCCCACAACAAGAATATAGAGGGCCATTTTGCATGGATCTGTATCTGCTCTATGCAAACAATACTTAAATAAAATGCTGTTTGTTTATAGAAGGCATGTTTAAGGTGCACATAATATATTTGAATGATGTTTCTGTTTTTCCAGTATTTCATTGTGGCTTCTGTTCCCATTATTTGTTCTTCAAAATCCTGACCATTAATTATTAGTGTTGTAGTGGCATGAAGAGACTATTTAAAAGATAGATTCACCTAGTTCCCCTTTAGTAGTCTTGAAATTATTACCTCTTTAGCAGTGCAATACTGTTTCACCACACAAGCAGACTTACATTTACCACCCTTTGCCAACCAGAGGGGCATTTCGCAAATTTTGTAAACCTCAAATTCCATCCATCCATCTTCGTCCGCTTATCCAGTTTCGGGTCACGGGGGGAGCAGCTCCAGCAGGGGACCCCAAATTTCCCTTTCCCGAGCCACATTAACCAGCTCCGACTGGGGGATCCTGAGGCGTTCCCAGGCCAGGTTGGAGATATAAGCAAGCTTTTTGCCTTGACTTCAGGTGTGACCATTCAGAACAGGTATAAACACATTTGCCTGAGTTCTGACTATAATAGCCTGACAAATACTTTAGATTTTTGGAGCAGATACTGGGATCGATATTTTATCCAATTCTGATAGCTTTTAAAAAACATAAACACATAAAAAAAAAAAAACTGATATGGATCCCTTTTTTTGTGTGTGTGACCAATATACATACAGAGACATTTTGTTGATAAATCTTCTCGGTGCTCTCTGATCGATACGGTTTCTAAATTACTTTAAACACAGTGTGCCATTTCTATATTGCAATTCTTATTGGCTGATATATACTCTAATACCGATATATATGTCCAATAAGCTAATATCAGCAGATATGTTAGCCCAGCCACATCCCTGTAGCTCTGGTTCAGACTACACCTCCTATAAACTAGTTAGTTTGAAGCATACTGAACCCTTCATGTTCCGTCAATGTTCTAACTTTGACAGAACGTCTCTGCTTGTGTACCAAACAGCTTCACCGTTGTACTACCTGTGTGGTCCTCTTCAAGGTCTGGTAATTAAAATTACATGATTCGGAGATAAGCTTGTCAACTCCATCTTAACTGTAGAAGCAAAAGACGAAGGTGTAAAGCTGTAACAGGGAGAGAAGACATTACATTTGTGATACCAACTATCGTTAGCTAAAGCTAAAATGCCATATGATAATCGATCACGAACTGGTCACAGATGGAATCTACATTACAGTAGGTTGTGGGTGGGCTTACGGTTCTGTGACACGCGGGAAGAACGAGACGGTTGGGTTCAGGAAAAGGTTGTGGGTGGGCTTACGGTTCGGTGACACGCGAGAAGAACGGGACGGAAAAGAAGAAAGCGACTTTAGGAAACTTGACATGCGGGACACGAACCCTGGTCTCCTGGGTGAAAATCCTGTGTTTGACCCATCCAACACCCCAACCAACCTCCTTACGCCGAATTTCAGCCTTACATACTACTCGCTACCGTAGTCGCTCTTAATGCTACGTCATCTTCTCATTGACTTTACATTGCCATTGTTTTCCGTGGTGGCCACACAGATATTTCACACATTCTGTGCCACCACCACGTAATGCACTGTTAACAATTCTGTCATGGAATACTGGAGAATGGTGGACCCAAATGCAGAGGCGGAAACTGAGGATAGTTTTGATGATTTAATAAAACTCAAAAAATGCAAAAAAACAAACAAAGGAGTCCTGGAAACAAGCAGGCAAAAACAGGTACTACAAAAATAAAGTACAAGTAAAATAGAAAGCACAGGAACGCTATAGCCACTTTCCGACCAAGTAGTTAAAGGAATGTAGTCCACTTCTAAGCAGTTCTAACTACTGTGTATGTGTGTGTGTGTCGGCCCGGTCAGCGAGGTTGTCAAGCCCGCAGGGCACGCTTGTGGAGTTTAACTCCGAAAAGACAGTTAACCACAGGTTCCCGTTAACCTTATGATGGACATGTGTTGTGATATTTAAACAAACGAACCGTCAACGGCGAAATAAAAGCCTCTTATTTACGAGACCGGTCAGAGAGACCTCCAGCTTACAGCGGGGTCTCTGAGCATGACCGTCCGAGCGACGACCTAGCGGCCGGGGCAGGCGCCTGCTGGCTGTCGCCTCACTTCATGGAGCTTCTCAACTCCGAAAACTTTGAGGCAAATTGTCAATTCAGCATCAATTTTCGCAAGACTGCCTATATTCTAAATCTAAACTGTTCATTTCTCGCCTAAAACGTTGTCAGAAGTGAATTTAGTGCTAAATAAGATATGAATAAGACCCTCGTTGACCTAGGTCCCTATGCTGAAAAGGGAACATTGAAAAGACCCTGCCCTGAAGTAGGAGCTGAAAGAGTTACAGGAACTGCGGCCAGAGGAACTTAAAAATCCTCAAATTGGTCCAGTCGGAACATAAGAAAAAAAGAGTTCTAGGAATTTTATGTTCTAGGAACTGCAAAAATCCCTCCGGTCGGATAGCGGCTTAACACGAACCGGGAAGAATAACCAAGAGTAATACAAACTGGAGAAAAAACACAATGATCTGACACAGGACAAGGGGAAACCCAAAGACTAAATTCAGAGAGAAACGAGTTAACAAGAGGCAGGTGACACAAGGGCTGGGATACAGGTGAAAAACATCAGGCAATCACAAGAGTGGGAAAACTAAAAGACAAGAAGTAAAACAAGACAAGACAGAAAACCAGACTGTCAAAATAAAACAGGAAACAGAGCAAAATACAAAACAGAAAAAGAAACCACCACAATAAGATAAAACACAGAACAAAATACCAAAACCATAACAAATTTGTGATAATTTCACGGAATTCTGTGCAACCAGGCTTATCAGGCCATGCCTCTTACAAGTTAAAGCAATATATACTCCCTCCATCATGTGTGCAGATTCCTCTTGTGGTATACCAATCCCAAACCCATTTCTTGAGCAGATTTTAAAATACCGTGTCTAATGTTGCAGCTCGCATAGTAGTAGCAGAAGCAGCTAACCGGAGAATTGCATTGCAATGATTTTCTCAGAAATAAACTGCGGTCAACCTAGCCATCACTCGCATCTCTGTGGTCAAACCAGCCACTGCTAAAGTTGGAGACAGACAGGTACTAACAGAGCAGAGAGAAGTTTTGGCAAGCAGAGCAGACATAGTAATGTTGCTTGCGAAGCAATGTCTGGAAAATGATGAATGAATGAATAAAATGAGCTGGTTTGACCATAGAGATGCAAGAGACGGCTAGCTTGACCAAGTCAGAAATGTGCACTAGTCCACCACACAATCTTCTTCCTGTATTTACTTAATTTCCCCCCTCCTTATACACATCTGACCAATAAGCAGAGTGAAAGTTCTCGTGTGGATTGTAGCAATGCATTCTCATGAACGGGCTCGTACACTATCGTACGAAAATGTATGCACAACAATATGTATGAAATCTTACGAAAATAGGCGACCGCCGGCTGGTCCGTGACACCGGCTATAGAGCTCTGTGAAATGTCGCAGAATCAGAATCAGAATTGCTAGATCAGTTTACCCGAGAATAGGTTACTGGTTGGCAGGTACAGATCTCCTGGAAATGTTGCCGTATCAGCGGCAGTTGGTAGTTGAGTTAACCCGATAAAAGATGACTTTAAACCAGGTACAGGCCACCGCGAGCTGCCGGCCATTTCGTCGGACATTACAGTTTAGGCGACAAAAAGTGAGCGTCATGTGGCGACGACGGTTAAGTTTATTCACCAAAACAACTAGTTAAGATTAGGATAAAGAGTGTGGTTTGGATCAAAACATTCCCTGGACAAGGATGCGTGTTTCCTGGGTGAAATGATTTGTTTTCCCCAGGAAGCTAAACTCCGCGGCTTGAAAGCACTGTGTTTCATGATCCACCCATCGACCAGACCTCCTCCCCATACAGTTTGTATAACTTTCTTATACAGCGGCAGTCACTGTAGTGCATACAGCATTTCTTTACGTTGCCTTTTGTACAAATGGTTTACTGATTGTAGTGATGCATTTTGGTTTGCTAGGATATAAATGCTTTATTTAAACTTGAATGTGTGAATCCTGAGCAATAAGCATACCCATGAAAGAACATATGCAATTAAATTAAGCAAATTGTGCTTTCCCATATGACTGATTTGATGCTTTTTACAGTAATGGTTGATTTACCCTGGAAGCTGCTCTCAGTGCAATAATATGTTGTCAGATTATTCGGCTAAGCTAGCAGGCTTATCTAAGCACCTCTTTTCTCAAACAGAATCATCAGCGCTTTGTGTTGGAGCGATGAGCTTTGCTCTGTTCTTCTCTTCGCCTGTAGGAAGCTGCTTTGTGCATCCATACCCAACACTGTCTTTGTAGAAAATGTAAGGCATACAAAGAAGCCTGGAGCATTCATGTTTGTATGTGTCTGTGTGTGAACGTGGGTGAGTGTGTTTCCTAGGAAAACCTCACTTAGACACTGTACGTAGATACCATTTTGTGATACTTTTCCTGAGCCATAGTTCTATACATTTTCATTTTATAAATCATTATTTACCATTTACCTTTCTCCATGCGTTTCTTCATTCATGTCACGTCTTGATATAATGACTTAAATGCATGAAGAACATTCATATATCTGCTTTCCGTGGTGTCTGCACTTATGATTCATTTTAATATATTTCAGGGGGAGCCGGTGCCACCCCGTGCCCCCCTTCTAGCCACGCCAATTGCCCCTGGATTTAAATACAACAATATAAAACTGATTATAGAAAGAAAGCAGTGGGAGAGAGAAACAGCACTAGCAGGCCTAATCTGTGTAAAGCGCTGCATCACACAGGATGAAGAGTTCTTAGGTCACTGCTGTTGGTTCACCAGCTTCAATTTAGATATCATACAAAATATGACCTGACAATAGCAAGAAAACATTTATTTCATTCTAGTGTCCAGTGGCATTCTGAGTTATAAAATCCTTAAATCACAAAAATGCAATACGAAATACAATACCGTAGTCTATCAATAGGAAGGGCGGTGGTTCAATCCCTAGCCCTGCAGTCCAATGTTGATGTTTCCTTGGGAACTGAACCCCAAATGTGCATGAATGTATATCTTATGTACCTTGTATGGCAACCTCAGCCACCAGTGTATGAATGTGTGTGTGAATGGTGAATGGTGCCTGCCCTGTGTAACTGCACACTTTGAGTAGTCATTAAGACTAGAAATGCGCTATATAAATGCAGTCCATTTAAATGTATCGAGGACAGTTTTATTCTATGTGCCTTACCATGATACCATGAGTAAACCAGGATCACATACACCTTACACATCTTATTGAATTCACATTTTAATTTAGCATCGGAATCCATTCTTAATGCATGAAGGAAAAGTAATGAATGATGATGAATTTAGAATATTATTGAAATAATGTACTTGGTGAAGACAAATTGCCTCAATCCATTTCACTAGTGAATGTTCCCCAACATTCACAGTTTTTGTTGGTGTTGGTGCAGATAATTTGCCAATTAGTGATAGTGAAAACAGGTGTGCATCATAAGGTGGTCTAATCAGTTTGTGACTGGGCACTAAAAAGTTGTGTGAAGATGGGTAAGACTGTTCTGCAGTATATGATATTTTGTTGAAGTTGTTGCACTCATGGGTGTGTGAGCATATACAGTAGGTAAATTGTGACTGTGAGCAGTTAACAGGGGAATCTTAATTCAATATTTTTTTCTTATTGTGTATTTTTTTTAAAGTGGTCTAGCTCACTCTATGGTGACCGAGCAGGTGGTAGCTTCCAGAGAGATAAGGCTGAGAAGGTAAAGTCCTCCTATAGTTGTAGGAGAGTACGTAGTGTGAGGCTGTAGGTTTTGTTAGGGTTTAAACCCCGAATGGGTAGATCCCTATTGTTTTTGCTGTAGTTTGTCTCAAATCGCCGTGAGCTGGCATGAGGCAGAAACACAAAACTTGGCCCAATGACTGGAAGTGATGTGCATTAGGTTCCCAAGAAATATAAGCTCAATCGGCCACATGTTGGCGCTGTAATTAACGATAAAAAGCGTTTTTGAAAGGCAACGCCACTCACATCGTAAGTCCGAATGACTTGAAATTTCTTACACATATGCAATGATTCTGATTCTGATTCTGATGTGCTCTAAAAGAAAGCCTCTTGGACCATTAGGGTTTTTAGATATAACCTGATCCCCATTTGTTTCATATCAAAATGTTCAGAACAAACTCAGATTTCTGTACAAAATTGTTCCAGAGCAATGTATAAAGAGATAAGTTCAGAATCAGAAAAGCTTTATTGCCAAGTACGTTTTTTACACATACAAGGAATTTGTTTTGGTGTTGTAGGTACATCACACATTCTCTCTTGAACAAATAGCTTAAACAGGACAAACAAAATAGATATATATATATATATATATATATATATATATATATACACACACACACACACACACACACACACACACACACACACACACACACACAGACAGAATGTATTAAAAATAAGAGTAAAAATTAAGATAAAAAGAGCAGAACAGCAGATTAAGTACAGTGCCATGTAGAGCCAGAGGTGGGTGTGGAGAGAGTCAGGGTGGGTTCTGGTCCTTGTTAATAAGGCTAGTGGCGGAGGGGAAAAAACTGTCCTTGTGACGTGAGGTTTTGGTCCCGATGGACCTCAGCCTCCTGTGTGGCTCAAAGAGTTTGTGCCCGCGTTGGGAGGGGTAGGCCACAATCTTTCCAGCACGCTTCAGATTCCTGGTGGCGTAAAGGTCCTGGAGCGGTGGCAGATTGCAGCCAATCACCTTCTCAGCTGAATGAATGACACGCTGCAGTCTGCCCTTGTCCTTGGCTGTGCTAGCAGCGTACCAGATGGTGATGGTGAGGACGTGAGGATGGACTCGATGATGGCTGTGTAGAAGTGCACCATCATTGTCTTTGGCAGGTTGAATTTCTTCAGCTGCTGCAGGAAGTACATCCTCTGTTGTGCTTTCTTGACGAGGGAGCTGATGTTCAGCTCCCACTTGAGGTCCTGGGAGATGATAGTTCCCAGGAAGCGAAAAGACTCCACAATTGACATTGTGGAGTCACATAGGGTGATGGGGGCAGGTGGGGCTGAAATCTTCCTGAAGTCCACAACCATCTCCACTGTCTTTAGAGCGTTGAGCTCCAGGTTGTTCTGCTTGCACCAGGTCACCAGGTGGTCAGCCTCCCACCTGTAGGCGGACTCGTCACTATCAGAGAAGAGTCCGATGAGGGAGGTGTCGTCCGCGAACTTCAGAAGCTTGACGCACTGGTGACTGGAGGTGCAACTGTTGGTGTACAGGGAGAAGAGCACAGGAGAAAGAACACCGCCCTGAGGTGATCCGGTGCTGATGGTCTGTGAGTCGGAGAGGTCTTTCCCCAGCTTCACATGCTGCTTCCTGTCAGACAGGAAGTCAGTGATCCACCTACTGAACAGTCTGTTGTCCTGAGTCGTCACTGAGGTGCGTGGGGAGGTGGAGGGGGGGACCTTTAAGGTGGGGGAGGTGGAGGTGATGAACTATAGCTGGAGCTGTTGGGAAATAAGTCCTCTGGTGTTGTTCCCCTGATGTTCAAGAGCTCTTCTCTGGAGAAAGAGATCCGGGTACCATCGCAAAAAACTAAGTTGAAACACAAAACAGGCGCCATCTTAGATCTTGGCCCTAAAGCAAAAATATTTCTCCAATCTCTTGTGAAAACTAACCTACACTCAATTGTTTTGGTGCTTGAAGTTTACAGTAGTCTTGGGTTCACAAAAGTAGCGTAATATGTGAATAAAATGGTAAATAAATGTCTAAAATGAAATTTTTTAATATCGCTTTGAGTCTTGAGTCTTGTCAAACATTGCTTTGGTTCGCCGGTGTGCCTTTAGTCCTCAGAGGGTTAAAGTGTTCCACACAACATCCCCTGTACTTTTCATGGGATGGCAGCTCTATATCTAGATCTGCTTCGACTAAAACTGCAAACTAGAACCCTCATGACTGCTCAGCAATACCAGCTTGTTATGCTTGTAACTGTAGGTTTTGATGTATTAAATGTGGACATAAGTGGCCTATATATACACATATATTATACATATGATACAGAAGCAATACAATTACCTACAACCAAAGAAATAAATGTATAAATGAATCTTCCCTTTTCTTCACTTTTTATCTTTTTGCAGATCGCTATGTGCTGGTTGGCAGTCGTCACGACAGCGACCAGGGAGGCGGGGCTTCAGCCATCATGAATCAGCTCATCGCGGCGCTGACAGAGCAGACCAAACGAGGATGGGTGCCAGACCGTACCACTGTGTTTTGCTCATGGGGAGGCTCAGCCCCGGGGAACATCGGGTCCTATGAGTGGGGAAAGGTCAGCAAGCACTAGAACATCTGTTTTATTAAATGTCAGCGTAGGAGTCAAAGGTTGTGGCTATATAAGGATCACCATACACAGAGAAACCTTTTCATTTGTTCAGAGAAAAAAACGTTCTTCTTTCTCCGGCATATGCTACTCCTGGATCTTTTCAGAAGTTAGTCAGCTAGCAGCCAAATACTAAACATGTTTCCCCGGCTATAGCGCCTCGGTGATCCCTCCCCGATGCTTTTTCCTAATTAAGTAATTGAAACTGTCTTTTCTACCTTCACGTCTCTTCTTCTGAGTTTGGGTCCTGAATTTTTTTAAACTATGACAAAGATAATAGTTGGGTCGATGCTGCAGCTTGTACTGAGACGTGAATACTGGCTTGATGAATATCGACTGAACTTTGTATGTAATTGTTTAAATGTAAGTGGAAATAGCCACAACTAACAATTAACAAAAAGAAAGCCAATCAAAACAGTGGGTGTTCCTTCTCTGTTCTCCCAAGATAGGACTGCTGCCACAAAAAAAGAACAACTATTTAATGAATAGTTCTTATTCCCACATTACTCAGTTACAGTTTTGTCTGACTATGACTTTATATAATTAGAATAAAAACATGTGGCTCACAAAAAAAAAAAAATTGGATTGGATTCTTATGTATACTTCATAAAACTGTCAAATTAGATTAAAATGGAGGTTTTAATCTGATTACTACATTAAAAGATGAAGTTTAAATTACATTACAAGCAACAGCAGAAGACAAGAAACGACTGCCAAGGACAATAACGTAATCCTAAGTACGGGAAAGGACTCTTTCTGTGGACTTAAGATAATGATAATGATGATAATGCGACAAGTGTGATGACAAGAATTGTACTGTTATAAATATCATTGGGAGTGTAATGATGATAACCTCTCTCTCTCTCTGTGTGTGTGTGTGTGTGTGTGTGTGTGTGTGTGTGTGTGTGTGTGTGTGTGTGTGTGTGTGTTCCCTTTAGGATAACAGTGTTGTCCTGCAGAGCAGTGCAGTGGCCTATGTCAGTCTGAACTATCCAGTTAGAGGGACCGAGACACTACGAGCTACAGCTTCTCCAACCCTTCTGCAACTCACTTCAGATATACAGAGAGTAAGTAATACTACTTCTGCTATCTGACAACACTAATATGACTGCTAGCATCACTACAACTCACCACGGATGTACAGTAGCTGTGTTTGAAACTGTTCCCTATCAAGGAAATACTGCACTGTATAATGTGTTCACCATTTTGTAGTGGTGTTCGAATTCTTCGTGGTTAATTTCATTCACTATATAGTCCACAATGCACAGCTAATTTGAGTGTACATACGATGTACCCTACGTTTTACTCCCGTATATCACAACGCGGTTGTGTTTTCCCGGAAGAGAAGAAAAAGCAGAAGCATCGTGAAAACTGAAAAGGAAAAATGGAGCGGACTTTCGTTTCGAAACAGTGGAAATGTAACATACAACATATATACAACCTTTTACTGTTCTCCTGAGTGCTCGCTTTGTTTCAGGACCGTATTAGAAGTATGTTTGTTTTAGTTTGTTTACGTGATGCGGGGCACGCCCGCTTCCGCCACACAAATAATCAGCACATTACTGACGCGACAATATTTTCAGTGAGTGTCCGAAATCTTGTTTCGTCGTTCCCTATACAGTTCACTATTTAATTAACACTATGAATGAGGGAACGGTTTCAAACACAGCTAGTGCATCAAGCAATGTGACTGCTACTGCAACTACAAATAGTACTAATACTGCTGCAAACTTCTTTAGTACTCCTACTACTACTACTACTACTGCAGCACATCTTAGATATTGAGGGTAATCTGCAACAACACATTCTCACTCCCATCGCGTCAAAAAGTGATTCTTGGTCAGGTGCCTTTGGCATTTATTATTGACTCAAAAAGTCTCCTTTAGCATCGTATTTAGACAGGCTTGGAGTTTTGGCGTCACTTTTTGACGCTCTCGGGACTCGCATCTAGGCTTTTGGCGTCACTTTTTGCTGCTCTGGGTCGA